>NC_133623.1:58000768-58316335 GCF_048593235.1 Sminthopsis crassicaudata
CGAGCTTCCAGGGGGCAGCGACCCAGAGTCCCCCGGGGCAACGTGTGCGAGTCTGGGGGCTCTCGGAGGCTGAGGGTGTGAGTGCGCGCGTGTGTGAGTGTGTGTGTGCGCGCTCGCCCAAGTGCCGGCGCCCAGATCTTGGGCACAGATAATCCCTCGGACCACTGGATGGGGGCTAGAAACCGTCAAGCGAAGGAACACACCCCCGGCTACGGTGGCAGACCTTCCCGGGGATGTGCAGGATTCCACAGGCTAAAACTTCGATTTGCCCCGATTCGGAAGCTTGGGAAAGGGACTGGCCTGTGCAGCCAGAGGCCTCTCTTTGGCCCCCGTGTCCCTGGGGGGTGAGGGGGAAGAGTCCTACCAAAAAAAATTCTTACTATCAAAGGGTCCTCTAGAAACAACCGCTTATCTCGAAATTTGCAGGGGTAAGGTGTAAGAGGGGAGGAAGGGTTCTCTCTTTAGGCAGGTCTTAGCTAGTGTGCATTTATCTAGGGTAGCAAAGGCCTAAAAGGGGCAGAGGATCCTAGAGCTAGAGCTAGAGCTAGAAGACACCTCTGAGGCTATTTAGTCCAATCCCCTCATTTTACAGAGGAAGAAACTGAGGCCCAGGAAGGGGAAGGTCACTCGGCTAGTAAATGGCGACTATAGGATTTCACTCCCGGACCTGTGACCAAACATGACAGATTTTCCATTGTGTCACCCTGGGAAATGAAACCAAGTCAAATGTTGGAGGAGTCTGAGCCTAGAAGGCCAGAGGAGCCAATTAGGAGAAATGTCTCTTGGGCCAGCCCAGGCTAACCTGATGGAGAGGAATGGGGAAGGCGATGGATCCTGTCATCCTCATTTGTAACAAGAAGGTTAGATTAGATGCTCTTTTCTTTCTTCATCAGCTCCTGATCCTCTGAGCTTATGACTTTTGGCCCCATCTGGGGAGCTCTGCCCCCCCCCCCCCCCCGGACTTCCTGCACTAGCTCAGCTTCAGTAGGAGGCTTCTGGGAATTCTTTTTATATGTAAGGGCAGCCATTTGGGAAGTGGATGAAGGCACTAGTACTTATTCCTGGTACTACCTAGCAGGTTCAAGCACTGAAGAGAGGTTTCATGTCAACATTTCTGATGATTTCTGCTTGTAAGAGCAAGCCAGATTCTCAGAGAGAAAAGGGCAGCTCTTCTAGAACCCTAAAATTATTGGCACTTCTATTCCCAGCAATGTGGATTTAGATCTGGAAGAGATTTTGGAGATCATCTAGTCCTACTATCTCATTTTACAGAGGAGGAAACTGAGGCCCAGAGAGGTAAGCTGACTTGTCCAAGGTCACACAGCTAGCGCAAGACCGTGCCATGATATGAAATCGGGTCTTCCTACCCCAAGTCCAACAAGCTACCGCACCATACTCCCTCCAATCTGAGCCCTGCTTTGGCCAGCTTAGCTTCCATGGGCAAGCCCACTCAGCAGCTCTCCTAAGCCATCTTGAAGAGGTGGCCTGCATTCCCAGACTGTGACATTCAAAGATGTATGCTTAGGGGACTGACTGGGAGAGTGACAGCTTTCTGAGTCCTCTGTCTGTCACTGCACCATCTCTGAGTGGGCAAAGGACAGCTGGATATGTTCCTCACGAGTGCTGCTTTCTGAAGTCCTGCACTGGTATAAGCTACACGGATCGGGTCGCCTCCTCGCTTCCTTTCTTTGACAGCTTTGCCCACTTAGAGGCTTTGGGAGCCGAAGCAGCGTGCATTTGGTTCCGGGGATCCTGCTAGCTTTCTGCTAATAGGAAAAGGGATCGTCAGAGTCAACAGGGCTGACTCCCTTTCTCTTTAAAACCGAATCCAATAGGGGCGACAGCTTTATCAATTCGCCTTCCCTATGGTAACGGCCATTTCCTGATAGACATCCGCCTATGAGCTCCGTGTCAGGTATGCATTTCCTTAGCTTCATTCATCATTGACTAAGAGCTGGTCGCAGATTTTACATTTAACAAATGGTTTCATTTAACAATTGACACTCTTCTCTTAGTCCACATCAATGAAGAGGGGAAAAAAAAAAAGTATTCTGGGCAAATGAACATTCTGTGGCCAGATGACTGGTTGGATAGCGGAATAATTGCTATTTCGGAAGCTATGTTTGAGATACAGCCTCTTGAAGGGATTACAGAGAGGAAGGATTAAGAGTCAGGTGTGTGTTGTAAGTGCTGTTGAGACAGGATGAGATTAGTGGAATAAGATGCAAAGTATAGACAGGCATTTTATAACTTTCCCACTTAGCCAAAATTAATCAGTTCCTATTTTTATCCCTGTCGGCAATCCCAAAGATGTCAAATACTTAATAGAGCAGAATGTTAAAATAAGGCTCGGTAGCCTCAGCTAAAATAGCTTCAAAACAGGAAAAGTTGCTCGACTTTGATTTTTCGGTAACCTTCCCCGTCCCGGTACTCGTCTTCAGCTCCGCAGCCCCACCCCCCAAATCTTTTAGCCTAAGGAAAAGAAGTTCGGGGGCTTCGGACCATTCCTTCCACTTTGGGGGCGTTCTTAGAAGCAGCCAGATTTGGGAAAAGGTTTATTCCACTGCATGCCCAGCTCGATCCTCTCCCTCAGAACCCGAATTGCAAAAACCAAACCAAACCAGACCAAAAAAACCAGCTCCCACCTTCAGCCAAACCGTTCTTAAGACCAAAACGCCATCGACCCTCTTCGATCTCTCCCAAACTTTTAGGGAAGTAAGGCTGCATTGAAAAGCCCTATTCATTCCTACAGACTGTTGCATTCAAGGAAAACCATTCCCCAACAGGGCGCTAGAAACCCCAGTCCCCATGCTCTCCCGAATTCAAATTTTCCCATTTAGAGAGAAACAATCCCACCACGACAGCAAAATCTGGCTTTCGGGGGCCACTCGGGGTAGATGCTGTGCCTACACACGCTTTCTGGGCTTTGAGTTTTTCCTTCCTCCCCCCCCCCCCCTTTCTCCAAATTAAGGCTAGAATGTTATCATTAACAATGGCGGGGGAGGCGGCCGATCGGGGAAGGAATTAAAAAATATTCCACAGGCCAAAGTAGCTTTGGGAATATTAAGATGTAGCTTTGGATTTCCCCTCGCCTCTCAGCTGTCTCGGTATTCATCCCTGGCAATCAGTTTGTAGCCTTCCTGAACAGTTGCATCAGGGCTGTCTCTGAGAAAGGTGATCTTCTAGGACAGAAGGAGGCCAGGAAACCCGGCCCGGATCTGTCCCCTCAAGGTCACTTGTTACCAGAATTCCTCTCGTTGGGTTCCTCTGAATTAGGCACTTGTCAAATGCAGCCGTTTCCCTCGGCCAGCCAGGGACTAACCTAAGCGGCTGAGCAATGTGCAGCTCCCATTTCCTCAGTCGGGAGATCGTCTCGTTTCTTTCTAAGTCTTAGAGGCGATCTCCCCGAACAAAGGGGCCATCTGCGCCCCCCTCTGCGCCCCCCTCTGCGCCCCCCCTCTCCCCCCGGGGAGGGGGAGGGGGGGAATGGCCCCTTTGGCATCCGACTCGGTTCTCCTCCTGGCCTTAACCGGATTGTCGATCCCCGAGGGCTAAACTAAGCTCGCCCCACGGCCCCCTGGGTTCGGGGGCGCGAGTGCTCGCTCTCCCCCGTCCTCCCGCCACCCAGCCCCAAGCCGGCCGGCCCAGGGCAAGCGGCAGGCGTCCCGAGGGAGACCGGGCAGCGCTACTTACAAGCGTTAGTCACAGAGAAACTATTGGAAGAGTCCAAGTGATCAACGTGGTAATTCAAATGGAAGGGCTTCTCGGTGGTGTTCTGGTTGGTGTTGTATAACTGGACGGCGAAGCGGAAAGCGCTGTGCTCCTGGACGGTGTTTCTCATGAAGAGTCCACCTAGGAGCAAAGCGATCAGAGATTGGGGGGGGCTCCCTCGGGGCGGGGGCTGCGCCCGGGCTCATCGGCCCCCTCTCCCTGGGCTGGCGGGGGGGGGCGATCTGTTCTCCCCCCCCCGCCCCCCAGCCCCGGCTCAGCGGGCGGTCGCTTTCCCAGGCGGGCTCCGGCGCCGCAGCCGCAGCCGCAGCCACTTTGGGCGTTGGGGGCCCCTGGCGGCCGCCGCCTTTCCGGGAGGGAGCGCTGTCCCCGGTCCCATCCAGGCTCGCTCCCGGGTGCCGGACACCGTGCCGGGGCGGCGCGGGGAACTTGAGCGCTCGTGCACACTATGGAAGCCCGAGCCCCGGGCTGCCCGCCGGGAAGCAGGGCCACTCTCCCATCGGCGTCACGTCTCTACCTGCCGCCCGGCCTCCTATCTCTTGCCTTCGCCCCCCGAGAGCCCCCGGCCCCCTCCGACCATCCACCTGCTCTCCGCCAGCAGCGCCCCCTCTTTCCAGGCTCCGCACCCCAACCTTCTCTGCTCTCTCTCCCTCGCCGCAATAGCCCCGCGGCAGCCCCCTTCCCGTCAGTCCCGGTCTGCCTCCTCTGAAGCGGGGTCCCCTCGCCCCTGGCCGCTCGGACCCGCTGTTCCTCTGCTCTCTTTCCAAGGCGGAGGAAAATGTCTTTTCTACCCCAACAGCCCCCCCCCCCCCGCCTTAAAGATGGGGCCGAATTATTCCCTTCCTTCTCTCCTGCCGGAGAAACGGGTCTCCCTTCCGTTCCCCCTTTTTCTTTTCGTGTCTTTTCTTTCCTTTTTCTCTTCCCCCCCCCCCCCATCCCGGCCCGGCTGCTCCCGCGCCCTGGCACCGGCTGCAGCCGGGCATCACCCTGGGAGAAGTGCCAGGAGCAGGATGCCAGGGCGAAATCGGGCAGAGCGAGCCGAGCCGCCGGCGGTCCGGCTCCCCCCCCCCCAAGCGGTGCGGACCGGCCCCTGTCTCTGCCTCCTCCCGGGCACCCCCGGCCCGACGGCCCCCAGCTTTGCGCCCCCCCTCCGCCCGGAGCCGGGAGTTTCCCCCGCAGGTGCCAGGAGCCCGAGGCGTGCCGGCCGAGAAGGAGCCGCCGCAGCCGCAGTCCAACTCTCCGGGGCCGGGAGCTCCGGGACTGGGGGGGGGGGGGGGGGGGGCGTCGGCCTGCCTTCCCTCCCGGTCCCGGCTCGGGTGCTGGCTGGGCTCCGGCTCCGGCTCGCGCTTACCTATGCTGATGGTGTTGGGGAATCCTCCGAAAGAATGAGCCAAGAAGCCCAGGACCAGGAGGCAGCTGGTCTGGAGCGCGCCTTGCCTCATTTTCTTCAGCATTGCCCTGCTTCCTTTCCTAAAAGGAAACTGAAAAATGCATGGGCGCAACTCGGACTGAGCAAAAAAGGAAAAAAAGGAAAGGGAACGAAAGAAAAAGAGAAAAGCTCCTAATTGGGGAAAGGAGGAATAAAAAAAGAATTCTCAGGCTCTTCTTCTCCACCCGCTGTCCAACTTGCTTTTCCTCTGTGCCCCGCACACACTAGTCTTCCTCTTTCTCCTCCTCCTCTTCTTATTCTCTCCTTTCCCTCTGTCGCTCTCCCTCTGTCGCTCTCCCTCGCTCTCACTGCCTCCTCTCTCTCTCTCTCTCTCTCTCTCTCTCTCTCTCTCTCTCTCTCTCTCTCTCTCTCTCTCTCTCTCTCTCTCTCTCTCAGTCCTCTCCCCTCTCGTCTCCCTCCTCCCTCTCCTCCCTCCCTCCCTCCTCTCTCGTCTTCCTCCCTCCCCTCTCCTCCTCCTCTGCCTCCCCCTCCCTTTCCTGTGTCTCGGCTGTCTCTGTCTCCTCACTCTTTCTCTCTGTGTGTCTGTCTCTCTCCGGGCTCTTTGCCGTTTCTCCCTTTTCTGTCTCCGCTTTCTTCGGCTCACTTTTCCTCCTTCTCTTTCCCCCCTGTCCTCTTTCCCACCGCCTCTCCTCTCCTCTCGCCTGCCTGTCTGTCTGTCTGTCTGTCTGTCTGTCTGTCTGTCCTGGGCCCCCTCTCTAGCAATCGCTCCCCCCTCCTGTCTTCACCCCAATGTAGAAGCGATCCCGTTCCCTAGAGCAGCCGCGGGAGGACGGGCTTTGGACGGGGCCGACTTTCCCCGCAGCGGCGGGGGCCGGGGGGCCGGGGGAGCCGCCGGCTGGCTCGGCGCTGGCTCGGCGCTGCTGCCTGGCTGCGGGCTGGCTGGCTGCTGGCTGGCCGGCCGCCTCCGATTGGGCCGCCGCCGGCAGGGGGATATTGATCAAAGTTGAGCTGACGTGGAATTAAAGCAGCACGCGCCCGCTCCGCTCCCTCCGCTCGCTCCCTGCAAACTGCAGCCGGACTGCAAAGCCCCGGCGGCGGCGGCGGCGGCGGCGGCGGCGGCGGCGGCCGGGTGGCAAGGCGCGAGGCGCGATCACTAGCGACACCCCGGCTCTCCCACGGAGCAGCCTTTCCCGCAGCCGGCCCTTTCTAAAAGCTGCATTGGCAGTGGGTTCACGCGCGCCCGTGTGCGCGCGTGTCTGTGTGTGTGTGTGACTGGGGGCGGGGGACCGGGAGAGGTGCTGGGCTGGGAGGCGGGGGTGGGGGATGGGGGGGCCGAGCGCAGGCTGCTCCCGAGTCGGGGGAGAGACTCGGAGAAGCAGTCAGTCCCCAGCACAATGCGCCCGAGGAGGCTGCGCATGCCTGGTCTTGGACGCTCAGTTTTTACAGCAGGAATCCGAGGCGAGTGCACCCCTCCACCCCCCTCCCCGCCCCCCGCCGAAGCAGGTGTGTGCGTGTGTGCGCGCGTGTGTGTGTGGGGGGGGAGTCGCTGGGAAACCTGTCTCTCCTTCTCCCCCAAGTGTAGGGGGGGGAGGCTGTGGGAGGGATGGACGAAGTGGGGGTGGAAGTGACAGTTTGGTGGGAAATAGGGACTGGGATGAGGGTTGAAGAGGGAAGAGAAAGGATTAGTAAAGAGGAAGGGAAGGAAGGAAAGGGGGGAGTTGCCACTACCTGCTATTTAGAAAACAGAGCCCCCACCCCAACTCAGGGTCCCCCGAGTGGCCGTCAGCTCTCCTCGTTTAACTCCCTAAACTCTCCTTCTGCATCTGGAAAGGCCATTCTCCCAGCGTGCCCTTTGCCTCCGTCGCCCCTTCAAGGATTCCGGTTCGGATGAAACGAGGGGGCAGTCACGGCCTCTTAATGACCATCGAGCCCGAGCTGAAAGAGCCCCCAGACGTGATCTAGGCCGCAGGGATCCCCTCCTTCAGCCTCAGCTCTTCTTCTCAGCTCCCCACACCACAGTCACTTCCTACCACTCTCCCCGCCCCCCCCCCCAAACTTCTACTTCTAAGTTCTTTGTCTCAGCCAGGGCCGTGGAAGCCCCTTCCTGCCTGAGCTGGGGACTCTGCTCTGGAAAACAGATTGCTTTGGACAGGGCAGGCTCTCCTCGTCCTTGGTGGGGGGGGGGGGTGACTGCTGTACATCTTCCAGAAGCTGCAAGGGATACACCGAGGGAGGAGGAGAGGCTTGTTTTCAAACTTTGCTTCCCTGGACAGAGAGTTCTGGGCTTTCTCCCCAAGCTCTTTTTGAGGATGGGAGGGGCCGGGCAGGTGGAGCACTCCCTGGGGGCTCCGAGGAGAAGATCTGGGAGGGAGGCTCTGAGAATGGGCAGGACGGAACGGAAATGCATGGGGCCTTGGGAAGTCGCGAGCCGTTGGCCCTGGAGTTCCGAGACTCGCCGCCTCCGACGCTTACTGTCGGTATGACCTTGGCCACATATTGGAGCCTCTCTCAGTTTTGTCATCTGTAAAATCAGAGTGGGTCCTCCAGATTTGTGAGCCACCCTCTTTGGAGTCTTTATCTTCTCCCCCGCCCGCTTTGATGCCCGGAACTGATCTGCTCATCACCCCTTGCAGGTTAACACTTGTGCCTGAACAGCCCTTTCGGTGCTTTCCCCCAAAGGAGTGGCTAATGATGGCAGTTTTCAGGCAGCGTGGGGGAAGGCTTTCCGGCCGAGGTGCTGATCTGGGCCCCTCAGTCACATGACACAGGGGATTACTTTGACTCTCGCTAAGACCAGCCGGGAGAGGAGCCCGGAACAGACAGCAACTTCCTGGCGTGTGTGGCAGACGCTCCTGGTGGCTTGGGAGCCGGGAGCCCTGGAATCCAGTCTTGGCTCTGGGGAACCTGGGGCGAGCTACTCCTCCTCTCTGATTGGACCAGATGTTTGATCTCAAAGGGCCTTTCCTTCCAGCTCTCCGAGTCTGCCAAGTGATAACTAGGAATGGTATTTTCACTTCCAAACTAGCCACATGAAAGAGCATCCATTAATAAGGGAAGCAATGAGCAACTTGGGCTGTGAACTGCCATTATTGATATTAACAGTTGCTACCACTTATTTTATTTGTGTTCTCTCTCTCTCTCTCTCTCTCTCTCTCTCTCTCTCTCTCTCTCTCTCTCTCTCTCTCTCTCTCTCTCTCTCTCCTTTTTTTCTCTCTTCTCTCTCTGTCTCTCTTTTCTCTCTCTCCCCTTTTTTCCTCTCTTCTCTCTCTCTGTCTCTCCTTTTTTCTCTCTCTCTTCTCTCTCTCTTCTTTTTCTCTTTTCTCTCTCTCCTCTCTCCTTTTTTTCTCTCTCTCTTCTCTCTCTGTCTCTCTCTTTTCTCTCTCTCCCCTTTTTTCCTCTCTCTTCTCTCTCTCCTTTTTTTCTCTCTCTCTTCTCTCTCCTTTTTCTCTCTTTGTTTCTGTCTCTCTGTTCTCTCTCTCTCTCTGTCTCTCTGTCTCTCTCTCTCTCTTTCCTCTCTGTCTCTCTCTGTCTCTCTCTCTCTCTCTCTCTCTCTCTCTCTCTCTCTCTCTCTCTCTCTCTCTCTCTCTCTCTCTCTCTCCTCTCTCTCTGTCTCTCTCTCTCTGTCTCTCTGTCTCTCTCTCCTGTCTCTGTCTCTGTCTCTGTCTCTGTCTCTGTCTCTGTCTCTCTCTCTCTCTCTCTCTCTCTCTCTCTCTCTCTCTCTCTGTCTCTCTCTCTCTCTCTCTGTGCATGAGCAGCTTGTAACCAGCTGCTTCAATGCAGCTTTTCTTGATGGATGGTCTCTCAGGTAGGTTGGTTGAAAGTAAGAACCATGCTTCAAATCTTGCAGCTTCCGTTTGTTCCTGGCTTGGCAGGTGCACCTGGGCCAAGCAAAAGTGCTTGGGTCAGTACATCGGGAGCCACACTTGATGGATAGCGGCCCCATGGCCATGTCTGGAGCCCTCTGACTTTCTCTAGATCCTGTAGAGGAGTAGCCCAGCCACTGGTACACATTTGATTTGTGGGGAAGGATCACTTTAGAGGGTCCCAAGCCAAGAACTTAATGTCCTTTTCTCCTGGAGAAGGGATGACTCACCCTTAAATTCTGAGCCTCGGTTTCCTTTCTGGTCAAATGACAGGTTTGGGCTATGTGATCTTGATGGTCCCTTTCTAGCTATGAAACTATGTCTTAAGGGCATACATATTTACTATTCCATGAGTCTATGACATGGGATTAATCTAGTGCTGTGAGCAAGGTATCCCCATCCTACGCTGTCACTAAGCAAGTGACGGTCGGTCTCCTTGGAAGAAGAGACAAGCCATTACCTAGCTGACTTGCCAGCTTTTTATGAAGTCCTAACTCCTGCTGCCTCTAGAATTTCAAGCTGACTTTGAGTTCTGTTTCTATAGAATTCTAGTTTTTGCCATTCCAGTTGGGGCCTATCCTATTTTGCCTCAGGTGTAGTCACTCTCAAGAATCATGGGAAAAGCTACAAGTATGTATCAAGATACAGTATGATATGGGGGAAAGAGCATGGCTTTGGGGGCAGAGGACCTGAGTTCAAACCCTGCCTCTGTCACTCCTTTTGTGATCCTAGGTAAATCACTTCCTATCCCTGGGTCTCCATTTCCTCATTTATAAAATGAGAACGTTTGATTAGCTGGTCTCTAAATCTAGAATTCTATGATCCTCTGACCCATACCCCTATCTCTCTCTCCATCATCTTGTGATTACAGTTCAAGTGCCTTCTGTCAGTTCCCTCATCCATTTGGCCTTCTTCCCACATCAATGAAAATGATGGAGCCAGAGACGTACAAGTTTCATTTTTCCCCTAATCCAGGACATTGTATGGAGGCAAGTCACAGCGGGAGTCAGGAAAGCAACGAGGGCAGGAAAATAGACTTCGTTCTAAGAGGAATCCAAGATATTTGCATTCTTGACTTAATAAAGTAAGATTTCTTCTGGCCTTTGGCCAGTGGCCCAACTCCTTTGTGCTGCTCTCCTAACTGTTCTTAGCCCCCTTCCCCTTGCAACTGTCCTGTGGGCTCTTCCTCCACTAGAACTGTTCTCTTTGGCCACTATGTCCTAATTCTCTGGCTGTGATATCCAATGTATTGCTGGTTGAACAGGTGGGCCGTGGATGAGCAGAGATTTCTGGCCACAGGACCCAAATTCAGATGGGATCCTCCGTGGGAGTACTGTGCCAAATGGCAAATAGTTCCACTGACTTCACATCATGGGGGGTGATTCTCTCTCCTTTGGAGGACTGGTGTAGGTTGTGGCAACTTGGATCCCACTTCCTGCTGTGTGGCTTTCTTTATCCCCCTATGCACCATCCCCAAGTGTCCCATGTTCTTAAGATCCTATTTACTGGGGATGATGGGTGAACTGTAATAGGCTGCAAGAGCTGACTCATACCTTGCAATTTTGTTTCTAACTCACTACTTGTGTTGAGACAGCATGGTATAATGGCACAAATACTGGGGCAAGAAGCATTTATTAAGCTCCTACTATGTACCAGAGGCCAGTTCTGATAGGTAAAATGCTGGGTCTCAAATCAGAAAGATTCTTTCTGCATTTAAATCTGGTCTCAGATATTATCTGGATAACCTTGGGCAAGTCACTGCACCCTGCTTGCCTCAGTTTCCTCGTCTGTAGAATGGGAGGGGGATTCCTGTATTACCTACTTCGAAGAGATATTGTGAAGATCAGATGTGATGATCTTTATGTCAGGGGACTAAGGCCCAAGAAGGTCTTTCAAGACTCCCCCCCAAAAAAAAACCCAACAACAACATGAGAAACCTAATAAACCTGGGAAATACATTCCTCCATATATTCCAGCTCAGCAAATCTCACTTGGTCCTTCTGAATCTTCTTGGGTTTTAGCCAGGTCACATATGCAAAGGACTTTGCAAATCTTAAAGTCCTCCATAAATAAGTATCCCCTGGCGAGATAATCTTAAAGGAAGGTTCTTTGGGGACTTTAGCCCAAAGTCTCCTGCAATTGTGCTAAATCTGTGTGACAGCGAGGGTCCGATGGAGTAGAATTTGAGAAATATTACTGAGAGAAGAACTATATAGCATATTATAAGGAAGAACTGTCTAACAATGAGTAAGGATGCTGCTGGTAGTGAGTTCCCTGTCAACCAATGTACTCTTATGAAGGTAGGATGAATCCGGGAGAGAAGATAACATGAGATGGGGGTTGTACCAGCCAGTCTTTGAGGTCCCTTCCACCTCTAGAATTTGATGATTTCATGATTGTCCTTTTTTTAAAAATAGGGTTTTTGGAAGTCTAGGGAACTCTGTAGATAGATTCTCCCCCAATAGATGGTAAGGTCCTGGAGGGTAGGGACCGTTGAGCTTTTGTTTTTGTCTGTTTGCTGCCTGGCCCATTGTAAGTTCTGTGCTTGTGAAATGAGCCCAGTGACTCCTCCCCACATCCCTTCTAGGTAGATGGCAGTTGACGGTGTCATACTGAAGAGTCCAAAGGAAGTGACAGGTTCAAGGTCACACAGCTAAGACTTGGTGATGCTGGGAATTACACCTGATAATCTGGATCCTCTGGGGCTTTTACCTAGCAAGTCAGTCTCCTTCGTACTGGAAGGTTGGGGATGCGAGGGAATTGAGGAAGAACAAATCGATTGCATTGGGATGGGTACATCTTAGCCAGTTAATTATCCCCTGGTGGGCTCCAAATGGGCTTAGAAACTGCAGGTGGAAATCACATGAGCAGGGGACTTCTCGGCTCCCAAAGTGACATTCTTATAAGCTGCAGTGTCTCTCTGATGGCGAGCGGTAATTTATTGTGAATTATGCCAGGTTACTTCCCAGGGTTGACATCACTGACATTTTTATTAATGTATGCCTCCCCCCACCCTCTCAGGAGGTTAGAATCTGTCATTGTGAAGCAGCCTGGGCAAGCTGGGGGAGGGGAGGGGAAGTGACAGGAGGAGGGGGGAAATACCCTAACCTGGAACGGAGGGTCCTGGGAGGCCTTCGCTCTAGGCGGGGTCGGGGGGAAGGGGGATTCTGGGTGCCCATTGGCCAAGGAGGTGACAGCCAGTTATAATTAGCTGGAAGCATTTCCATTTTGAAGCCCGTATATAATGAATTAGGAAATAGCTCTAAAATTTGGAACACACATGGAGTTCTCTGACTAGATGTCAGGGGCTGAGTCATTCATCTATCAGATAACATAAAATGGAGACAAACGAATGCTTTTCTCCTGATTTCTTTGCTTTTCTTTCAAACGGGGAGGTGGGGGGGCAGTGTTTCATTTTGTTATTTTCATGGTGCCATCCTCAGGATTCGATGGCACTCGAGCCCCAGGGGGTTTGGGGTTAGCAGGGACCCTAGAGCTTATCAAGTCCAGCCCAGGGAGACCAGGACGGAGAGAGACCTTGTTGGAGCTGGGATTCTAGCTGCCCTCCTCGGCCCCCGGATCCGCTGGCAGCCTCTGCTTGGCTGGCTTCTGTTCCCCCACCTTGGACTGGCGGGCAGGAGGGATGACAGCAGGCCAGTGGGAAACGGTAGAGGGCCCCAGTGGGCCAAGACAGCATCTGGCTCATTGACATGCTCTGAGGGACTGGGACAGGGATGACTTAGTGTCTGCTTGTCACCTCAGCTTCAGCCCTTCAGTTTCAGAGCTGGCAGGTCAGGCCGCTGATACTTATTAAAGGCCTACTGTGCGCTAGACACCAGAGACTCAAAGATGAAGAATGGCTCTTAAGGAGCTTAGAACCCTGTGTGGGATGGGTGCTGTGTGCACAAAGGGACAGTGTGCTACAGTTTATAGACTCTAGAGCTGGGAGGGGACTTAGAAACCATCTGATTCCCAAGGGAACTCACAGGAGCCAAGGATTAGAGGTCACAGAAATAGGAACTTTATAGGGACATTGGATCTCTGTTCAGAGATTTAGAGCTGGAAGGGCCTTGGAAGTCACCTGGAGATCCAGCCCATCATTTTACAAATGAGGAAACTGAGGCCCTCCAAAGGGGAAGTGATTTCGCCCAAGTTCTCATAGAATGGAAGAACGAGTATGTGCCTCCAAGCCCTCCTTGGTACTGATTCCAAAGCCAAATACACTTCTCTCTTCACCATCCTTATTTCCAGAGAAGGAAGCAGGCCCAGAGGGGAAAAGGGACTTGCTAATGGTCACAGAGAAAGGGAGAGAGCCAGAACCAGCAATACAACCTAACTTTTTCAGATTCTACCTAGAACCCTAGATCCCAAACTGGAAGGGACCCCATATAGGCCTGGATCTAGGTCAACTACCCCATTTGATAGATGGGGAAACTGAGGCCAAAGGAGGGGAAGATACTTGTCCAAGGTCACATCTAGGCTCTTTGCTATAAAGCTGGAAAAGAGCTCAGAGGCTACCTAGTCTAACCCTCTCATTTTATAGATGGGGAAACTGAGGCCAAAGAAGGGAAAGATACTTGTCCAAATTCACACCTTATAGCTCTTTGCTATAAAGCCAGAAAAGAGCTCAGAGACTACCTAGTCTAACCATCTCATCTCATGGAGTTACAGAAATCAGGGAAAATTAAGAAATTCTCAACATCACACAAATAGTGCCAGATGCAGGACTCAAAGCCTTATCTTCTGACTCCAAAGGTGATGTTCTTTCCAAGGTACCATGTTGCCCCTGTCATCCGGATGATGGAGACTGAGGACTCCAGGGCAGTTTGAGAAGGGAAAGATCCCAGAGGGCAAGTTTCAGGGAAAACCTTACAGAGAAATTGTCTCTTGAGCTGGACTTGGAAGGCAGAGACAGATTTCACTTGTGGGAGAGAGGAAGAGGAACTTGTCTTTGGACCATCTTGAGTTCTGGGCATGTGAGTCTCTTCTTTGGTTGTAGGTTTGCTTTCTAGGCTTTAAAATAGTGTTCAGAGGATTGGGGGAAGGAAGAGAACTGGAAGCAGCTGAGCTGGAAGAAGTTTGCCTGTGGCTAATTCTCATAGAGGAATAAATGGCTTTCCTAAATTCTAATCTGCCTTAATCTGTGAGTCTCAGCTGCTGTCCAGACTTTCTCCTTCACATCCATCCACCCATCTACCTATCCACCTACCCATCTATCCATCCATCCATCTATCTATCTATCTATCTATCTATCTATCTATCTATCTATCTGTCTGTCTGTCTGTCTGCCTGTCTGCCTGTCTGTCTGCCTGTCTGCCTGTCTGTCTGTCTGTATCTATCTATCATCTTTCTCTCTCTATCTATATGTCTGTCTCTATCTACCTGTCTTTATCTATCTATCATCTATCTATCTATCATCTATCTATCTATCTATCTATCTATCTATCTATCTATCTATCTATCTGTCTGTCTGTCTGTCTGTCTGTCTGTCTGTCTGTCTGCCTGTCTGCCTGTCTGTCTGTCTGTCTGTCTGTATCTATCTATCATCTCTCTCTCTCTCTATCTATATGCTTGTCTCTATCTACCTGTCTTTATCTATCTATCATCTATCTATCTATCTATCTATCTATCTATCTATCTATCTATCTATCATCTTTCTCTCTATATCTATATGTCTGTCTCTATCTACCTGTCTTTATCTATCTATCATCTATCTATCTATCTATCTATCTATCTATCTATCTATCTATCTATCTATCTGCCTGTCTGTATCTATCATCTCTCTCTCTATCTATATGCCTGTCTCTATCTACCTGTCTTTATCTATCTATCTATCTATCTATCTATCTGTCTGTCTGTCTGTCTGTCTGTCTGCCTGCCTGTCTGTCTGTATCTATCTATCATCTCTCTATCTATCTATCTATATGCCTGTCTCTATCTACCTGTCTTTATCTATCATCTATCTATCTATCTATCTATCTATCTATCTATCTATCTATCTATTATCTATCTATCTATCTATTATCTATCTATCTATCTATCTATCTATCTATCTATCTATCTATCTATCTATCTATCTATCTGCCTTCTGTATCTATCATCTTTCTCTCTCTATCTATATGCCTGTATCTATCTACCTGTCTTTATCTATCTATCTATCTATCTATCTATCTATCTATCTATCTATCTATCTATCTACCTACCTACCTACCTGTTTGTCTATGTGTCTATCTATATATCTATCGCATACATATCTATCACACACACATATATATGTATATATGCATAAATATGTGTGTCTGTGTGTGTATGTATGGACATATGTATATATTTGGAAGGGATTTATTGTAGCACTTTCTTATTTTGCTAGATCATTCTATATAAATATAGTCCTTCCCCATTCCCTCTTCCAAATCACAATTTCAATACACATATGCCCTACTTTTAAGCAAATCAGATATATGAAAATACTTTTTTTTTCTCAAAGGAGATAAATTAGGACGAGATCCTTCATTTTAACAAAGGATTCATCTGTCTCTACTCTTTCAGTTTCCTTACAGCTACAAAACTGATATTCTTGAAACATGTATCTGACCTTATTGCTACCCTATTCAAAAATAGTCAGTGGCTCCCTATTACCTCTAGCACAAAAATTACAAAATCCTCAACCTGGCACCTGGGGACTTGGATACAATCTAACTCCCTATTGCTTTTCCAGACATTTCACATTACTGTGAATCCCTTCACATGCTCCATGTGCTGCACAAATTGACCTATTAGCTATTTTACTACTAGACATGGCATTTCCCACCTCTGTGGCTTTGTACAGGCAGATCTGAAGGTCCACTTTCCTCACCGTTTATTTATATATTTCCTGACTTCTTTCAATGAACAGTCCAAGTTTTATTTCCTGTAGATCTCTTCTGATCCCCCAGATACCAAGACTTTCTTTGAAATTAATTTCCACATATCTTGTCACCTTCACCATGTTTCTTTCCACCCAATATCATATATCCTACTAAGAAGTGAGAAAATGGCAATTCCTTTCAGTTATGAACTTGTATCTTATAGCAATAGCTCTGTTCTTTGTTTTCCCACAGGTGAGGAACAGAGGCACCAAAGATTGGTTTATTAGGCTGCCTCAGTTTCTTTTAGTTTACTTTAGTGGATAACTGCTTGTAAGCACTGTAGTGATCAAGTGCCTGGATACAAAATTTTTCATTGTTTAAGAAAGGTGCCAAAGGAGCCATGGTGATGGGAGCAGAAGTTTGGTGGAAGGGACAAATCCCTGACCTTCATCCCCTGGTGGCAGGAAGGAGAGAGGGCAAGAATCCTATTTCCCAATTCCTTATAAAACCCATGAAGGAAGTAGTAAAGATATTATTAGCTCATTTTACAGATGAGGAAACTGAGGCTTACAGGAATGAAGTTGTTCCTGCGAGATCATTGAATCAAGAAGCAGTAGAACCAGAATTTAAACCCATTTCTCCCGACTCTCAGTTCTGTACTCTGACTAGACTATATCTCCTCAGAATCACAGACTCTCAGACTTGGAAGGGATTTGATCCTACCCATACTTGACAAGAATTCCCCTTCCAGTATTCCTGACAAGTTGGCGTCTGGCTTTGATTTAAGACCTCTGAGTGAGGTCTCCCTCCCAAAGTTGCCCATTTCCTCTTGGGGAATTTAGAAAGCCTAAATCTGTCACTTCCACCTGCTGCACCCAGCGGTTCTATCTTCTGGGGTCCAAAAGAGCAAGGCTAATCCTTCTTTCTTGGGACAGGCTTTCAAATGACACTTCTAAGTCTTTGCTAGGTTCAACAACCCCAGTTCCTTTAATGGAGACCCTGATACCCTTCACCTTTTCTGTGACCTTTCTCTGGACATTCTCAAGCTTATTAAAATTCTTCCTAAAAGCTATCACTCAAAGTTGAACAGCCTCTCAGTGCAGCAAGCTAGAGCACCCTGGGGATACCAAGGAGCTCGTAAAATCTCTCTTTGCAGAGGAAGGAGAGAGGTCTTAGTGTAGTCTCCCGGGTCTCTGTCCTTAATCCTTAATATTGAACATTTTTAGCAATAACATGGTATTCCAACACAATGGACTATGAACTCTCTAGTCCTTGGCCCTGGCCCTTTTTGGATTAAAATCCCAATGTCATATTAAGTTCTTTGGGGGCCACACACATCATTGACTCTGTGGGCATTAACTGGGGTCCACTAATCTCTCAGATCTTTTTTTTGGGGGGTTCACATTATTGCCTAGCCATGCTTCTTCATGTATCCTTTTCTTCTGAAGTTGATTTTTTGAGACTAAACATAAGACTTTACATTTACCCCAATTACGCTTTATCTCCATCATTTTAGCTTGCTGATCTATTTTTGGGGGTCCTATCTCTTTCATTCAGCATTTCCAGATCATTCCTCCTGCACTCCAATTATATTCTTTGGCCCCATTCCATTGCAACTTTGAACTTTAACCCTGGGATGCTTGCTAGCCTTGAGAGAGAAGTATTCATGTCATTGTTAAGAACCAGTCTTCTCTGTCACTTTCCGGCCATTTCCAAACCCATTTGTCCCTCTTTCTAACTCCCCTTTATGGATTCCATTAGAATGGAAGCTTGTTGAGGGAAGGGACTCGTCTTGCTTGGCTTTGTAGCTACTGGATAAAGTAATAAAATCACTTAATAAATGCTTTATTTTATTTCTCTGTTTTGGGTCAGACTGGGCTGGTGATTCAGTCTTGAGATTGGGATAAAATGAGACATTTTGATATTTCTTCCTATTTCAGAAAAGGCTTTTCCCTTGCATTAGCATTGCAAAGATATTTAGTGAAAACATGACATCGATTCAGATAGTTGCAGTTCCCTTTATCTCTACAGAGAGACGTGCCCAATTAGGAAAGCCAGTTGAGTCACAAGGCACTGGGGAGGCTGTCAAGCCCGAGGAACCCCAACTTCTCATGAACTAAGTCTTTTATGCCTAAGGCAAGCCAGGAAGCTGTGGCAATAGTTCAAGCCTCTGTCTCATGAACCACTTGTCTCAAGGACAGTTTCATTGCCTTTCTAGGGAAAAAAAACCCAGTGTCGTCTAGCTGTAAGGTTCCTTGGTAGCCCCTGTGAAGCAGATGTTGCGCCTACTACATGCTTCTAGCTATCTGGAAATCTGGCGAGCCTCCAACCCTGGTATTGCTAAAAATGTTTGGCATTAAGGATTAAGGACAGAGACCTGGGACACTGCACTAGAGACCTCCCTCCTTCTTCTGCACAGAGAGATATGATGGTGGAGATTTTTATGAGTTCCTTACCATCTCCAGGGTGCTCTAGCTCACTGCACTGAGGGTTCTAGCTATCTGGAAATCTGGAGAGCCTCCAACCATGGTATTGCAAAAAATGTTCAGCATTAAGGATTAGGGATAGAGACCTGAGACACTGCACTAGAGACCTCCCTGCTTCCTCTGCACAGAGAGATTTCATGAACCCCTTAGCATCCCTAGGGTGTTCTAGCTTGCTGCACTGAGAGGGTTCTAGCTATCTGGAAATTTGGCGAGCCTTCAACCATGTTATTGCTAAAAATGTTCAACATTAAGGATTAAGGACAGAGACCTGGGACACTGCACTAGAGACCTCCATCCTTCCTCTGCACAGAGAGATTTCATGAGCCCCTTAGCATCCCCAGGGTGGTCCACTTGCTGCACTGAGCAGATCCTCCCAGTCATGAGCAAGGCCCCTAAGAGACGTTACCTTTCCTGAGAGTGAGTCCCTGAGGTATCTCTTGTGACATCTTTCAGCTCCTTAGAGGGCAGAACCACCCCTCCTAAAAGCTCTCAGTCAGAAAGGGAGGGAGAGCCCATCCCTTTTGGTTTTGTCTGGCCCCCTGGGAGCCGTTAGGTTTGCTCAGGCTTGGCAGGAGACCAGTTGGAGGGAAGCTTCTCAGATCTTCACTGCCCGGCTGTCTGGACACAACCTCAGCTCCCCAGGGAAGAGAGTTCTCTTCCCAGAGATGCCAGAAAGGGGAATGCCTCTGAAAACCTCTGTCTATGTCTTTTCAAAGGCATATTGGATTCTTGCTGTAAAGGAAAAGCATCTGCTCTCTCTCACGCCCATGGGGGACTCCTCTTACTCTCCAGGCCACTACTGACACCTGGTGGCAGTTTACTCTAATTTCAGGCAAAGTCCCGGAGATGAATCTACGGGGTCAGAAATTCATAGGATTGGGAACTTCAGGATATCTTAGAGATAATCCAGTCCACCACCTGCTCATTTCCCAGATGAGGAAACTGAAGAACAGAGAGGGGAAGAACTTGCCCAAGGCCTCAGGATGGTCCAATTGGCCCTCCGCTGCCTGTCCGGTGACTGCTGTAATGGCACAGTTCTCCTAAGGCAAACGTGTAGATGATCAGTTTCTTTGGTACCCCAAAGTAAGCACTGGTGATGATGTGCCATTTCTCATTACAGTTTATGGTAAATAGCGGTAGAAGGGAGATAGCTTGTATTTTCTTTTGTTCATTCAACAAATATTTACTGAAGACTTACTATATTTTGGAGAGGGATACTGTGTCAGGCACGAGAGGGGATGCAAAGGAGACTCAGACATGATTCCTACCCTCAGAAAGTATTCTTGCTGGTGGCAGGGGACAGGAAGGGAGAGACGATATACAAAGAGAACTACGGTAAACTATGATGTAGACTGTGGCCATGCACAAGAGGGACCCAAAGCAGTCTGGGAATCCAAAGAGATGATCTGTTGAGAGTGGGAGAGAGAAGGAATGACTCCTCTTGGGACTAGATTGTAAAGAGTGTTAGGAATCAGACAGACGAGGTTGGGATATGGTGGTGGCAGTAAAGCCTGTAATAGTATGAACAAAGGCTCATATTTCCAACTTTATGGGCCAGAGAGGTTGCTTGGTGAACCTTAAGACAGCTAAGTTTTATCATTATGAAATTCAATCCAAACATTTATGAACTGCCTACTTTATACTAGATACAGAGTTTTGTGTTTGGTGGGGGAGGAAATAGAGCATCATTAACTCCAGTTTATGAAGATCTTACTTACGACAACCCTGCAAATACAGTAGTCAGTATAATAGTGCCATCCCTATTTTACAGAAGAGGTGAGGAAACTGAGGCTCTGAGAGAGGAACTATCCAGAGAGGTTGCTTGGTGAACCTTAAGACAGCTAAGTTTTATCATTATGAAATTCAATCCAAACATTTATGAACTGCCTACTTTATACTAGATACAGAGTCTTGTGCTTGTTTGGGGAGAAAATAGAACATCATCAACTCCACTTTATGAAGATCTTACCTACGACAATCCTGCAAATACAGTAGTCAGTATAATAGTGTCATCCCTATTTTACAGAAGAAGTGAGGAAACTGAGGCTCTGAGAGAGGAACTAGCTTGCCCAGAGTCCTATGATTAGTGATAAACCTGAGACCGGATCATAGATTTAGAGCTAGAAAAGATATGACAGTCCATCTAGTCTGTGCCTTCATTTTACATAGACCCATTGAGGTTCAGTTATTTGCCCAGGGTCACACAGATTGTAAGAATGAGAGACAGAACTGGAATTCTGGTCTTCTGACCCCACAGCCACTAGTCTTTTCATTGAAACTTTCTTGGGCCAACAATTTTCTTATGATCTTTAAGCTAATAAAGATTCCAATTCACATTAGAATCCAGGTCTACCAAGTCTTTCTCCTATACTATGGCAGTCCTTGCCTACTCCATCTTATAGCACATTATAAGGGAATTCTCAGGAAATAGCTGTTATTTTTAGTTAATGATGAATTTATTCAACCACTCAATCAACAAGCATTTAAGTGCCAGCCAATGGGTTAATATAAAACTGATCGATGCCAGATGCTGAAGAAGATGGTCAAGATAGACTTATGGAAGGCTCAAGGAAAAGGTGCGATGGTTGAAATCTTGCCGACCCACCACAGTCCTCTCTCTACACAGAAACAATTATAAAATGTGAACATTGTGAGAGACCTCAGTCCATACATGAAAGGAACTTTCATATACCATACTAGACAAATGGACATCCAGCCTCAGCTTGAGTGAAATCCAGGGGCCTCCCAGGGTAACTTCTTGCTTCGAGGATTCTTTGAGTACCCTTTATTCCAACACCCTCACACTAGCTTCTGGTGCCTGGCATTGGGACCTCCTGGCCTGTTCCCTCCCCGACCCTGTGAGTACTGTACTCTTGAACTTCCCCTTCCCACCCAGAACAACTTTTCTGTCCTTTGCCCCATCTTCTCAGTGTTTTGCTTTAGGCTAGCTTATTATTATGCCATTATTTATTTATTATATTATATTATGTATTATAAATTAGCCTGTGGGATAATTGGGATTTAGAAATCTCTGATAACATGTGAGCTAGGATCACAGAGTACCTCCTCTGATGGATTCATGATCTCATTGGTATGGGTCCTCTCACCATTAGTGCAGATCCAAACTCATCTACATTTTTTCTGGGCAATTTTTGTCCACATCCTTCAATAACTCCTCCATGGAGGACCCAGCCCCCTCCTTTTAGTTCTTTGGGGTACAGGACCAAGCTCAGTCTGTCCATCTGTTCTCCCTTGTCCTTACTACATAGTCTATCTCCTTTTATGGTCTGACTCATGCACAGATCATCATGGATGATACATTGCAGCCTACCTGGGCCCCCTTGGTATCTTTCTACCTCTCTTTCAATCACCCATATTCTTCAGAGGTCATAAGATCCTAGATCTACAGCTGAAGGGGACTTCAGAGGTCACCTAGTCTCATTCTCTCATTTTACTAAGACTAAAGGAAGTGACTTGCTCAAAGCCATACAGATAATAAATATGAGGCAAAATCAGAACTCAGTGCCTCTGACTCCAGAGCCTCTGATCTTTTTTTTTTTTTCCCTTCCTCGCTCTGGTTGGGTTGTTTTATGATTTGCAGCTGTACAGAATCACAGATGTTAATGCCAGCATTAAAAAGATGGGCTTTCATGGTGAGGAAACAGCTCGGCATTGTTCGAAGCCCTGTGCAATTTAGTAAGTGGGATATGCTCAGTCTTGTTCTCCTTGTGAATTCTGGGCCCAAAGGTGATCATCAAAGTTAAATGTCTTTGCATTGTTACATTTCCTATTTTTCAGGGTCTGCAACATGTTTCTTTCTACAAGTTGGGTCAGCCCTGTTGTAACAGAATGTTATGATTTCTTCTCTTTATCTTTTCTTCTAATTAGATGTGAATTTTGCCTTTTGCTCTAAACAGTCAATGATCTGAATACACAAAGACAGCTGAATAGGAAATGACTCTTACCTTTCTAAGTAGTCATTTCCTATCTGTTCAGAGGAAGCTTGTATAATGGAGAGCACTCTGGCCTTGGAATCTGAATAGCCGGGTTCACATGCTGTCTGTGATGCCTATATTTGGCTAAGGAGCTTTGGGGTTGTCACCTAATCCCTCAGCGTGCTGGGCTAGACAATTTTTAAAGATCATATATTTCTTTTTTTAATTAAATCTTTTGATTTTCAAAATATACACATGGATAATTTTCAACGTTCACCCTTACAAAATCTTGTGTTCTAATTTTCCCTTACCTTTCCCCTCCCCTCCTCCCCTAGATGGCAAGTAATCCAATATATGTTAAACATGCGTAATTCCTCTATACATATTTTCAGAAATATCATGCTGCACAAGAAAAATCAGATCAAAAAGGAAAATAATGAGAAAGAAAAAAAAAACGAGCAAGCAAATAACAACAAAAAGAGTGAGAATGCTATGTTGTGATCCACGCTCAGTTCTCCCAGTCTTCTTTCTGGGTGTAGATGGCTTTCTTCATCACAAGTCTATTGGAACTGGCCTGAATAAGATCATATAATTTCAAAGCTGGTTCCAATCTGCATGGGTAGAGGGAGTTACCGACACCAATGAAAAGTCTAGTCTCCTTTCCTCACCTTCCCCAGTCCCTACAAATCATTTTTTAAAGCTTAATTCTTCCTATGACCAGAGCCTTTGAATTCTTATTAAAGAAAATATTCATGACATACAGTATAGAGCTTTTTAAAAAGTCCTTGGCCCCAATCTGGAATCATATTTCCCACTATTTAAAATTTATTTTACAGACCTAAGGTAGGTTGTTACTCTAAGGAACCTTGCAAACCACATGATGGTGTAGGGGCAAGCCCACTGGAAAAGGGAGGATAACTGGAACCTTATCTTTGACCCACCATCGGCCTCTCTCTACACAGAAACAGAATTATAAAATTTGAACATGGTGAAAGACCTCCATGGCTATCTAGTCCAATCCATACATGAAGTTATGAGGTTTTAATTTAATTTAATTTAAGTCAGAGGTGCCATGTTTAAGTGACTGAATGGACTGCCTCGGTTAAAGGGTCATAGATTTAGAGCAGGAGGTTGCTGCATCTTGGCAACCCCCTCATTTTACAGAGAAGAAAATGGAGTCTCAAAGAAAGAAACTGAGTTTCAGAGAAGTGATTTTATTTAAGATCACCCATAGAATCCTAGACCTAAAGTTGCAAGGGAGTTGAAAAGTCATCTGGCCTTATCCTTTCATTTTACAGAGGAGGAAACTCAAACTTCAGAGATGTGATTTGTCCAAAGTTTCCCATAGGATAATAAGTAAAGGGAAGAAAATAAACATTTATATAGGTGCTGTGCTAAATGCTTTTTTTTAAAACACATATTACATAACTTGATCCTCACAACCATAATATCATCAGATGTTATTGCGGAGATACTGTTATTGCAGTTGTTCAGCCATTTTAGTTGTGTCCAACTCTCTGTGAGCACCTTTGGGGTTTTCTTGGCAAAAATACTGGAGTGATTAGCCATTTCCTTCTCTATCTCATCTTACAAATGAGGAAACTGAGGTGTGCAAGATTAAGTGACTTTCTCAGGGTCACACAGCTAGTGTCTTAGGCTAGATTTGAAGTCAGGAAGATGAGTCTTCCTGACTCCAAACCCAGTGCACTACTTAGCTGTCTGCTGAGTTATTAATGTGGTGCTATTATTGTCCTCATTTTACACTTGAGGGAATTGAGGTGATTAAAGGTTAAGTGACTTGGCCAGAGTCACACAGCTGGTGTCTTGAGACTAGATTTGAAAGGCGTTTCTGACTGCAGGTCTAGTGCTCTATCTACTGCTCTACCAGCTGCCTCCATAAGATCATATCTATAGAGCTGGAAAGGACCTCCGAGGCTATCTGTTCTAACCCTCTTATTTTATAGAGGTAAAAACTCGAGTCCAAACAAAGTGTCCTAGAGAAGTATTTAGCCCAAGGTCACATATAGATAGCAAGGAGCAGAACTGAGATCATCATTGGTGACAAGATATAGCTTGTCTCTCCATTGCTGTCTGAGTTACCTATAATTTTGACTCTTTGGAGACTGAGTTATTCTGTGGTCCAAGGGAATTCTATTGGCTTTTGGTTTGTTTTTTGCTGAGGCAATTGGGGTTAAGTGACTTGCCCAGGGTCACACAGCTAGGAAGTAGTAAGTGACTGAGGCTGGATTTGAACTCAGGTCCTCCTGACTTCAAGGCCAGTGCTCTATCCACTGCTCCATCTAGCTGCCCCAAATTCTATTGGTTTTTAAAGTACCTTTTGTTTCAGAAGCCTTAGGATCATTAAAAGTCCTGCACAACTACCTACCTGTTGTCTAACTTGCTCTCTCCTTCCTATTCAATTAGAGGCTGGCTCATTGTCTGTCTGCAGAGTCTGTCCATGAGAGTTGCTCTAATGGACCAGCTCTCAGGGCTGTCCATCCAGTGGAATTTCCCAGTCTACACTAAAGGCTTTCTTTTTCTGTTTTAGATAAATATCTTCTTTTGCCTTGACAAACAAATGAATGTTGAAGTCACTTAAACACCAACATTGCAAGGGAAGAAAGTGGCAGAAATCCAAACCTTTGACAGATACTTATAGGTCGTCCCACTTAACAGGACCACAATGTTTGCTCCCTTAGACAAGCCCTTGTGATAAACTACAAATCAAACCTCTTTTGGGTTAGGATACATTGCTCCTTTTCAAGAATTCAGGAAAAAGAGGGAACTGGGGGGAGAGGAATCACCTAAGTGTTTGGGGGAGTTTGAATCAATCTCCCCAGTCACTGTATATATTGCACTGTTAACAAAATGCGCGAGTTTCTTTTTGAAACATGAACAATTCCATGAGTGAAATAGAGAGGCTTCTGCTCAGCCTCCAAATGTACTGCTCTCTTCTTCCTACTTCTCCTATTTGCTTTGACTTGATCGATTCATGGGTCAAGGCTGCCTTCCATTTATGAACCTCTGTTGTTCAGGCTTCATATCTGAGGACTGGATTACTTCAGATCTCAAATCTGCTGATTCATATATTCCATCGGTGGATCTCTGCCATCATGTTCTCTTTATCACCATTAGTGGCTCCTTCTCCAGAGCCTTCATCCAATCGCTCATTGCAATCTCTGTCTTTAAGTGGATCCTCCCATTTTTTCTCAGCTGTCACTTGATTGCTTTCTGACCTAAGATGTCCTCCTCTTCCTAGTGTGTACATGGTAGGAATGAGTGGACATGACAGATAGGCACAGTTATGTATCATTGTACTGTGCCATCTTGCAAGAATATACCCTCTGGGTGTAAAAAAAATTCTTCCCCACCCCATTCCCACCTACATGTATATTATATATATATATATATATATATATATATATGTATATTATATATATATATAATATATGATATATATCCAAGATAGATAGATAGATATATATGTAGATATTATATATCCAAGGTATATATATATTTATATACAATATATATCTAAGATATATATATATAGATAGATATTATATACCAAAAGTATATATATATATTATAATGTAATATATATCCTATATATTTATATATATGGATATAGATATTATATATCCAAGGTATATATATATATATTTATGTAATATATATCCACTTTATATATAGATATTATATATCTAAGGTGTATATATATATATATATATATAATATGATATATATTTAATGTGTGTATATGTATGTATAATATGATATATATTCAAGGTATATCTATCTATCTATCTATCTATCTAATGTATATCTATCTATCTAAGGTATATATATATGTATATATATATATATATGTAATATGATATATATCTCCAAGATGTATATATACATACACACATACACACACATACACACACACATACACACATACATGCACACACATATGCACCATGCATATAAGCCCATTCATCTAAAAGAAGGAGTCAGCTTGGAAGAGCAGAATGTCATAGTTCTGGCCCTAGCTCCATATGGCACCTTGGACAGCTCACTTGCCCTGTAGAATATCTCTGTTGTATCTTCTTCTGTTAAATGAAAGATCCACTCATCTCTACCCTCTCACATTCTGATATTCCTTTCTGTGTGTGTGTGTGTGTGTGTGTGTGTGTGTGTGTGCGCGTTTGCTTGCACACATATGGTTTGCCTGGGGAACTCCAGGGGGCTACTGCCTTTAGTTCATCAAGCTTAGTAAAGTTCTATTTTTCGGGGGGGGGGAGGTAGTGTGGTCTTAGGACAATCAAGGATAATAAAATCTCTCTCTCATAATTGGTGGGTTTGGGGTCCAATTTTTTTTTATATGTAGAGAGTATCTTCTTGGAAGATGATGCAATCCAACCATTTAGCACACAGTTCTGGTATGGAGTTACCATTAACTCATGTTCATACTTAGGATTATAGGAACCTATATCTAGAGCTATATGAGACTCCAGAGGCCTAGATCTAGTCCACACACTTCATTTTACAGATGGACACTGAAACTTAGGAAGGAAAAAGGACTTGCCCAAGGTCACACATAAGATCTTAGGTCTAGGGCCGGAAGAGATCTTTGAACTCATTGAACTTCATCCCTGTTAAAAAGCCTGCACACTTCAGGTCACATATAGACAGTATCATAGATCTCTATCTAGTTCAATTCTCTTATTTGACAGAGGAAGAAACAGAGAGGGGGAGGTTCTTTGACTTGTTTTCAGGTCATACAGATGCTATATGTCACAGGGGGTATTTGAATCCAGATCTTCTGACTACAGGGTTAGTGCTCTTTGGGGCAGCAGTGCCTGAAGGCAGGCTCATGCTGCTTTGGGCTTTGCAGCTGGGCCAGTGCCTGGTATTTAGTAGGCACAGGTTGATTGCTTATTTCCTTGCTTGCTTGTGCCCGAGGAGATGCGCAGGGCTGAAACACCTTCAGTGTGGGAGTCTGCCTAGTCCTGATTAGAAATGGCTTTTCTTGTTTTCATTCACAAAGAAAACCCTTTACAGGCTTGTTTTAAAAACCAAAAACATCTTAGAAGAAAGATGGAACCCAAAATATTAATGAGGCAGTCTCTAGTTAGAGACAGGGGGTCCACACTCAAATTCGATTTTGGCTCTTTACTACTTGTGTGACCTTAGACAAGTCAATTTCCTCTTTAGGAAAATGAGGGGCTTGGCCCATATCTGCTCCAAGCTTCCTTCCAGCTTGAAATCATCTCTCCAAAAGAGTTTTTGCCCAGCACTATTTGGCGATTTAGCTAGAGGTATATTAAAGATAAGAATTAGAATGCCCTTCTCTGAACACAGAGGTTAGCTGTGGTGTGGCTAGGGGGAGGATCTCTGGCGAAGAGCCTGGGCTCAGATTTTATCCTCCTTTCACTGGTCCAGAAACCACTTGCTGAACACACTGCAGAAACTGCAGTCCCTTTCCTCACTACTCTGCAGTCTAGAATTCATTTTTTATTCACTCTCCTTATTAGCTGCTCCTTGGGCCAACGAGAGCTGAACAGGGCCTTGGGATTCAGATTTAGGATTTTCTTTAGGATTCTGTCCCCTCTTCTCAGCTTCTGCCTCCTCTTCATGTCCCCTCACCCCCTTCTCCACCATGCCACAGTGGATACCGTATGTGTTTGCTCAGAATCTCTTGCCACAGGAACCTCCGAGGCTTTGGGGACTGCCGAGGGGAGTGCTGGGAAGACACTGTGCCTGAGTCCCCTTCTCACTCCTCTCTGATTTCTCTGCTGTGGTGCTAATGACACGGAAGCCCCTCCACCACGGGAGACAAGTGTCTTAGTGTTTATTGAAAAAGAAATGATGACTTTGATTTCTAAGATGCATTACGTGTATTTACGGGGAATATGAGAATGAGGTGGGGAAATAGGTTTTAGGCTCAGAAGGCAGTGTCTCTAAAGATTTACTGCAATTTGTGCAAGAACATGAAGTTGGAGAGAGAAAAACACAAGTTATCAATTTTGGAACAATTTCCTCTCTGGTGCTAGATGATGGGAATTGAAATCCAGTGTTTATAATCAAATGATGCTTATTTTTTCAATGCTGTAGATAGCTTCGTGGGGTGTTTTTCTCTGTGCATTGTTGAATTACTTCCATGGCTATTCCAGACTGGAATCAAAAGACCTTCGCTCTGTTATTTACTACCTGTATGAATTTGGGCAAGTCCTGACTCCTCCCCTTTCTCTCTGAACCTCAATTTCCTCCTCCGTAAAATGATGGGCTGGTATGAAATGACCCATAATGTTCCATCCATTTCTACGTTCTTGGGTCTTATGATTACAGTGCATGAAGCTTGGTCAGCTTCTGACAAGCTGCATATATTTTAATGTACAACCCAGAGAAGAGTTGAGTTGAAGGCCATTTGAGCTCAGCTGTGTCTGACAAGATTCTTCCTCTCTAGCTGTTGGTCACAGAGATGGACACGAAGAATGGGCCTGGCTGGCTTTATGTGGAGGCGGGAGAGCGGATGCTTCTATTTATGATGTGAACAATTCCCAAAGGCTCCTATCCCAAAATGTGTCTGCCATCCATCTTGCCACAGTGTCTGAAATGCCACATTACCTTCTTTTAAAGGTGAAAGTATCGAAGGCCCTTGTTAAAAGGCAGGGAGGGATACTACAGTAAGCTATTAGCAACTCACCCCATGTGAATTGATCAGATTAGTCCTGGATCATGGCATAGCTTTGAGGAAATGGCTCATAGGACCACAGGTTTTAATGCATGTGTAGGGGAGGGCTTCTGGGATCACCAGGAAGTAGCCTTAGGGTACAGGATGCTCTGGAGATGGGGGTGCAGAAAAGGGGATAAAGAGACCTTACCTACTTTACAGTTTTGCGGATGGTCAGCATTGCGAGAGAAAGCTCCTGAAAAGACAATGGAAAACATATCAGAAATCTTCAGCAACTTCCTAATGCTGACTGAATAATATTCAGACTTCTTAGCCTGCCATTTGAAGCTTCCCTCTCCATATTCTGGCTCTAATCTACTTTCCTAGTCTCATTTCATACTAGTATCCCTTATGTATTCCATGATCTATCCGAACTGAACTACTCATTGTTCCCTAGACATGATCTCCACTTTCCTTTCTCTTTTCCTTTTTTAAAAGACATACAGATGCTTTTCCCATTGGTTGTCAGTGAGTCACAACTCCATTGTTCAGTTGGCCATTTATTTAAAAAGTGGTTTTAAAAAATGTCTTTTATTTTTCCATCACCTTCGCTTTTGCATATATTATTCCCCTCTCTAAAGTGAGTCATCCCTTCTATCAAAAAATAAAAAAGAAAGTAGGGGAAAAATTGGTTGAAAAGTAGATGCCACATCCACAGTCCCTCACTTCTACAAAGAAGGGAGGGATGCCCATTTTGTCCCCTCTCTTTTCCAAATTATAATCATACAGGTTTCAGTTTCAGGGTTTTTTAAAATTCTTTCTACTTGATATTATTGTTGTTGTATATACGGTTTTCATGATTTTGCTAACTTCACTCATTAATTTATTTAAATCTTACCATGCTTCCTGGAATCCTTCCTAGTTAAGGCATAGAAATATTCTATTACATTCATTACAACCATAATTGGTTAGTTCACCAGTTTCCCTACTGATGGGCATCCACTTCATTTCCAGTTCTTTGCTACTACAAAAAGCCTTCTATATTTTGGTGTATATGGTACACCATTTTAACTCTTTGGTATATATGCCCAGCAGTGGGATAGCTGGATGAAAGGTATGAACATTTTAATCACTTATATATCATAATTTATCATTATTTTCCAGAATGGTTGGACCAATTCACAATTCTACCAACAGTGTATTGGTGTGCCTGTTTTTCCAAAACCTTTCCAACATTTACTGTTCCCATTTTTGGTTGTCTTTGCTAATTTGCTAAGTGTCAGATGAAATATCAGATTTATTTTATTTTGCATTTCTCTTTTTAGTGATTTGCAACAGTCTTTCATATGATTGTTAATAGTTTGCAATTCTTCCAGGATTTGTTTAATCTTATTCTTTGACTATTTGTCCACTGGGGAATGGTTTCTGATTCTATACACTTGTGCTAGTTTCTTGGATAACAGATCCTTATCAGAGAGATTTGATTCAAAGGCTTTCCCTTAAGCCATTGTTTTTCTTCATATCTTAGTTGCATTGATTTTGTATGTACAAATGTTTTTCAGTTGCATCTGTGATCTTTTCTACCCCTTGTTCTTAAATGAACTAGCCACAGCTGGGGAAGCTGCCTGGTCTGGATCTCTCCTAATTGTTTTTCTGGTATGACCATATAGTAATAGCCATGTTTGCTTATCCATTTTAAACTTATTGTGGTATATGGTATTATGCCTAAACTTAATTTCTGCCAAACTACTTTCTAGTTTTTCCAGTTTATACTTGTATTTTGCTTTTCTATATCCCTCTTTGCATCTTTAAATATTGAAATCCTTCCCATCCTATTTTTTATGAAACCTTTCCTATTTCTCCTTTTCCCTCCCCCCTTAGTCCCACATGTTTCCTTTCTTTCAAGATTAGTCATGGAATCACATGATTAGAAAGACCATAAGAGCTGAAAGGACCTGAGAGACCACCTAATCTAACTACCTCATCTTACAGAAGAGGAAAACTTGAGACTTAGAGAAGGCAAAGGAAGGTATTTGCCCAAGATCACACAAGTAGTAAGTGGCAGTTTTGAATCTAAGTTTTCTGCCTCCAAATCCAGTTGCTGTTTTTACTAGATTGGGCTGCCTTCATGTTTCACATGGCTGTTTATAGCTCTCTTAGATATTTTTTTACTTCCTTATTTGTTCATTCATTTCTTCCTCCATCCCACCCTTCATCTCTCACTGCTTTCTTCCTTCCTTCTTCCTTCCTTCCCTCCTTCCTTTCCCCTTCCCTCCTTCCTTTCTTTCTTCCTTCCTTTCCTTCTTTCCTTCCTTCCTCTCTTCTCCCTCCTTTCTTCCTTCCCTCCTTCCTTCCTTTCTTCCTTCCCTCCTTCCCTCCTTCCTTTCCCCCTTCTCTCCTTCCTTTCCTTCCTTCCTTCCTTCCTTCCTTCCTTCCTTCCTTCCTTCCTTCCTTCCTTCCTTCCTTCCTTCCTTCCTTCCTTCCTTCCCTTCCTTCCTTCCTTCCCTTCTTTTCTTCCTTCCCTCCTTCTTTCCTTCCTTCCTTCCTTCCTTCCTTCCTTCCTTCCTTCCTTCCTTCCTTCCTTCCTTCCTTCCTTCCTTCCTTCCTTCCTTCCTTCCTTCCTTCCTTCCTTCTTTCCTTCCCTACTTCCTCCCTTCCTTCCCTACTTCCTTCCTTCCCTGCTTCCCTCTTCCTTCCATTTTCTCTCCTTTCCCTCCTTCCTTCTTTCTTCCTTCCCTTCTCTCCCTCCCTCCCTTACTCCTTCCCTTGTTCATTTATGGGTCTTTCCATCTGGGGCGTCAGTACCCACTCAAAGCCCTCATCATACTCTGATGATCATGGTAATTTTAACCTGCTCCATTTTTTTCCAGAGTCAGTCAGACTCTCCTTAGGCAGTGTGATGGGCCCTGTTCCCACAGATTTACCATATTGATACTGTAGTTAGTATGGGTACCTAACGAACTTTAACCTTGCTGCAGCTCAATAACTCCACAGCTCAAGAGATCCATCAGTCTCAGCTTCCCAAGCAGCAAGGATTCTAGATGAACATCCCCACACCCTGCCTTCTCTTAGTCATTTAGTATATTTTATTTTGTTTTAGTTATTTGGGTTCCTGACTTTTCTTCCTAAACTTCAGCTCTCCACATAGGTCACAATACTCCTAACAGCTTTTCCTATTTTTCAATCTGGCTTTGGACTTTAAAATATTTTATTTGGTGAGGTAATGAGCTATCTCTTGCTCTCCTCTCAAGTCCAAGCATTGGCATCTCTGAACATTACACTTGATTGGGGGAAGGGGCTGCAAAAAAAGAGAAACCCCCCCAATAAGGGATGTTTGGGTCACCCCATGGCTGAACTCACAAATTTATGATAGATTACATAGAAATAGAAGTCCATTCTCGTGGCTTCGGGCTCGGGTCTGGGAGACCTGGTCATCTGTACATTCCCGGAGATAAAGAGACCACCACATACTTCAGACACAGATGGCTATATAGCTATAATTGAGAATCTACATAGTGACTTCCTGTATTATGAATGCAAAAGTAGCAAACAGACCAAAAAACATTCTCTCCAAACAAGGGGGCCCCTTTGTCTCTTGAGTCAGTTTGTGAACTTTAAAGCATGCTATATAGTAGTAAACAGTTTCACTTTCACACAGGGCTTTTGTTCAGTATTTCTACTACTAAAGTGATCAGTAGGCAAGTAGACATTGCTAAGTGATGTTTTCCAGTGTTACCACATAAGTGGTATGACTGTGTGGATACAAGTTCCCTTGAACCCTGTGGGGAGTTGATAGGTAGGAAAACTCAAAAACTAAACTTGGTAATGAGGAGTTGCAAAATGGATATTCGGTGCCAGGTGTGACTATTTGCTCCACTGGTCCTTTTTTGTTTGCATTTGTGTATTTATATAGTGCTGATCACTCTGGCACCTAGCCTTGACAGCCACCCCTATTTCCTAGATGAAGAGACAGATAAAGAAGCTAAGTGATTTGTTTTCCAGGATCCAGGCCAAGTAAGCAGTCAAGAGATGATGATCAAGACTAAAGAGACAACATTGTGAAGACTATCTTTGTCACCTGTCCTCCCTTAGTAACCTTTCACTGTCATCTTCTCTCTCCCCTCAGCCATCCTGAGCTCCTGCCAGGGGTCTTTGCCCAGGGATACCCCTGAGGAATCCATCCTCCTCATACTCTCCTGTCTCATCGATTCTTTTTTTGGGTTCACTATTGCAACAAAGGTGCGATACATATATGATGCAGTACACAGAGAAGTGGGCTAGATTTGGAGCAAGTGGATCTGTGTTCAAATCCTGCCTCTGTCATTACCTTTGTGACCTTGGACAGGTTGCTTCCTCAGTTTCTTCCTCTGTAAAATGAGGAGGCTGGAGCAGACGATTTCTAAGTTATTTTTCATTCTCAAATAAGTTTGAATCACTGTTTGAAATTCCTCATTCTCCATTAGGGGAGATAAACCACAGTTTAACAATGATATTATCTTTGTTCTCAAGGATCTGATAATTTAGTAGGGAGAAGAACCACCAACAGAGAACTAAAATATTTAGTATTATACAATAGTAAGATTTGAGATGTAGAAAGCAAAGTACTACGTGATGATGGAGGCAAAAAGTTGTTACCTATAGTGGGATTAGTAAAGGCTTCCTGGAAGAGGTGGCATTTGAGTTGGGACTTAATGCTTAGAAATTCAACAGGTAAAGGAGTTGGGGAGGAAGAGGAGGAGGAAAAGAAAGATGCTGAAAGCATGGAGGCAGGACAGAGTAGGATACATTTAGAGAGAATAGAGAATATATCAGTTTGGCTATAGTCTTGAGTATGGAAGATTTATAAAAGATAAGACTGGAAAGACAGAATGGTGTCAGGATGTAGAGGGTCTCAAACATCATGTTAATGAGTTATACTTTCCCTTGGTAGGCAATGAGGAGCCACTGAAGGTTTTTGAGTAGAGAAGTCCATGATCAGACTTAATAAAGAGGATTTAGGCACTGATTGGAGGGGGAAGAGAGCAGAGGCCATCCAAGCTTACCTCTTCTGTGTTTCCTCCTTTTGGGGTCCTCTCTCTGGTCAGAAGGGAATCTTGATGGTAGAACCAAAGAGTTAATGTGTAGCTCTAATGTACTTACATTGGTGTCGGGTGCTCTGAAGGTCCCACTCTTCCCTCAAAGGGATGGCAGTGATGGTATCAATTGCTAGCATGCCTGCAGATATGGGGGGGAGGGCAGGAGCATCTGCCTTTTAGTGCCTTTGCTGCCCTCTTCCCAGCCTAGCTTCCAGCTGGGTGAGCCAGAGCCCCGGTTCTGGTCCACGTGGCTCACTGGATAAGACTAAATCATCCTTTTACAATGGAGATTTCTTGAATTCACAAAACACCAATAAAAAGACTTGTAGAGTGGGTGAAGTGGATGAAAGGGTGAAAAGAAGGCATCTTTCTTTGTGTTTCTAGTAGAATATGAACTCATCTTACTGTGGGAAGATAGGGAGGGCCTTTTCTTTGAGAGGGGAAAGAACAGAACTGGCTTTCGTTTGTCTGGGATTGTTTGTCTGATGATCTTATCTGGAGGATGGACAGGAGAAGCTCTTGAGAGAAATTTCCAGTTCTTAAATTTAGCTGTTTTGTTTTCTGAGATTTCCTCTTACAATTTTGAAACCTCCATCTGTTGGGTTTGAGGAAGGGACAGCGAATCATCAAAGGACAAGTATAACTTACTGAGAATTAGTCAAAAGTTTTCAAAGGATATTGGCCGACTGTATATACAAAGGAAAGGGCAACATTGTGGCCAGGCAAGGCAAGATTATATTTCTTTGCTTTCTCTCCATGTACCCATCTACATTGGAGAGGGACTTTGCAATGGAGAAAAATGTGGATGCTCTTTCTAGAATCCAAAGGCTTTTGGCAGTTCGACTGATCAGTCACCGTCAGACACACTGTACTCTGATGTTGGGTTGTCATTGATTCTCTTCAAGTACAAAGGATGAACAACAATGAAAACTACTTATTTCTTAATGTCTTCTGATTTTTTCCATCACTATAATTATTCACGGTATCCCTTCCCTTATCCATCCCAGAGAACCATCCCACATAACAAATAGCATTTTTTAAAGATAAAAGAAAAAGAAAGGGAAAGAGCATAACACATTATAAACTCTTAATACATGTACAATACCTAAAAACCATAGCCTCCACAAAGATATCTCTTCATTCATGTCTACTTGGTCTTTATCCCTTTGTTATATCGACATTGTTGCGATCACTTTATATATTGTTTTCTTGGCTCTGCTTACTTCCCTTTGCACGAATTCTTGTAGATCTTTTTAAGCTTCTCTGTATTTATCACATGCATCTTTTCTGACAGTACAGTGCAATTTCATATATTTATGTATCATAATTTGTTTAGCCATTCCTCAATTGATGGCTATCTACTTTGATTCCAATTCTTAGGTGTCACAAAAAGTGCTGCTATAAATATTTTGGAATAGAATAGATTTTTTTTCCTATTGATGGCTTCCTTAGAGTATAAGCCTAGTGAAGTCTCTGGTTCAAAGGATACACTTTATTTTTATAATTCCAAATCACTTTCCAGGTTTGTACTGTTTTATAGCTCTTCCAATAATGTATTAAGGTACCTAACATTTTTCTCCAACATTGACTATTGCCATTTCTGGGTCATTTTTGCTAATTTGTAGGAGGTGAGGTGAACTTTTAGGGTATTTTGATTTTCATTTCTTTTATTATTTCATGTGGTTGTGAGTACTTTGTAATTCTTTATTTGAGAAGTCGTTCATATCCTTTGACTACTCATTTGTTGGGAAATGTCTATTAGTCCTATACATGTTTATTAATTGTTTATATATCTTAGATATCAAGCTTCTTTTCTTATCCTAAGTGCATTAAAGTTGCATGTATAATAGGTTTTCATTTTCATGCAAACTAAGTTACTTATTTCATCTTTTGTAATTGTCTCTCTCTTCTTTGGTTAAGAATACACCTCCTTCCTATAGCTGTAAAAGACATATGATCTACTTTTCTTCATTTTAAAGAAAAAAATAATGATCTTAATATTAGGTTCATATATTCATTTAGAAAGTATTGTGGAGTGGAGGGTAACGTTTTGTCTAAGCTTAATTTTTGCCCTACTATTTTTCAGTTTTCCCAGATAGAGTTGTTCAAATAAGGAGTTTTTTCATTTAGGTAATTTATGTTTTCCATTTTATCAAACATTAGATTATTGAGCTCCATTGTTTCTGATTCTCTGTTGTCTAGTCTATCCCACTGATCTTTCTTTTTAAAAAACAAATATAAAATGTTTTTGATGACTGTTGCCTCATAATATAATTTGAGATCTGAAAGTGCTATTCCTCCTTCATATCTACTTCTGTTCATCATTTCTCTGGATATTCTATTTCCAAATACTTGTGTTATTTTATTGAATTCTATGAAATATCCACATTGGTAATTTGATTAGTATAACATCAAAAGTGTAAATTAATTTTGTAGTATTGATATTTTTATTATATTAACTTGATCTAGTCATATGCACTGAATATTCCTCCAGTTTATAAAAGTCATTTTTTATTTCTTTAAGGAGAACTTTGTAATTGAATTTATACAAGTCTTTTGTATGCTTTAATAGGTTGATCCCAAGACATTTTATGCATTTTGTAGCTATTTGGAATGAACATTACCTTTCCATTAATGCTTTTAAGATTTAAAAAAAAACATTATCATGAAGAAATGTTGTTGATTTTTGACAAGTCATTTTGTAGTTTGTACCTTTGCTGAAGCTATTTTCTCAATTAGTAGTTTTGCTGGTTCCATAGGATTTTTCAAGTACAAATCAGCAAATAAGGATTGTTTTATCTCATCTTTCATTATCTTTATGCTTTTAATTTCTTTCTCTTGTCTTATTGCTGTTGCTAGAATTTCCAGAATGATATCAAATAATAGTGGAGAGAGTGGACATCCTTGTTTCACTCCCATATTTATTGGAAAAAGTTCCAGTGTCTTCCCAGTGCACCTGATGCTTGCTTTTGATGTTAGATAGATAATTTGGAGGGGGCTCAGAAAGAATAAGAAGGGAGCTGCCCATAAATCAGGGAACTGAACTAAATGGCCTCTGAATTCCTTGTGTTTCTCAATCTATGATCCTGTGTGGGGTACTGGATAAGTCACTTAATTTCCTCCTCTTTACAATGAAGAGCTTAGATTAGAGAAAGGCTAAGGTTCCTTCCAGCTCAAAATCTATGATCCTATGATAATAAGCCACTTAAATTTTGGGGGTTTTGATTTCCTTATATATAATATGATGAAATTACTTCTGAGTTCTCTTCTAGCTCCAAATCTATGGTCCTGTTCTAAGGTCCTACTCCTGTTATAGGGCTTGGCCAATGAATGAACTAAATTAGGAGGAGGCACTGAAGAGAAGGAAAAAAAGAAGGCTTTATGACTGTTTTCAGAATGAAAATTTTCCTGATAGTTCTTAGTCCTATTCCTACCCCAATTCCCACAAAATAACGGGGTGGAACCCAAGCATATGAAGTCAAATTGTCTAATAGCAATGTTACCTTAGCAACAGTTATCTAGGTGGTGAGACTGGCTCACAAACAAATCCAGTAATCCTTGGGAAATCCCCAATGAATTTTGTTCACAGTAAGGCCTGCTTGGAGCCTGTTAGATTTGTATTTAGCAAACAAGACCCTTCTCCAGAGTACCAATGACTTGGGCTACTATTTCTCATGTTCGGAGAGGCTCCTGCTCTGAGGGCCTGAACCCTCTAGTCAGTTTTTCAACAAAACTGCTCCCTTGTCCCCCACCAAACACTTTCAAGTCATTCTGTTAACTGAGAGGCCAAATTGCTTTTACCTCATCTTATCTGACTGACCAGTGGCCAATGGGCTGACAGGTAGCAGCATGGGGTTAGGAGAGAGGGCACCAGGCATGGGGTCAGGGGTCCCTGCTATGTTCCTTACCAGCAGTGGGCACTTGTTCTGTGCACTTCTCTAAGCTTTAGGACAATAATTCCTTCTCCCCACCTAAATCTTTTTTGGGAAAAGGTGCTTTGTAAACTTAAAAAAATCCTCCAGAGTTAGAGTCATGCTTATTCGTAACCTCAGGGACCAATGAGAGAATATCCAAAGTACAACATCAGGGCTCCTGAACTTAGATCACCATAGGAGTGACAGACATGGAGTCCATGTCCCATCAAAGCAGAGATTTGAATGCAAGTTTCCTATTCCCACCAAATATATTTGGGAAAAGTGTATGCATGTGTGTGTGTGTATGCATCCATATATGTGTGTATGTATATATGGATATATCATATGGAGGCAAGTCTAGGTTCTGACTGCTTCTGATAGGAGTCTCACTCTGGCCCTTTGCTAAAGGACATGCATCAATAGTAGGCTTTAAAAGGAGAGGACAAAATATGAGCTCTCCCATCCTTCCTTTCTTCCATCTTTTGAGCAAATGGCTTTGCATCTGTGGCAATCTTTCCCTGGTACTTGTAGAGAGGTGCACACCACTGGAAAGAGAACAAGTTCTTCCCTACATAAGCTTCAGGGACTTCCCCTCCCCCAATGAAAAGAAGACCAGGCAGAGGGTTAGCCCACCCACGATCTGGTCCCTGCTCTGACTTGCTCAAAAATTTTGTCGCCATTGTCCCCATCTGATTGGTCTTTTGTTTTTAATTGTAGATTACTGATCTCACATCAGTGTAGAGACTTTCAGATGTGGAAACTATCAATGGAGATGGGCAATTCATCTCTAAGTTATATTTTTAGAGAGTATTTTTAGGGAGATAATGTCAGTCAACAAAGTGCTTAGTATCTATCCAGGAATTCTACTCCGTTAGTCACTGTAGGCTGTAGAAGAGTTCATCCCTTTAGGGGGCTTCTGTTAGTTCTCTCCTCCATGAAATGTCAGGATTTTCATGGGGAGAAAAGATCATTCGCACTTAGAAAATGAGGGTCCTGTTGTAGGTACCCTATAGAATATAAAGTAAGCCATAGACCTTGCTTTCTTGGGCTTTTTAATCTTCAGGAACAATAGGTGACCAGCCTGAACAGAGGGAGAAAATGGAGAGGAATAGAAATGGAATAGAAAAAAAATCAGAAAAGTAGACAATTCGGTGGTTAGTTGGGCACACAGATCCGAAGGGTTGTCCTGGGACTTGTGCTCTAAGGTTTGCAGATTGACCTGGGCTCTCCCCTGGAGCCTTCATCTGTATGCCATTGTCCTTGGCCCCAGCAGCCAGGTGCCATCATTTATATAAATGAGGCTGTCAGATGGGAAAGTTTGGATCTTAGTTTCTCAGCATCAGCAAAGACAAAAGCATCATCACTGTAATCGCAGTCCGGAGAGCCTAATTGCTTTTCTTTAGTCAAAGTGATAATAGCTTTGGCATCAGGAAATATTTGGAGTCATAAACACTCTTCACCAATGGGTTTTTTGTACCAAGAAGAATAGAAAATATAACAATAAAGAGAACTTTAAATTCTCCCTGAAAAGATCTTTTTGGTGTGGCCGGTGTTTAAAATCTATTTTCTTCAGAGGAAAGTCCTGGATGACCCAGGGCAAGCCACTTCTCTCTGAACCTCAGTTTCCTCATTTCTCCCAATTAAAAATGATCTTTACTTTCTCTGACCTTGCATAGCATTTTTGTGCTTTTCTTAGACTGAGTTTATTATATATACATATATATATATATGTATGTATATATATATATATGCATATCATGTCTTAATTGGACATCTATTTCATAATCAACCAACAAGAAAATACAATGGGATCTTCTATTCTCTGTATTCTCTTAATTATGTGACAGTGGAGATCTGGATCACTATAGAACTTGAGTTGCCAAAGTCTATATGTTTCCTACTAATGCCCCCATTGAGGATGCTCTCAATTTGTGTATAGATGAGTCTCATAAAGATTGTGTATAGATGGGAAACTAGGCATTTATGTCAGTAGTTACTACTGATGTTCTCTCAGTTGCCTTTTTATGTATTACGTTTTCAGATTTTGCCAAGCCTTTGGTATCTTCCATTCCTTCAGATACCTTGTGAATCAGTTCTTCAATGCCCTCACAATTGTTTCTTGTTCAGCACAGATCTTTTCTATAGACACTGGGTCCAATCTATCTGCTTCTCCTGCCTTTGTTCTCCCTGGCATTATTTCTGCCACCCCTCTGAGCACATTCAGACTGTGATGTTATCGTGCAAGTGTGGTAGCTGCATTGTCCTTAAAGTAGACTGTTTAAAAAATCTATGCAAGTTTTTGGATTCAATAGAATGAAATGTTGTCTTAAGGATGCTCATCTAAAGCTGAGAATTCACACAACAAAACCATTCAAGATTGCTTAAAAGACATCTTGATAGAACATAATCCTTTTCAATAGCCTTCTGATCAAAAACATTAGGTGATATTTAAATCCAAAGATGTGTGCTTACCATGCTACTCTCCACTCTGATAGAGGAGGTACAGTGCGAACTCCAAGTTGAAGAAGGATCCTCTGTTGGTGGTGAGGACCTCCAGATGCTCCTGTTTAGGAATGGCATTGTGCTGGTTGCAGCAAGCCTTAGAAGTCTGCAGAGCCTTCTGAAAGAGCTCCATTAGTATTCAAATGAGTGTGATTCGACTATCTACATAGGAAAAAACAAGTGGATGAAAAATGCCTATTGTCCAAATCATGGAATGCATTTAGATGGTCAAACCACAGAGTTTGCTCATCAATATGTATATCTGGGACAGACTTCAAATGGACAAATTGCACCCAGAATTAAATAAAAATATATCATTCCCTCATGTACTTTTTATTGAGCCTTCCCTTGTAACAAAAATTTGATATTTTTTAAAAAGAAGAAAGTTTCATCAAAACTGATATATCAGTGGTATCTGATAGTATAAACAATTTTTCATTTTCATAGCCCCCCACCTCTACCATAAAGGGAGAGATGCACTGACTAAATTTTTCTCTGAGGCTAAGATTTAGTCCTTATGGTTGCATATGCATTATTCAGGGATTTTTGTTATTCTTTCTTGCTTAAATTATTATAATTATAATGTGTGTTCTTTTCCTTAGTTTATAAGCTTTTTTCTTATGTTATTCTTCATCTGTTCATAGAAGTTTCCTAATGCTTCTCTGAATTTTTCATATCAATAATTTCTTATGGCACAGCAATTCTATTCCTGTATCATAATTTGTTTAGCCATTCCCAATTGATGGGCAGATACTTTATTTCCAGTGCTTTGCTACTACCAAAAAAAGCACCATAATGAATATTTTGGCAAATATGGGGCATTTTTCTTTCAGGGAAACCTCCAGATCAAAGGGCATGGCCATTTTAGTCAGAATTTTAGCACAATTCCAAAGTGATTCCTAAAATAGGTAGATCAATTCAAAACTCCACTGACAATGTTTTAGTTTGCTTGTCTTCCTGGATCTCTTTCACCATAAATTATTTTCATCTTTGTCAGTTTTCTGTGTGTGAAGTGAAACCTCATAATAATTTTGATTTGCATTTTTCTTATTATTAGTGATTTGGAGTAATATTTCTTATGATTAATGAAAATCTTCAATTATCCTTTTGAGAGTTGTTTGTTCATATCTTCTGACCACTCGTCTGTTGAGGGAATGGCTCTTGTTCTTATATTTATATTAGTTTGTTATGTAGCTTGAATACCAGACCCTTATCAGGGATATTTTATACATTTCTCCTATTCGCCAGTTTTTCTCCTTATTCCATTGTATCGATCCTGTTTGTTTAAAAGCATTTCATACAACAGAAATTATTCTGTCTTTTGTAATCTCCTTTGATTCCTTTTTTGGTTAAGAGTTATGAAAGATACCTCCACATCTATTTTCCTCCAATTTTATGATGATGTGACTTTTCCCCTTAAGTTGCTATCCATTTGGTTCTTGAACATTTACTTTGATGGAACAACTAGCTACTGTGAATGAGCAAATAATTGGGTGGGAATGAGAGGTTAGAGATAATGATTACTATGTCAGTTTATTACAATAAGGGCAAAGGGGGCCGGAAAAGGTGGGTAAACACTAACTTACCAGTTTCCTTGAGAACAAGAATAGTCCAAAAGATTTTAGAGAGATCATAGAGCCCCCTTTCTGGAAATAGCTCACGTGTTCTGTACCTTTCCTACTCAGCCCCAGTGCAGGCTGAGGTCCTGGAAGTCCCTACTAGCTCCTTTCTGACTTCCACTCTTCTGTGCTGTGTCCTTTCTGACTCAAACAGTCAAACAAAATGGCACCATAGTTAGTAAGTGCTCTATTTTCATTAGGAGAATGCTTTTTTTTCTGAAACAGTTAGGGATGGCTGAAGATTGGGCCATTGATAAGCATAAAATCAATCAAGAAAGATAGAAAGTAAGAGGCAAGACAAACTGAAAATCATGAGGATTTTAGGAAATTTCTATTTTTTCCTATTGGGTCCTTAGTTCATGCCTCTTCAGGACATCATGTGAAGCATATAATTTTGAAGCTGGAAAGGACATTAGAGGTCATCTGATTCAATCTCTTGCTTAAGAGAATCCTTTTTATAATATTCCTTCCAAGTGGTGGTCCATCTTCTGCATGAAAGCCTCTAATGGTCAGGAGCTTGTTACTAAATAAGAAAGTCCATTTAATGTTCAGGGGGCTCCGAATGATAGGAAATCCTTTATTCTCTCTCTGTAAACTCCTAGTTTTGCCATCTGCCAAGTAGAACAAATCTAATTGATCTACCATGAGATGGATCTACAAACACTTGAAAACAGGTTTCATGTCCTCCAGGTGACTTCTCCAATCTAAACATTCCTGTTCATAGGATCATAGGTTTAGATCTGGAAAGATCTTAAAGGTAAAACAGGTCAACACCTTGATTTTGTCAGTAAGGAAACTGAGGCCCAGAAAGATCACAGGATCATAGATTTAGAGTCGGACAGTACATTAGAGCTTATCTATTACACAGTCTTCATTTTACAAAGGAGGAAACTGAGATCCAGAAAAGTTAAGTAATTTAAATAACTTGTCCAGAGTCAAGAAATTAGTGAGTGTTAGGGTAGAGAACTTAGATCTTTTGACTTCAAATCCAGCTGTCTTTCTACTGTCCCACATAATTGATTTTGATAGAAAAATGGTCCACAGATTTGCCTATATCCATGGTTCTTACAGTGGATTTCACATTAGTCTTCTGGTATTCCTATGGAAAATAAAGTCAAATAACAAAAGAGTGTCACCTGCAAGTTTAGTTGGGCTTTATCTTTAGTTCGAGGGATTGTAATCATTTGGGCTTTAATAATTGTATAATGTCTAAAGTACTGGACTTCTAGACAAGAGCTATATTTAAATCCTGCCTCAAATACTTATTCATGAAATGGTCCTGAAAAGTAATTTTTACCACTCTGGGTCTTTGTTTTGTCAGCTGTAAAATGGAAACAATGATCGATAATGACAGTACCTTCCTCATAGGTTGTTGTGAGTCTCAGATGCAATGTATTTACAATTAAAGAGCTCTATACAATATCCAATATTTTAATGAGTTCCAGTTCACTCACTACAGGACATTAGGAAAGGATTGTAGACACAGTTTGAAAAGATCTCAAATTTGTAATCTATTGTCCTCATGTAACAAATGAGGAAACTGGAGTTACCATGGCTCTAGATCTGAAAATTATCTCTTAGGACATCCAGTCTAATCTTTTCTTCCATTTCTTAATCAGAAAACTAAGGTTGAAGGAGATAAAATGACATGGTAAAGGGTATTTTCAAGATCCCAGATCTAAAGCTGGAAGGGACTTCAGAGGCCATCTAGTTCTCTCTCCCCCTTCCAATTTATAGATAAGGAAACAAGCACAAGAAAGTGAAATTTCTTGACGAAGTCATTGAGAAGATTATAGGTGTTTCATATATCTAAAGCTGGAAGAGAACTCAGAAGCCTTCTAGTCAACTCCTCCCCAGAGGGGGAAATTGAGGTCCATAGAGGGTGCATGGGTAATAAATGTGACGTGTAGGGTTAGCAATTGAGTTCTCTGACTCCAGAGCAGTACTTTTTCCAATGTACAGCACTGGGATAAGGGCCCATTAAAGCAGACCAAGAATTCTCCATTGCCTCCCTAATTTCCAACATCCCTATGCTGTCAGGACAACTGACTCATGAGAAATCCTAGCTGTCTTGGGCTCTTAGAAGTGGAGAAGTTTGGATCTAGGCCTGGCCCAGACTCTGTGTGTATATATGTACATACATATATATATATATATATATATATATATATATATATATATATATATATATATATTTGACAATTTTGCAACAGATCTATAGTAACATAGAAGAACTTGGCTCTGAGGAGAGCTGGGACCCTTGGGCAAGGCTTCTGTCCTCCTTCCTGAAAGAAGTTTCCTGAATCTGAGAGCAATAGCAGAGACTCAGAAGTTAATGAGGTCACGTGGCTGATTTAAAAATAGGAAAACAAATGGATCACTATAGAGTTACCCATACAGCAAAGGTCTCTTGAACAAGTAAACAGAGGGAAGCCAGACAAGTAGGAGGCAACTACACAAAAGGGTAAGAAAGAGACTTGAGTGAAGTCATTTTCATGTACTTGAGGTTGTTTATTCTATTTTTTTGTTATTTCTGTCTTCCAGTTTTTTCTGGCTCCCGAGTCCTATGCTGTAGTTAAAATCCCTAAATTAGTCCCTAAATAAATACAGTACTTCATACTTCAGGTCCCCATTTTTAGGATATGACACATTCATCACAAAATGTCAGTGTTCCAGGGGTGCCCAAGGAACCTTTGAATTCTGACTATTGCTTTAATAGGAAGCAGAACAAGATCTGCCTCTACAGAAATGATTTCCTAAGCCCCTGACCCTCAGCATTGTTCCGCTCTTTCACCCCGCATGGGGCCATGGCTTGTGTACTAAGCATGGTGCTGGACCTTCTCAATTCAGGCTTTGACCTTTATAGCAGCCTGCTGATTGTTGCCTCATCTTGGACTTCTTAAAGGATCTCAGAGTGCTTTTAATGAACTCGGTCTGCTCACTCCTTACAGATTTGGGCACTGTTTCAATCAGCAGCATGGACTCTGTTGAGTCATAAACCTTGATGGACCCTGACCCCAGCTCTAGGCCATACTGCACTTGGGAGGGGGTACAGTACACTCTCTACCTTTCCTTATACCTGGCATCTTCTGTGCCTGTCTCTGCTTAACCCTTGACATTGATAAAAATTGCTCAAAGCTGGCACACACTATATGTTTTCTGGCTTTGAGAAAAGTACAAAAATATAGCTAGGCCTTGATTAACCAGAATTATTGGGGAATGAAGGTGGGTTTCTGCTAAGTTTGTTAATATGAGAAACATCCCCTGAATCATATAATCATAGAGTTAAAGCTAGAAGGGACCTCAAAGACAATCATTGCATACAGTCCCTTCATTTGATGCATGAGCCAACTGGAGCCTATTTGTTTAAGGTCAGATCCACTTCAGTGGTGAAATTTGAACCCAAATCCTTTGATTTCAGAGCCAGTGTTCTAATAATCATATAAAAATTTGGGCTAGGTAGAGTAGAGAATACAACCACAATAAGGCAACATCATTGCTCTTTAGGAGTTCTAGATGAATATGAATTGAGAGTTGTCCTCTTCCCCACCAACATTTGTGGTAATGCTTCCTTTTCACAGTATCTGAGTCTACTCCCATGCCCCAGTAATTGTAATTTAATGAGCATTGCTAAATCTTTGCTGTTGTGGAATTCAGCAGAGTCACTTACTATAACTATAAATGATTATTTCCCAAAGTGGAGTTTGATGGTAGTTATGGATCTTAGGATTACAGGATTTAGAAGTTTTAAATTTTACTTCTTTATTTTTAAAAATTATTTATTTTTACTACACATCGCTTCATGAATAATGTTGGGGGAGAAAAATCAGAGCAAAAAGGAAAAACACGAAAGAGATGGAAAAAAATGGAAAAAAGAAGTGAACATAGCATGTATTGATTTACAGTATGTTTCAAAGGTGATCATAGCACAATCTTGCTGTTACTATGTACACTATATTCCTGGTTCTGCTTGGTTTATTCAGCACCAGTTTGTGTAAATTTTTCTAATTCTTTCTAAAATCAGCTTGTTCATCATTTTTTATAGAGTAACAATATTCCATTATCTTCATATACCACAACTTATTTAGCCTTTCTCCAATGGATAGATATCTATTCATTTTCCAATTTTTTGCTACCACAAAAAGAACTGCTATAAACATTTTTGCCCATGTGGGTCCTTTTTTCTTATTTATGATTTCCTTGGCATACAGAGCCAGTAGTGGCACTGCTGGGTTAAAGGGTATGCACAGTTTGATAGCCCCTTGGGCACATTTCCAGAATTTTCTCTAGGATGGTTGGATTATTTCACAACTCCACCAACAATGTGTTAGTGTCCCAGTTTTCCCCACATCTCCTCCAGCATTTATCATTATATTTTCCTGTCATTTTAGAGGATCTAAGAGGTGTGAGGTGGCACTTCAGAGTTGTTTTCATTTGAATCTCTCTAATCAATAGTGATTTAGAGCACTTTTTCATATGACTATAGATGGCTTTAATTTTATCATGTGAAAGTTGTCTGTTCATATCCTCTGATCCTTTAGGATTTAAGTTGAAAGGAAACTTATAAGTTATCTCATCCAATCCCACTCATTTTATAGAAGAGGAAACTGATATCCAGAGAATGGAAGTGATAATTATAAAATTGAATGGGAAGTAAATGGTATATCTTCAATCTGAACCCAATTCTTGTGGTTTCAAAGACAATGTTCTTTTCACAATGTTCATTAAATGGCCAGAATCTTAATTGATTCTAGGCCTTCTCCAAGCTTTTGCTTTCAGAATAAATTAACTTTTCCTCCTTGTTATTTCCTTTTAAAAATCAAGTTCCCTCTTAAATTTATGATTTCCTTGATCCTAATAGATCAGTGCTCTGCTTATAGCTTGAAAAATATGAGTTCTGAGGTCTTTAAACTTTGTTTTCCTTTAAATTATTGTAGTCATCATTGTAATTTTTTTTGGTTCTGCTTCCTTCATTAGGCATCCATTCAGCTTTTGTATGAACACTGGACCATATTCCCCAACCTTGTAAATCTCATCTGGAATAGAATCAGCACCAGGTACTTTGCTACATGAAAGAAACCTAATGGCATTCAAGATCTCTTCTTCAATTGGAACTTCAGCTAGGGAAGAATTGACTTCAACCTGAGGTTCACTTGTACTTTACTTTTGATGGAATTAAATGCTGCCTGCTTGGAGATGGTACACTCATTTTTCATTTGGCAGCTTCTGAATTTCCCCATTGTATTTGTTAAACCAGTCTTGATGTTTGCAATTGTTCTGTCTCAGATGAACAAATGTAGTGTTGTACACCAAATCTCTGAAAGCTGCCTACTCCTTTTCGGTTCCACTGTTTTCAATTATGTGTTGGCTCAATTTTTCCTCCAAGTCACTCATAGAAGTGCTCTAATCTGTTAACATTAAGTCTTCTAAGAGTCTTTTTACCTTGGGGCCACCATTTTTGTTGAATATGAATACTGAGCTTGGAGAGGATAAGTCTATGATCAGTACAGCACCCTGTACAACATGCTGCCTTCGTCATTCTCACATCCTGTCTGTCTCTTCTCCTTACAATCACATAAGCTGAGATGCAACAAAGTATGGATTGATTCTCTGCTGCTTCTGCTAATTTTGGCCTAACAATTAATAAAAAGAAAACACAGGAGCTTAATAATCCCGGACCATACCATCCATATGTGGAACCATGGGTTATAACTAAACTGTCAAGCATTCAAACTCTACTGAAGAGAGTGCAATTCCATTGAGCTGGCCACTTTGTTTGAATGCCAAATGTACACTTGCCAAAAAAGACTATTTTATGGAGAACTCACACAGAGCAAGCTCTCAGTTGGCCAAAAAAACTCCCCCAAAACAAACAAACAAAAAAACAATACAAGGATACTCTCCAAATCTCTCTTAAGAACTTTGGAATTTATTGTGGGGCATGAAACGCTGGCAGAGGCCTTGCCCTTATCAGAGAAGGTGATGTGCCCTATGAGCAAAGCAGAATTGAAGTAGCTCAGAAGAAAATTGAAATGCACAAATTTAGAGAATCCACCTCAAATGGACTATTTGTGCTCAACCTGTGGTTAGTATGAGCATTCCAAGTAGTCTGATCAGCCACAATCTGACACACTGTAACTTGACTCAGACATAGTGATGTCATTTGGTCCTCTTCAAGAATGAAGGATGACAACCAAGATGCATCCAGTCAGGTAAGTCTTTTCAATTATTTCTGGATTATTCATTTATTAAAGCAAAGTAGCATTCTATTGCATTCTTATGCCAAAATTTATTCTTTCATTTAGCTATCACTTTTGTTCTTGTTCTTGGCTAATAAAGCAATCAAGAAGTATTTATTGAATACTTATTAAGTTATAGGTACTGTGCTAGATCTGGTGGCATAGACTGAAATGATATTTCAAGAAGAGTAACTCCTCTATAAAAGGAGATCACATTTACAGGTATAAATATGGATAAAATTATTTATTTTTATTTAATAATTTGCTTTAAAGTTTATTATTGCCCTCTGTTTTCCTATTAGTCATTCCTTTTTAAAAAATGTAAATAATATTTTATTTTTCCCATTACATGTAAAGATAGTTTTCGACATTTATTTTTGTAAACTTTTGAGTTTCAATTTTTTTCTCCTTCCATTTCTTACCTCTCCCTCCCCAAGACAGGAAGCAATCTGATATAGGTTATCCAGTACATTGTAATTTTCCATCTTAGTCAGAAAGAAAAATCAGATCAAAAGGGAAAAATCACTAGAAAGAAAAATCAAACAAAAAGATATGAGACTAAGATACTTTGATCTGCATTCAGTCTTCATAGTTCTCTCTCTGAATGCAGATGGCATTTTTCATCCCAAGTCTATTGAAGTTGTCTTGGATCATTGTGTTGCTGAGAAGAATCAAGTTTATCATAGTTGATCATCATATAATCTTGCTGTTGCCATGTACAATGATCTCCTGGTTCTGCCCACTTCACTTGGCATAAGTTCATATAAGTCCTTCTAGGTTTTTCTGAAATTGGCCCTCTGCTCATCATTTCATATAGAATAACAGCATTCCATTACATTCATGTACCATAACTTATTTAGCCACTTCCCAATAGATGAGCATCCACTCATTAATGGACAAAATTTATGTAAAATGAATGTGTAATACTTGCTTTTAGTTCTCTCCCTAGACACTGGCATATAGAGTCCCTAGAAGGGCAATTATTATTTTCAGGGTTTTGGGGAACTCCTATGTGTGGTTATCCTTCTAATGTTATATAACACATGAGCTCCAACTAGTGTGTTTTTCTAACAATCAGCCGGCACAGTAATTTGTTTCTTTAGCAAAGGCATTTACTCAATGATAACAAGAACAGCAAGTATAAAGCATTTTCCCTTCAAATCTGAGGTGTAATTCCCAACAAATATACACAAGGTCTTGAGGGGGAAAAGTGGACATACAGTGTAGACATAGTGTAGGGAGAAAACATTGGCAAGGTAACTCAAAACTGCAATTCCAGATTGTCTTGATTTTCTTTTTCTCCAGGGAGTACTAAGAAGTTCAATATGTGACATGACATTGGTGAGGGATGAGTCACTCTACTGTCCATGCTAAGTCCTAACAAGGCAGGACAGGGCATCTTGGCTGTGAAAGAGAATAATGCATAATAGAAGGCTACAAAGGTAGATTAGAACTAGATTGTGAGGGGTTTCTGTATTTGATTCTGGAGGTAATAAGTAACATTGAAATTTATTGAGCAAAAGAGTAACGTGCTCAAACTTGTCCTTTGGGAATATCACTTTGGTAGTTATGAAGACAAATTAGAGATGAGAGAGTTTGGAGTTAGAGAGAAGAATTATGAGGCTGTTTGAATAGTCTAAGTGAGAGATGATGAAGGCCTAAAATATAGAGTGGATGTCATGTAAGGGGGAAGAAAAGGATGTATGTGAGAGATGTGGAAACAGAATGGATATGATTTGGCAACTGATTAGATAAGGGGGAATGGGAAGGTAAGGGGTCGAGAACAATGTTTACATGGGGAAGCTGGGTATCTTTATTTTCTCCTTAAAGTATGATGTGAGTTCCTATGCTGTGAGAATTGAGGGGATGGCTTGAAGGGAAAAGAAAGGTTTGGGAATAGCTGTGATGAAGAATCAATTAGGGAAGAGCAAAAGGATTGTCTTGCAGCAGTGAGGGCCCACTTGAGACATGTGCAAGGAAACTGAAGACCAGAGAATGAAGTGGCTTGTCCAAGGTCATGCAGTAAGTCAAAAACAGAGAAAGTCTCTTCTGGGTGGAATCTTCCAGGTCTCTTAATTTCCAGTCCAGAATTTATTCTGCTTAAGCTGCCTCCTCAACGGGGAACTTCTGTGTATTTGGAATCTAATCAGTGACTTGTCTTCTTAGCAACTTAGGCCTCTTGCCTGGAATACACAAATAAATAAGTAAGTGGGTAAAGCCATAAGATTGATGGGACAACTCACAATGAACAATACACCACATGGGGAGGCCAGTATTTGTATAAACTGCATCTCATTGTAATTCATGTGACCCTACTCTTTCAATAGATCAGCAGAAATGAAGATGGATGGCAAGTGATTAGCATGAAGGGTTCTGTACTGTTCAAGTTGCTATGCCACAATTGTTTCCTTTTGCTCTGGTCTCTAGAAGACTCCCAACTGCCTACAGCTTTCTTGTTCCCTGGGGGCCTTGTTAGAAATCACAATTGAATAATTTATTTATATCTCTTCCTTGCTTTAATCTTGGGGATGGGTGATGGTGGTGGTAGTCCTGTAGTGCTTCAGAGATCAGCCTATAGAGATTGTCATGAGGCTGATTGACAATTGGTCCCGGGGACTGATAGATGTATCCTGTTCTTGGAACTCCTTGACTTTGTGTGCATTGCTGTAGGTTGAAATTTCTTTCCTTTAAAGTCTGGCTTAAATTTTGCTATCTCCATTGGACCCTCCTCTTACGTCAGACTCCCCCTATCTCTTCCCCAAATGATTTCTCACTTTTAAATTCCTTCTATAGTATACACAATGCATAGTTCAAAGGCAATGGTCTCATCAAGTATTTGCCTACTCAAAAATCTTTAGTAAATGTCTATTTCATCAGGATAAAGTATACACTCCTTATTCTGACCCTCCAGGGGTCCTCAAACTTTTTAAATAGGAGGCCAGTTCACTGTCCCTCAGACTGTTGGAGGGCGGGACTATAGTAAAAACAAAAGCTCACACTCTGTCTTTGTCCCTCAGCCCATTTGCCATAACCCAGCAGGCCACATAATCGTCCTCAGCGGGAGCATCTGGCCCTCGGGCTGTAGTTTGAGAACCCCTGTGTCTAAGCCCTTTACAACTTGGATCCAACCTACCTTTCTGGCTCTTTGTCCAATGACTTGCCTTCACACATTCCATATTCTAGCCAATCAGCTCTCCTTCTTGTTTTCCAGACTTATCATTCCATATCCTGCCTCTAGGCCTTTGCACAGGGCAGCTGGGTATACAATGGAGAGAGTACTGAATCTGGAGTTAGGGAGACTCATTTTCCGGAGTTCAAATCTGGCCTTAGACTTTTTACTGGCTGTGTGATCCTGGGCAAGTCACTTTGTGTTGTCTGCCTCAGTTTCTTCGTTTGTAAAACGAGTTGGAGAAAGAAATGGCAAATTACTCCAATATCTTTGCCAAGAAAATCTCAAATGGAGTCACAGAAAGCTGGACATAACTAAAACCATCTGAACAACAACAGACCTTTGCATAATTCATGGACTTCCTCCTGGTCTCCTCTCAGTTAGTGGTCCCAACTACTTGTTGTAAGGGTCTTGTGGATAATTAGAGAATGTAATGTAATTATCCTTAATGACTTTTATTAGTAAATGTAAGAATTATCCTTAATGACTTTTATTAGAAAATGTAAGAATTATCCTTAATGACTTTTATTTGACAAAAGAGAAAAAGTTCTCCTTCAAAAAATTAAGTGTCCTCAGAATGATATTTTTCAATGTTAGTTGTCTTGAAGGGAAAATAAAGAAAATATAAAATTTGTTTTCCCTAGCATCCATACAAGAGCAAATTCCAAGCAATTTGGAGCGAATATCCTTAATAACATTAGTACTCATTTAAAATTGAATAATTTAATATTCCAGGTGAAAAATGTTTGGTCAAAATGATGTCCCATGGATTACAGTCAGCATATCCCTAAATCGGCATTTCCAGCCTTGGTCAGAGACATTGGAATATTGATGTCTTTTTAGTGCCTTCCATCTTTTTATTTTTTTCATTGTCTCTCAGTGTGAGCCAGGTTGTTTGACTTGTTATATCATACTGTTAGCTTTACAGTCTGAACTGAAGGTGAATGTGCTATAGCCATATTACACTGAAGCTATCTATAGGAAGGACTCCATCTATCCCTCTTATCAGTGGGTCCACAACATAGGAGGGTGCTAATTAAGGATAGCTGAACAAACCTATTTGCAGAATCATAGACTGTCAGCTCCATAAGAGACTTTGTCTTTTGTTGTTGTCCTTCATATGCAAAGAAGACCAAAATGGACATCGCTATGTCAAGGGTCAATGTATAGTGTATCTGACTATAGCTAATCAGATCAGTATGAGCTTGGAAGGCTCTAACAGGTTGGGCACAAATAATCTATATGAACATTTGTAATGGAGATGTCTCTAAATTTGTGCTTCTCCTCTTTCTTTGGAGTCCCTGTAATTCTGCTTTGCACATAGAGCACAATACTTTCTTTGACGTGATCCTGTGCCAGTGTGTCCCATATCTCACAACTGCTTCCAGAGTTCTTCAGAGAGACCTTGAGAGTGTCCTTGTATTATTTCTTCTGACCTCTGTGTGAGTGCTTGCCTTATGTGAGTTCTCTATAAAATAGTCTTTTAGACAAATGTGTTTGGGATTCAAATAATGTGGCCAGCCCATCAGAGTTGTGCTTTCTGCACAACTACAGTAGGGTTCGAATGCTTGGCAGTTCAGCTCCAGAAAGAAGCACAGTAACCAGTATCTCCTCCTGCCAAGTGATCTTCAGAATCTTCCTAAGACAATTCAAATGATGGTTAACCAGTTTCCTAGCATGGTGCTGGTACACTCTCCGGGTTTCACAGACGTACAACAATGAGGTCAGAACGATGGTTTTGGAGACCTTCAGTTTGGTAGTCAGTCTTCTATCCCACACTTTCCTTTTGGAGTCTCCCAAACACTGAGGTAGCTCTGACAACGCATGTATCAACCTCATCATCTATGTGGACATCACTGAAAAGTATGCTGGTTAAGGTAAGCACACTTAATCAACAGCATTCAATACTTCTCCATTTGCTAATTGATGGTTCCATGTATGATGTGGCAATGGCCAGTGGAAAAACTGTGTTTTCTTGGTGTTAATTGTTAGACTCAAATTAGCAAAGCAGCAGAGAATAATCAATCCATCCATTCTCTGTTGCATCTCAGTCTCAGATCATATCTATCCAAAGATCATACAGCTCGAACCAATCCATTTTTTTCAGCTGAGGAAACTTAAGAGAAGGAACATGATTTCCTGGAGGGTGTACATTTAGGAAGTAACACAGTTGAGCCTCGACTTGAACTGAGGTCTTTATACTTTTATAGTCTGGCACAATTTTGTTGTCTGACTCTTTCTGACCTCATTTGGAATTTTCTTGGCAAAGATATTGGAGTAGTTTGCCATGTTCTTCTCTAACTTATCTCACAGGTGAAGAACTGAGGCAAACAGAGTTAAGTGTGTTGTCCAGGGGAACACAACTAGTAAGTATCTGAGGTCAGATTTGAATTTGGGTCCTCCCTGACTCCAGGGCCTGTTGTTTTATCCATTGAGGTACCACTTAGCTGCCCTTGGTATATAGGAAGCACTTCTTAAACGGCTGTTTGGGCCAAATGAATGAATGAGACATGTAAACAAATTTATGTCTTTTCCCCTCTATGGATATGTAACTTTAAGGACTGAAATAAGACACAATGCAGAGGAAAACATATAGACTTTGGAATCTCAGAGCATGGGTTTTAATCCAGGGTTTGCTACTTATTGGATCTGGAACCTTAGGCTCTTTTTTCTGGGTCTTAGTTTCCTCAAGCAACAAAAATGATTCCTCTAAAATACGGTCTTTAAGATGTTTTCTTGCTCCAGTCTAAGGATTCTTATCCTTTTTGTATCCTGGACCCCTTTTGGAAGTCTGATGAAGCCTATGGGCAGGTTCCTTTTTGAAAATATCTTTCTAAATATTTGAAGGAAATATCAGATTTTTTAGAGAATAGTGAAAATAAAGTTGGAAAAATTTTTTTCATCCAAGTTTACAGATCCCCTGGAATCTATCCATGGATCTCTTGGGGCCCCTCCAGATTAAGAAAGCCCTGCTCTAGATGTATAATCCACTAATTCATCCCCAGCTGCTAAATTGTTTTTTCTTGACCAACTCTTTTCATTAATTCCTCCATGTTCTTTTGTCCCATATTTAGTTAGGTCAGGGGTTGGCAGTTATTATGAAACCACTGTAACTATTTTAAAACCTCTTATGTTTTCTGTTTAAATATCTGTTCAAAAAGGCAGATACTGGCCCTTTCAGAAAACAGGTCCTGCTCTCACCCATTTTTTTTTTAAACTCTCAGTTCTACAGGCGACAGAAGTAATATAGTTTCTGGTTGCTAAGGAGACCATTGTGTGCAAATTACCGGTAAGCACAATAGCTGACAGCTACTTGCCTGGTTTTTTTTGTGGGGGGGGGGGGTTTGATGGGTTACTCTTCTTTCTGGGTAAAAATTTCCAATTTGATTGGAGGATTAATCGATCAATCAGCTAGCATTTATTAAGCACTCTCTGTGTGCCAAACTCTGTGTTTGGTGCTTGGTTATGAAGATGAAGAATCAAACAAAGGTCACAAGGGCTACGCTATATAAAGACCTACCTAGAACTTAGAAGAAAAAAACCATTTCCAACTTTATTTTCACTATCCTCTCAAAATTTGACCTTTCCTTCAAATATTTAGAAAGATATTTTGGTCATCATCAGACTGCCAAAAGAGGTCCAGGATACAAAAAGGACAAAACCCCTTAGACTGGAGCAAGAAAACAACTTAGAGGTCATATTTTAGAGGATTCATTTTGTACCTGGGGAAACTGAGACCCAGATTATATTCTCTTTTCTGTTTCAGTCTGCGGAATGGGCAATAGGAAATCCTGGGGTAGCTCTTAGATAGGTTTGGTCCATAGATCCCCAAGGAAACCATGGATAGACTTCATGAGGTCTGTGAATTTTGAATAATTAAAAAATGCATCTTTACGTTTATTAGTTATAATTGTGACTGATCCATGTCTGTCTGTATACAGCTCTCTTTCATGTTCTCACATATGCTCATCATAGGGGGGGAATATACTCAAACTTTTTGTTTGTGTTTTTGCTGAGGCTATTGGGGTTAAGCAACTTGCCCAGGGTCACCCAGCTACGAAGCGTTAAGTGTCTGAGGTCAGATTTGAACTTGGGTCCTCCTGAATTCAGGGCTGGTGCTCTATCCACTGCGCCACCTAGCTGGTGCTCTATCCACTACGCCACCTAGCTGCCCCATCTACTCAAACTTTCATGGACTTCTATCACTTGTCTTTGACACAAAGAATATATCAGCAGAACATATAAGCCACCCATCTGTTTTCCTTTGCTCTCAACACATGACCAACCTGTCTTGCCCCCCCCCCCATATTTCTTTGATGCCATCACTTACTTATACCAGTTCTCTTTCACAAATCCTTGTTTGTAATTTGTTGCAACCTGCTACTGGCCACCATGAGCCTCTCTACAGGCTTTTTAAAAGCTATCTTATAAACAAGAGGAGAATTGGAAAACCACTAGGACTGTGGTCGTGGGATATAGGACAATGATAATGGAATGGTGGTGTAATTTAAGATCTGGGAGCATAAGGGGTAGTTTCCAAACATTTAGAAAGTGAAGCAGTAATCATTAAGAGTCAGCGGGGCTTCATCAAGAACAAGTCACACCAGACTAACCTTGTTTCTTTTTTTCTGACAGAGTTATTAGACGGGTAAATCAAGGGTAATGTTGTAGACATAGCTTACCTAAATTTCAGCAAAGCATTTAGTCAAGTCTTCTATAATATCCTTGTGGGCAAAATGTGGAAGGAGATGACAGTAACTTGATCCAAAGAGGAGTTATTAATGGTTCAATGCCAGTATGGCGGATGATTCCTACTTCCATGCCCCAGGGATCTGTCCTTGGTCCTGTACAAGGGAACATTTGAATAATCTAACATTTGGAGGAAGCCATAGAGAAAGGCCTACTGAACAAATGTACAGAAGCCACAGAGCTAGGAGAAGAAATTTAATAGATGATAATTGAGATTTTGGCATGTTAGAACAATGGTCCAAATTTAATGAAAAAGCAGGATGGGAAGGGTTCTTGGACTAGGACTTAGAACAGTTGTGTTCAAATCTTAGCTCTTCCACTGTGTGACTGTATAAAAGTCACTTAGAATTTCATGATCTTAGTTTCCATATGTGCAAAAAATGAAAATGTTAGATTAAATGACCTCTAAGATTACTTCCAGTCTTCTATCCATGGATCCGTGAGCCAACAATTCTAATAGAGATGAATTTGAAGTACTACTCTTGACAACATAATGAAATAAGGCATGGCTTTATAATCATACAAATGAAAAAGATGGGGAATGGTTTCACTGGACTGCCAGCTCAATGTGAATCCATAATGGTACATGGCTAACCACAAAGTGAGCATAACCTATGCTGCATTAGGAAAGGGCATGGCATCCAGAACAAAGGAGAAGCTAGTTCTACTGGATTGTGCCCTGGTGTGGAAGGACATTGACAGGCACCGGGACACCAAGAGGCTGATGAAGAGCCTCAAGACCATGCCAGGGGAATACTGTCAAAGAAACTGGGCAGGTTTTGTTCAGAGAAGCCAGTATTTAGGGGGAGGACAAGATAAATATCCAAGTACCCTTGAAGCACTAAAACTCTGTCAGCTGGAAGGAAGATTAGATTTGTTCTACTTGCCTCCAGAGGGAAGAACTAGGAGCCATAGATGGAAGTTTCAGAGACATAGATCTAAGTTTTATGGCAGGAAAATCATTCCGACCATTAGGGTTATCCTAAGATGGGCTGGGCTGCCTATGAAGGGAATATATTCCCCTTTACCATAGATCTTCAGGCAAAAGATTGATGATCCAAAAGGCTATTCGTTGATGTTTTTTTTTTTTGTTGTTTGTTTTTTGTTTGTTTTGTTTTGTTTTCTGGAGGTGATTGGGATTAAGTAACTTGCTCAGGTTGTGTCAAGTGTTAAGTGTGTAGGGAGAGAGTTGAACTCAGGTCCTCCTGACTCTAAGGCAGTTGAGTTGCCAAATCACCAATAATGTATAATTCTGAATGAATTTGGGAATTGTTGGGGAGCAGAATTGGTGTAGTGGAAAAACACATACATACACACATCAATACTGGTTCTGGAGTCAGAGGATCTGGGTTCAAATATCAGCTCTGTCACTTACCACTATCTATGTGATCTTGGACAAGCCTCTTTCCTAGGCCTCTGTTTCCTCTTCTGCAAAATGAGGGTTTTTTTTTTTGACAAGATGGCCTCTGAGGTCCCTTCCAACTCTGGCTCTCTGATACTATGATCTTTGCTAGAAAACCTTAATGATTCTTCATTGACCACTAAGTCAAATCCATACTCATCTGCCCATATTCATGACTCCGTGCAAGAGAGCCCTTCTGTCTTCTCTAACTCCTTTCCCATAACACATCTCCCCTCTACTCTGGTTCCCAATCTCCTTACAGTTATTTGAGTGCAACTGGTGCCTTCCTGCCTCGGCATCCTTGCTCAGGCCATTTTCTTTTCCTGAAATGTTCTTCTTCATCTTTTCTTGTTCTTGTTGTCTAAATACTTCCTTCCCCCAGATAGTGTTCCATAGTGGTAAATGTTCTAAATTTAGAATCAGAAGAGCAGGTAAAATTTGGGCTCTGCTACTTCTAATCCATGTGACCTTAAATAAATCACTTCCTACACTGTCCCTCTGATTTAGAACATCTTAGTTTTTAGTGCTCAAAGGGACTCAGAGAGCAACCCTCTCTTTTTACAGATACAAACACTGAGGCCTCAGGTGGAAAAAAAATCTGAGGCCTATAGTGACTTCATCAAGGTCATCATAAGTTTCTAGACCTAGAGCTGGGTGGGATCTTGGGGAGCATCTAGTTCACTCTGCTCCCTGATTTTTATAGAATGGCAAATTGAGTTCCAGAAATGGCTTATTTAAGGTCACACAGGTATTCTGTGTGGAGCCATCTTTGTATTATTCCATGCCTTAGAAAAGAAGAATCCTAGATGACCATACTGGCTTGAGCACACAGTTTTTATACAGTTCATGTCAAATCTGGGGCTCTGTCTGGGGCATCCAGCCATCAGGTGCCCATGAATTCAAGACCACCTCTGCCACAAATTCCCCAAGAGCCCCTGGGCTGTTTGTGCCAGCTGACCAGAGCTAGACCTGGAGGCCCTTAGAGCGGGTACAATTTGATTCCCGTAAGCTTTTTTAGAATTCCACATCTAGGCTGAATGAGGAATGAAGATTGATGCTACCTTATCTGTTGAACAAACCTGCATCGTGCACAAATCCAGTAATAGCTCATGGATTCAGCCTCCACTCATTTGGAATTTGTGATGATTCAACCAGGGGCTGGGCTGAAGTTCCCCTTTGCACTAACTCTGAAGACAGGGTTTGCTAAGAAAATGAGTGGTGCAGATGGGATTGCAGGGGTGGGGGAAGCGTGGGAGGAGCTTGGTAACCTCTCTGGAAGAACAAACACTATTTAAGGTTTATAGATGCGACGTGGTATCAGTGGATAGGGCACTGGACCTAGAGTCCCCGTGGCAGGCTTCAAATCCATCCTCAGCTGGGATTCTAGGTAAGTCACGGAGCCTCCGAGTGGCTGTTTTCTTGTCTGTAAAAAGAGGGATGAGGAATCAGTGACCTCCAAGGTCCCTTCTAACTTCAGATCCAGGATCTAGAGCTGGCACAATAATTTGCATGGGAACCATTGCACAAAACCCCTCTTTGGAGCATTCTGAGGTTTTGCTACTCACTGGATATATGACCCTAAGTAAATCTTCCCTAAAGCATTGCTTCCTTATGCAATTAATGATTGCTGAAAAGTCCCTTTTAAGCCCAGTGTTCTCTGAAGCTGCACTATCTGATGTGCTCATTGGCATTTCTATGGCAAAGCATTTCATATACATACTGGCATTGTACCCATCTCCCTGTCGGCTGCTTCCCCACCCTGCTATGAAGAGTGCTGCTGATCTGAGGGGGCAGGAAGTGGGGAGAGATGCAGCTGTAGGAGAGAGACAGAGAGGGAGAGACACACAGAGACAGAAACAGAGACAGAGACACACACATACACACACACAGAGACAGAGACACAGATAGAGGAGAGACAGAGACAGAGAAAAACAGAGAGACAGAAAGAGAAACACACAAAGACAGAGAGACAAGGAGAGAGAGAAAAAAGAGATGGAGACAGATACATAGAGAAACAAAGACAGACACAGATAGAGAAACACACAGAGACAGAGAGAGAAACATACACAAAGACAGAGACAGAGTCAGAGAGAAAGAAACAGAGACAGATACACACATAGAGAAACAGAGACTGAGACAACGACAGAGAGGGAGACAAACACAGACACAGATAGAGACAGAGAAACTGAGACAGAGACACACAGACACACGTACAGAGCGAGAGAGAGAGAGAGAGAGAGAGAAGAGAGAGAGCGAGAGAGAGAGAGAGAGAAGAGAGAGAGAGAGAGAGAGAGAGAGAGAGAGAGAGGGAGGGAGAGAGAGAGAGAGAGAGAGAGAGAGAGAGAGAGAGAGAGAGAGAGAGAGAGAGAGAGAGAGAGAGGCAAGCATTGAAATTTAAAGAGGGTCACTTGCTAGCATTGCCTGCTGAGATGGGCTCAGAGATGGGTTAGCTGTGGTAAGAAAAGGGAAGAAGGAGCTCCCTGCCGGTGACGAAGCTGAATTCTATACATCAGGCTGAATTGAAGTCTCGTGTCTTACTTGATCTTCTGTTTACTTCCCATATTGCATCCTAGATCAACAGATCTCCTAGGCCAGAAGCTTGTAACCATTTTGGGGCCCATTGGACAGTTCGGTGAAGACTATGAAGCCCTTCTAAAATATTGTAAATGTATCAAGTAATATGCAGAAAATGACAGAGGAAATCTATTGTTTGGGAATTCTATTGTCAAGTATTAAAAAAAAAAGTTAATGGAATCCAGGTTAAGAACCTCTTGACTAGAGTGTCAGAGCTGGCACCAGGTGGCTGGTTCTATTGAACATCCTGTGGAAATTAGGCTGTTATTTCCTTTATCTTTCCAAAGAAGGACTTGAACTTTGTATCTTTTCTTTAATTCCAGCGTCTAGATTGACCCTACATTGGCAGAGGTGGGGGAGGTGAGGGTGGGTTTCAGGATTTAAGGGAGCCGTGGCCACACTATTAGATATTGGTTCCATGTTATTAAGTACTCGTTTACTTGATTCTTCACAAAATATAACCCCCTACCACGTGCAGCATTCAAACCGGTGAATCGTTCTATGGAAAGCCAATTCTATGGTGCCAAGGTTACAAATTCCATTTTTTCCTTTGGCCAACATGGATCAGGGCCCATTGCTGGTTCAGAGTCATTGAATCTCAAATTTGGAAGGGATCTCTGGGATCATTTAATCCGAATCTTGCCTGAACCAGAATCCATGCATATGTCAAGTGGTCACTTCAAGTAAGGAGGAAACTTCTACCTCTTGGAGAAATGCTTTTGTCTGATTTGTTAGGTGATTTTTCAAAAGTCAAGTCCATTTGTGACTCTTCCCAACTTTCACTGTTTACTCCTCCTTGACCTCTAGGAATAAACAAAACAAGTCTAATCCCGTTTGTCATTTAGATAGTCATTCAAATATCTGAAGCCAGATATTTTACTCCTTAAATTGAGAGTTAATCTTTTGTGTGTGTGTGTGTGTGTGTGTGTGTGTGTGTGTGTGTGTGTGTGTGTGTGTGTATCATGGATCTAGGAAACCTGCTAAGAATAGTAGTTTTATTTTTAAAATAAGCTTTTTAATTTTCAAAATACATGCAGAAATTCAGAATTCACCTTTGCAAAACCTTGTGTTTCAAATTTTTCTCCCTCTCTCTCTTAGCACATAATCCACAATAGGTTAATCATGTGCAAAAGAACAGTATTTTTAAATACTAAAGGTTACAAAAGAAAACAAATAAAAAACTTCAAAGTGCATAAGTCCCAGGTTAAGAATCTCTTCTCTAGGTCTCCATGCAAAACAATCATAATTCTTCAGCAGACCTTTATCTTGTGTGAAGATAAAGCTTTTCACCATCCTAGTCACTCCCTAAATACTCTTATCAGTTTATCAGTATCCTTAATTTTTTCTTTTTTTTTTAAATTTTCAGTTCTAAATTCTCTACTTTCCTCCACTCATTGAGAAGATAAGCAATAATGTCAACGACACATGTGAAAGCATACAAAACATTAGCCAGATTACAAAAGAGAAAATAAAATCAAGAAAAAGAAAAAGAAAAAGAAATATCCTTCAATCTGCCTTGTTAAATCCCTTAATGATTTCTCACTCATGTTTACCTTTAGATACTTCTCTTGAGTCTTGTGTTTGAATGTTCAATGTTCTGTTCATCACTGGAATGCTTGAAAGTCCTCTATTTTATTAAATATTCATTTTCCCCTTATAGGATTATACTTGTTTTTGCTGAGTAGATTATTCTTGGTTGTAATCTTAGCCCCTTTGCCTTTTTAGAATTTCACTTTCTAAGCCCTTAACTCCTTGATAGTGGTAGTAGCTAAATCTTATATGATCTGGTCTATGACCTCATGCTATTTGAATTCTTTCTTTGGCCAGAATATTTTCTTCTAGATCTGGAAATTAGATTTTGATTATAATATTCCTACAAGTTTTCATTTTGGGATTTATTTCAGGAAGTATCTGATGGATTTTTTAAATTTCTACTCTGCCCTTTGGTTTTAAGATATCAAGCCACTTTTCCTTTATAGTTTTCTGTTTAAAAAATCATGACATTCAAGTAATTCAGTAATTCTTTAATTATCTATTTTCCAGGTCAGTTATTTTTTTTAATGAGAGTTACCATTTTCTTCTATTTTCAATATTTTGCTTTTGTTTTATTGTTTCTTGATATCTCATGGAGTTGTTATATTACAGTTGATCAATTCTGATTTTTAAAGAGTTATTTCCCTTAGTGAGGTTTTGTACCTCTTTTACAATTTAAGGAATTAATTTATTTAGTATTTTTTTGTGATTCTTTTACTAAGCTGTTAATTTTATTTTCATAATCTTCTTTTATGGTTTTTATTCCTTTTTTTCCATTTTGCTCTATCATTCTTATTTTATTTTTTCTTTTAAAATTTTAAATTACACAAAAACAATTTTAAAAATTCATTTTTAAAATTTTGGGTTTTGAATTCTTTCATTCTCTATCTTCCCACCCCACTCATTGAAAAACCAAGGAGTCTGATATAGGTTATACATGTGGAATAATGTAAAACTCATTTCCATATTAATCATGTTGTGAAAGAAAACAACCCCCTCCATCAAAAAATTTTTTTTTGTTTTGCTCTGCATTCAGACTCCATTACTTCTTTTTCAATCTTTGAGAAATGAGGCCATATCTGAGAAACTTGCTATAAACTTTTTTTTCCCCACAGGTATGATTACTGTGTATTTCTCTCCATCCCATTTCCCCCCATTTATCCTTCTCTCTCTCCTTTCACCCTGTCAAGAAGGCAGTGGTCAGAAACAAAACACTTTTGAGGAAGGAGTATGATTTTTTGTTTTGTTTTGTTTTATGATTTTTTTTCAGTCTATTTCTTAACTTTGGATTTTATGTTTTAATTGGCCTTCCCTCTACAAGGGTTGAGGGGAGAGCATGACTGGCCTGAACTTAGATCTTTTAAATCCCCTGCTTTCATAGCTGGATCTGGGGGCCTATATATTGTTGGGGGTTTTAGTGTAATGTGATCTGATCTGATCACTGTCATCTTGGTCTGCATGCTGCTTCTTATGCAGGTAGGTTCCCTCCTCCCTTGTGACTGTGACTGGTTCTCTCTGCTCTGGAAATGTGGTACAGAACTGGGTATTGGGCAACAGTTGCAAAATGGTATCTAATCCTGCTCTCAGTGCTGATAAAGGGATTTCCTAAGATCTCTTTCTTATCAGGTGTTGAGTACCTTTACCATCTCTGGATACTGCTGCTGCCCCATAATTCATAGCTAGTGTTGCTCTCTCTGTGCTCCACTGCCATACTTTCATCCACTCTTTACCCCAGAGTTTGTATTTCTTTCTTTTTGTCTTCTTAAGCTGTCATGGACTAGAAAAACGACTTATTTTGTCTTTTTCTTAGTTGTCCCTCTCAGAATTCTGTTCAGTTTTTCTGTGGTCATTTTGTAGGAGAGATTTTGGAGCAAGCTTGGCAGTTGTGACCTTTCATTCCACCATCTTGACTCTGCCTCCTATCAGTATCTTTTATAAAATTGTAATGCACAGAAGTGAACACAACATTCAAGAAATGTTCTATGCAGGGTAGAATATAGAGGGACCACGATCTCCCTAGGTTCTACATGTTTGATGTCTTAATGCAATATTTTTCTTTGTTTTTTTTTTTTGAACTGCCACATTGCACTGTTGACTCACATTGAATTTTCAGTTCACTATAACCCCCATACATTCTTTTTTTATTAAAGCTTTTTATTTTCAAAATATATGCATGGATAATTTTTCAACATTGACTCTGGGAAAATCTTGTATTCCAAATTTCCCCTCCCTTCCCCGACCCCCTCCCCTAGATGAAAAGTAATCCAATATATATTAAACATGTTAAAATATATGTTAACTCCAATATATGTATATATATTTGTACAAGTATTTTGCTGCACAAGAAAAATCAGATCAAAAAGGAAAAAATTAGAAAGAAAACAAAATGCAAGCAAACAACAGCAAAAGCATAGCAACATGCTATATTGTGGTCCACATTCAGTTCCTACAGTCCTCTCTCTGAGTGTAGATGGCTCTCTTCATCACAAGACCTTTGGAACTGGTCTGAATCACCTCGCTGTTGAAAAGAACAACATCCATCAGAATTGATTAATCAAATATTCTTGTTATTGCCCAGTACAATGATCTCCTGGTTCTGCTCATTTCACTCATCATCAGTTCATGTAAGTCTCTCCAGGCCTTTTTGAAATCACCCTCCTAATCATTTCTTATAGAACAATTATATTCTATAATATTCATATACCATAACTTATTCAGCCATTTCCCAACTGATGGGCATCCACTCAGCTTCCAGTTTCTTGCCACTACAAAAAGGGCTGCCACAAACATTTTTGCACATGCGGGTCCCTTTCCCTCCTTTAAGATCTCTTTGGAATATAAGCCCGATAGAAACACTGTTGGGTCAAAGGGTATGCACAGTTTGATAGCTCTTTGAATCCCCATATATTCTTCAGAGAAATTTCTTTCTAGTTATGCCTCTCCTTATATTTGTGAAGTGATTTTTTTTGGACTCAAGTATAAATTTCTATTTATCCCTATTACATTTCATCTTATTTGATTTAGTACTATATTCTAACTTGTGAAGATATTTTTGAATCCTGACTTTGTCACTTGATGTGGTGGCTCATTTACTTCCAGATTTTTTTTGATCTACACATTTGATAAGTTTTATATCTATGGCTATAAGGCATATAATAATAATGATAATAATAACAACAATTAGAATTTACATAGTTCTTTAAGGTTTGCAAGAAGTTTAGAAATATATCTTATTTATACTCACAACCATCCCAGCAGGTAGGTGCTATTATTAATCCTCTTTTTATTTTTTACTGATAAGGAAACTGAGGGAAGGGCCTAGGACCACACAGCTATCAATGTCTTAGGCTAGATTGAAATTCAAATCTTCCAAATCCAGATTCAGCTTTCTTATCACTGTACCTCCTAAGTGCCCTGAAAACCATTTAACAGCACAGGACCAAAGACAGATCCCTGGGGACAAAAATATTTTAGAGAACTCCTTCCAAGTTGTCAGACAGTTAATAACCAGTCTTTACTTATGGTCATTTGACCAATTCCAAACGCACTTAATTTTACTCTCACGTAGTCTACAACTTTCCATCTCATGCACAATAATAGTATGAAATGCTTTGTTGAATGAAATAAGACCATTTAATCACATTATATAGATATAATATTATTCTTTCAATAAAGGAAATGAGTTCAGTATGATATGATCTCTTCTTGATGAAGTCATCTTATTTCTTTTTGATCACTGTTTCCTTGTCTAAATGTTCACAAACCATCTCTTTAATAATTAAATTTGACCAGCAACCACAGTTAAACTAAGACTCACATAATTTCAGAGTTTAAAGGGACCTCAGACTCCATAGATTCTAATCCATACCTGAAGAGGAATCCCCTTTACATCATCTCTGATATAAATTGGAATCAAAGCTGTGTTTCAAGATTTCTGATGAATGGCAACCCAACCATCATCTCTCTATTTTACTTTTGGACAGTTCCGATTGCTAGGAATTGTTCCCTTGCATCAAACCTCCCTTTGCCTCTTTGAAATATCTATACATTTTCTTTAGTTCTGCCCTCAGTGGCTTAACAAAATGAAACTAATCCAAGATCTCCCAACCAGCAAAGGCAGCTATCATGCAGTGAGGGTCTTGCAAGGTGAATAAAAAAAAGGAAGCTCACTGCCAAGTCCTGAGACCAGTCTAAGAACTGTAATTCTCCCTCTAAGGATTCTAGCCCTAGAATAGCTCAACAGCCATGAAGAACAGTTCAGCTTTCCCAGAGCTGACAGTGGAACCATCTTGCTTTTCACTTCCAGACTCCAACACTTCCAGAAGTCTGAATCTCTAGTGGCAGACTTGGAATTAAGAAAACTTGGGTATCAATTCTAGTTCTGAAATTTACTAACTGAATGGCCATCAATTTTCCAGCCTTTGGTTTCTTCTTCTCTAAAATGGGGAAAATAATACTCCATACTGTTGGGAAAAAACATGCTTGGTAGACCTCCAAGCTTTTTATGTTATTCTCATTAATCAATCATCATATATTGATTAAATGTCTACTATATACCAGGCACTTATGATTGAGGATCACTTTCCCTGCCATGGAGGAATACTGGTGCCCTTGGAGTTTGGTAGCTTGTTGAGATCTCCAAGAGGGTGAATTCGCAAGGCAGCTTCCAAAAGAATCGGGAGACAAGGACTGTGCCCACCTGAGAATCCCCCATCACTGTTGTAGCATTGGTGTTGCTGCCATTGGAGTGTAGACAGAGGAGGTACATGCTGTGCTGGTACAGCTGCAGCTAAAAATCTTCATGTTCACAAGGAGGTTTGGGATCCTATTATGAACACATGCTTTTACGGGGGTCCCCTTTGTCACAGCATCCCCAGTTCATCATGTTATATCCCCACTTTCCAGAGGAGAAAGCTGAAGGTTTGCGAGGGGATATAATTGGTACAGGGTCACCCAGATGGCAAATGGCCTTCTGATTACCAGTCTAAAGTTCTGTTGCCTCTCAAAAGCTTTTCAGTATAACTGTGTCCTAGAGCCCTAGCAGAAATCCTGTCTCTGACCCTACTTTCCTTCTCCTAAGGATTGAGGATTAGCCTTTGGGGAGAGAACACTTGATTTCCACTATTGGTCTCCCTTGCAACCTTTTCTCTTGGCTTTGAGGAAGCATTTCTGAGCTGAGAGCAGTAGGGTCACTTTATAAAAGGTTCCAACTTGCTGCAAATCTCTTTTCACTGCAACTAATTCCCCAGCCCCCCTTCTGCTGGGTTTAGCTTAAATGTCAGTTATGCCAGAAGTCTTACCATTTGGCTGCCCAGCCCCTCAGGGGCAGGCTTCCTGAATGGCGGCCTGGGAGGTTTGAACGTGCCAAGAACTCCCCGAATTAGAAATAATGCATGAAACTTAAATATTCCCTTTGTCTTGAGCTTCAACATTTTCTTTCTGAAAGGCAAGAAAATGCTTCTAAATTCCTTTTGCTGAAATATTCATGCTTGGGTTATGGGGCTGAAGGGCACGATTGTAAAGCCGGGGTCTCTATAGCATAAACAGGAGGCTTTGGACCCAGCTGGTGGTTGACACTGGGGATGTTCATCTTCCTGTGGCTCTTTGTCAAGGGGTGTTCTGCCTGCACAAAAAGCCCCCTTTTAGCATTCAAGAGGAGATTCCTTTAACTCATTTGGGTCCAAGGGATTGCTTGTTTACAAACTGGCAGAGGAAGCAAACCCTTTTCTAGGACTTTCCAGGAATGATAACTCTAGCTTCCATTTCCACCGTGCTTAAAGATCTCCATCTGCCCCCTTTTACTCTTTCCACCTGGGTGCTCAGCCTTCAGGCCCTCACCAGCTCTCCCCTGGACCACTACACTAGCCTCCTAATTGGTCTCCCACTTCCAGTCTCTCTTTTCTTCAATACATTTTTCATACATCTGCTAAGATAATCTTCCTAAGGCACAGAATCATAGGTTTTTAAAGCAAGAAAGCACCTCAGGAAACATCAAGGTCACCCCATACCCGAAAACCACAACCACAACCATAATATATCTAGCATTTATACAGCCCTTAAAGATCTGCAAAAAACTTTATGTAGGTTATGTCATTTGATCTTCATAACACCCCTGTGTGTGGTACGTATTGTTTCTATCTCCATTTTACAGATAAGGAAACTGGCTGTGAAAAGTTAAGTGACTTGCATAGGTCACATAGGGAATACCCGAGGCAGGATTTGAACTCAGGACTTGCTGACTGCAAGCCCAGCCCCCTATCACCTACTGCCTGATGGGAAAAAAGAATCCCTTCTACAATAGCCATCCATGCAAGTCTTTGCTTGAAGATATCTAGTGAGGGGAGCCAAATGCTTATCAAGCAGCTCGGGACCCTTTTCAATCATGCTCATAGTTCCTGTTATCAAATTTAAATCTTTCTCTTACAGTTGTTCCCAGTTCCTCCCTTTAAATCTATTCAGAATACCTAGGTGGCAAAAGAATAAAGGGTTGGATTTGGAATCAGGAAGGACAGAATTCAAATCCAACTTTAGAATTTACTAACTTGGTGGCTCTGGGCATTTTCAGCCTTAGTTTCCTCACATATAAAATGAGGAGCTTGGATTGAATGGCTTTTTTCCCTTGAGAGCTCTGCAAATACTTGAACTGCAAATAACCATCATGTCCTCCATTAAGTCATTTCTTTTCAGGGCTAAATGCCCATTTTCTATATAGCATCAACTTAAAAGTCTATCACTTTCCTGATTGTCCATCTCTGAATGCTCTTGCGTTGAAGAATGCCTTTCCCAAAACATGGTGCCCAGAACTGAACACAATACTCCAGATACAATCTGATTATGGCTGAACACCAATGGATCATCACCTCTTTTTTGTTGAAATTATAGCCCTTATAGTCCAAGACTACATTTTCTTGGCTTGCACATCACACAGCTGACTAATATGTAGTTTGCAGTCCATTAAATCTCCTAGCTCTTTTTTAGACAAATTGCTCTTTGGCCAGCTTTTCCCTTCTTGTACCAAAGAAGTTGATTTTTTGAACCTAAAGGTAAGAGTTTATATTTATCTTTATGAAATTTCACCTTCTCAGATCCAGCTCAATGTTCTAGCCTTCCAAGATCTTTCTGAATCTCACTCCCTTGCTCAGCAACCTTTCACGGCCTATAGAAGAAAATGGATATTCTTTGGCCTGGAATCGAAGGCCTGCCAAAATCTAACTCTTATCAACTTTTCCAGTCTCATTTCCTACAATTTCCCTTCATGAATTCTGCATTCCAAACAAACCGGTCCGTTAATTGTTCTGCAGACTTGATATCTTATTTTTTGTCTCTGTGCATTTTCATAAGCCTTTTTCATGCCTGCCATTTTCTCCCTCCTTATTTCTACCTCCACCCCACCTTGATCCTTGTCTTCCTAATTTGGTGCCTTTTTTGTCCTATGAGAAGCCTTACTTGATCCTTCTAATAAGTGCTTTTTTCCACCCTTAATTTTCCTTGCACTATACTTAAGTGTATATATGCTGGAGTCCCCGCTAGAGTAATCATCATCATCATCATCCAATAGCTAGGATTTATATAGCATTCTAAGGATTTCAAAGAGTTTCATGTTTGTTGTCTTCTTTGATCCTTGTAGTATCCTTGGGAGGTACAGGTGAGGAGAAAGAGATTGAGCACCTTGACCAGAGTCACAAAGTCAGTTAGTGTCTGAGGGCAAATTGGAACTCAGCTCATCCCGACTTCAGGCCTACTTTCTTACGCATTGTAAATATAAACTGCTTGAGGATAGAAGCTGTTTCATGTTTGTTTTTGCGTCCCTAGCACTTAGTACAGTTCTTGGTACATAGTAGGTGCTTAATAAATATTCATAGAATCCTAGATATAAAGCTAGAAAGGATTGTAGAGGATATGGAGTCCAACCAATTCCCTCTTTTTCCAGGCCCAGAGGAAAGATTATGTGCTTAAGTCCAGAGTTCTTGCCATCCAGACTCTGTTCTTTGGACCAAATTGAATTTGTAACATACCATCCTTAGCATAACCCCATGAAGCATGCAGCAAAAATATTATCGGCCTCATTTTATAGATGAAGAAGTATCTAGATGCAAGGGGTCAAGTTGCTGTCCTGAAGTCATATACATGTCTAGTCAATGTTTAAGGAAGCGTTCCAGTCTCATGACTCTGAGTTTGGAACTCTTTTCAGTCCTCTTAATTCCTTTACAGACAGTTCGTGTTATAAACTAAGATATCAGTGGGGACTAATAAGCAAAATGAGTACTAAGTTAATGAAAAAATTACAATTCTCAATCAGCCCACATTACGTAATGATGTCGCCTATGCATAGACAGCCTTTTAATCTACAGACATTAATTATCAGCTCCCGAAGCCAAAGACACATGGGAAATTCTTAATTTCTCAAGCCTTCAGCTTGCAAATGTTCCTGATTCCAAATTCTCCTTGTTCAGTGAGCAAAGTCTCTGAAACCTCATATTGGAGGAAACCACGTTAAACTTTTTTACTCAATAAAAATGAGGTTTCTGGCCTCTGGATGATGGCCAGTTCCAGACAGGGAAGTCCAAATTCAGGAACCTTCATTCTGTTATCTCTGTCACTGACTATAAATAGAGGCTTTTTAAAAGTACTTCGTTCTTTAGGGCTTTGCCAAAACCCAATGGGATGGTGTTGATGACCCAATTCTCTTAACTCTTGGTGGTGTGGTATAGTGGGGAAGAACAGAAAGTTCCCATCAGTAGATCTGAGTTTGAATTCTGTATCTGCTTATAAACTAGCTGTTTGATCTTGAGCAAACAGGATGATTCTATTTAGAGATGAAAGAGGCTTCAAGTCCAAACTTTTTATTTTACAAACCAGGAAACTGAGGCATGGAGCATAGAAGGCATTTGCTCAACGTCCTACACCCAGATCCTGTGACTTAACCTTTAATATACCCCCTCCTGACTATGTTGCAAGGCTCAGTGTGGGTCTCAGATTCCTCCTTTGGAAAATGAGGGAGTTGGATTCAGTGATTCCTAGGAGCTATTTCAGCCCTGACATTCTCTGCTTTGGATCTCTGAGCCTCAGTTTTCTCCTCTGTAAAGCAAGGGGTTTGGAATTAACTTTTCAGAAAATTAGAAGAGAACCAGATCAGGTATCTCTCACAGCTATAGCGAGGGAGGAAATTCTTAATCACAAAATAAGACAGAGGCAGTGTCAAGAAATAAATGAGATAATTTCAATTACATTAAATTAAAAAGATTTGCACAAAAAAAATCAATATAACTAGGCCAGGAAGAGAAGCTGTTGATTGAAAAATAAAGTCTTTCCATGAAATATCAGAGTCAACATGATTTCATCAAGGGCATGTCATACCAGCCCAACCCTGTTTCCTGTTTTGACAATATTACTAAGCTAGTAGATGAAGACATTTTTTGTAGATATTGTTTACCTAGATTTTAACAAAGCTCTTAAGAAGGTATTTAAAACTATTCTTGCACAGAAGATAGAAAAGTGGATTGGACAGTAATAAAGTCAGATGGACTTGCAACTGGTTGGATGGCCAGTTGCAAAGTTTTTAAGGGTCTGATGTCAGAGGTCTCCAGTAGAGGAAGACAGAGATTCATACTTGATTCTTTGCTATTTAATATTTTTGTTAATGATTCAGAGAAAGACCCAAATGGTATACTTGTAGAATTTGCAGATGACAGATAACCAAAATAGTTGGTGACAGAATTAGAATGCCAAAGGATCTTGCTATAGTAGAACATTGGACTGAACCAAAAAAAGATGAAATTCAACTGATTAATATGTTTTGCACTTGTGTACGAAAAAGATCAATTTCATAAATATAAGATTGGAGAAGGATAGATACATAGCAGTTGTCCTGAAAAAGATCTATAGATTTTGATAAACTAAAATGATAGTCCCACTGTACTCTGCTCTCATCAAACTTCATGAGGACTTTTGTATTCAGTTTGGGGTACCACATGTGGGGAAGGGGATTGATAAGCTAAAAGAAAGCTAAAAAGCTACTCTCCAGAGGAGAGGAACCAGGATAGAGAGGAGCCTCTGTTCCTCATCACTTAAGAATCATTTGAAAGAATTGGGAATGTTTACTTTGGAGAAGAGGAGACTCAGAAAATGCATGAGAAGGGTATTTGAACGGCTGTCATGTGGGGAGAGGATTTGTTTTATTGGGTCCCAGAAGACAGAAAGAACTAGGAGCTGTGGTTGGGCATGGGAAAGAGGCAGGTTTAGGGGCTTGTGTCAAGAAATAATTTCTCAACAATAAGAATTGGCCCAAAGTAAAATGAACTGTGAGAGAGACCATGGGTCTCCTACTCCTTGGTGGCCTTTATGCAGAGGCTTGTTAGGGAAGGTGACGGTGAGGAACCATTCACATATGGCTCAGACTACTTGGCTACCTACTCTCCAATCCAGCAATTTTGGATAATGATCTGTTATCCAAGATACGTTGGTAGTTAAGACAAATTTCTGAGACCAAGAGCAAACAGCCCATGATTAGGTGATCAAAGGATATAAATAAATTGTTCTCAAAAGAATAATTTCAAACTATTAATAGCCATGCAAAAGATTGCTTTAAGTCCTTGATAATAATCACATTGATTTTTAAGGTCTCTTTCAACTCTAAAATTCTATGATTTTTTTTTTGTGATGCACCCAAAGGTCATCTTTCCTTAGAATCACATCTTCCTGGCCAAATCTTGCCAGGCCAGAGACCTATGCCGAAGGCCAAAACCTGAGTGCCCAAGTGAATCCTTGAGGTAAGGGTCAAAACAAACAAACGGAAGCCCCATCTCTTTGCTGAGCGGAACTTACAAAACCTGCCTCTGCCCCTGAGGAGAGTTGTTGGCTACTTATTCATTTTCTGGTGACTGAGGCTTCTCTGTCATGTCAGGAGACTGTTACAATAGAGAGGTAACTTTCAGTTAGGGAGAAAGGGCAGAGACTTGGCAGGGCTGTTCAGACTCTATCCTCAGACTTCCTAGAGGACCACGTCTGGGATGGACCCCACACACCGGATCCTCTGCTCCTCCCCTCCCCATTGCCAGGTTCAGTGTGGGGGTGGGGTTGGGTACTGCCGGCTTCAGAGTGCCGGCCAGTCCCACAGGTACCATGGCTGCGGTTGTCATTCTTTCTGGATGACACATGACACTAGAGGAGCTTGGCTTGAAATATAGTGCGGAGGGCTCTGCTTGTCCTGGAGATTTATGACTGACTTCTGCAGTCTGGATGTGAGGAACTTCAGGGAGAAAGCCTTCTTAGTGACAGTGTAGTAAAGGGACCCCTCTGGATAAAAGACAGAGGTTTATGAAGTCTTTATATGGTCTAGGGCCAGCCCTGAGCAGAATTGAGGAGTAATGGGGGAGGGAAGATTCTTTTGCTGTATAGTGGAATGAGCCCTGGCTCTGTAGGCAGAGGAGATGGGTTTAAGTCCTGCCTCTGATATTTACTGTCCACATGCCTTTTCTGGGCCTTGGCTCCTTCCTTTGTAAAATGAGGGAGTGAGATTAGATGATTTCAGGTGTTGTTGCTGGTTCTGTGTGTGTGACCTTGGATGGGTTACTTTGGGTAGCCTTGGGTTTCAAGATGTTCATCTGTAAAATGAGGGTGGGAGTTAAATGGGATCTTTTTAGCACCCTCCCACTTCTAAAAAGTACTCAAGCTGCCTTGGGCCTCTTTCCTAAGGAACCTTTCCGGGGTTCAAGCTCTAAATCTCTCTCTCCCTGTCTCTCTCTGTCTCTCTGTCTCTCCCTGTCTCTGTCTCTGTCTCTCTCTCTCTCTCTCTCTCTCTCTCTCTCTCTCTCTCTCTCTCTCTCTCTGTCTCTCTCTGTCTCTCTCTCTGTCTGCCTCTCTCTGTCTGCCTCTCTCTCTCTGTCTGTATGTCTCAGATCTACAGGATATAAAACATTACATAAGACTCTGGAGACACAAAGAAAAAATAAGGTGGTCCCTGCCCTCAACTGGCTTATATTCAATTATATTGGTTCAGCTTATCCATGAGCAATAAATATTGTCCAAATTATTTAAATCTGTCTTCACTTGTGTGAAAAATATTTTATAATTGTGTTCATATAGTTTCTGGGTGTGTCTTGGCAGGTTGTACTTTGTATTGTTTGTAGTTATTTTAAATGGAATTTCTCTATCTCTTCCTTCAATATTTTGTTGATAATACATATAAAAGTTGATGGTTTATGTAGGCTTATTTTATATTTTAGTATAAGATACTGAAGTTGTTAATTGTTTTGATTAGTTTTTAGTTATCTTTTTAGAGTTCTCTAAATAAACCATCATATCATCTGCAAAAAAGTGAGCTTTGTTTCCTTTGGACCTATGCTTATGTCTTCAATTTCCTTTTCTTCTAGCAAAAATATTGAACAGTAATGGTGATAATGGATATCCCCATTTCCCCCCTGATTTTACTGGAAAGGCTTCTAGCTCATCCTCATTACATTTTAGATACATACTACTTAGATATATACTTAGATACATTATACTCTTACCTCATGGATACATACTCTGTTAGATACATTCTAACTGAGGCAACTTCCCATAAACATTTAGAGATGTATAGAGACTGATACAAATTAACCTTGTGGGAGAAGGAAGAGGAAGCCATCAGCAGTTATCACGAAAAGTCTCCCAGAGAAGGATAACTGAGTCTTGTAGAAAACTACAGCTTCCAAGAAGAAGAAGAAGTAGGGAGGGAGCACAATCCAGGTGAGAGGACAGCAAGTGAAAGGATTTGGAGAGAGAGGAGATGGAATAAAAACTATGGACATGAAAGGGGAATAATATCTTATAAATTTGAGCCTGAAGTCTGATATTAAGTTGTGAAGAGCTTTAAATTGCAAAGTGAGGAGTTTATGTTTGATCTTAGAATGAATAGGGAGCCAATGCAGTTTATTGGGAAGAGGAGTGACATGATCAGACCTGTGCATTAAAAAAACCACTTTGATGTGCAGGGTATTGATAAATTAGATAGAAACTGGAGGTAGGGAGACCAATTAAGAGGCTTTAGCAAAGGGGAAATTACAGTGGTAAAATGGGGATGGATTTACTAAAATCTACAATCCTTTCAAGCTTTCAGTCTCTGGGTATGATATGTCTCTGGATATGTCCAAGTGAAATGCTTGATAGGTTTTTTGTCCCAGGAGAGAACACTGCAGAAACTTATAGTTTACTAAAGGACTAGCTGTGTGACCCTGGGAAAGTCACTTCACCCTGTTTCCCTCGGTTTCCTGCTCTGTAAAATGAGCCCAAGAATGAAATGGCAAGCCATTCCAAGATCTTTGCCTAGAAAAACCCAAATGAGGTCATTAAGAGTCTGAAAGATGACTTAAAAATGAGTAACAACAACAAAAGGGTTACCACATGCACACATAGCTAGAATGTGAAGGGGTAAAAGAGACAAAATCAATAGGCATTATTATAGCTATTTACTAGTCAGTGTGGTTTGGTGGGAAAAGTGTTGCTCTCTAAGACAAATAATCAGATCACAGCTCTGACACTTGCTATTTTCTTTTTTTCTTCCTTCCTTCCTTCCTTCCTTCCTTCCTTCCTTCCTTCCTTCCTTCCTTCCTTCCTTCCTTCCTTCCTTCCTTCCTTCCTTCCTTCCTTCCTTCCTTCCTTCCTTCCTTCCTTCCTTCCTTCGTTCTTCCTTCCTTCGTTCCTTCCTTCCTTCCTTTCTCTTCCTTCCTTCCTTCCTTCCTTCCTTCCTTCCTTCCTTCCTTCCTTCCTTCCTTCCTTCCTTCCTTCCTTCCTTCCTTCCTTCCTTCCTTCCTTCCTTCCTTCCTTCCTTCCTTCCTTCCTTCCTTCCTTCCTTCCTTCCTTCCTTCCTTTCTTTCTTCTTCTTTCTTTCTTTCTTTCTTTCTTTCTTTCTTTCTTTCTTTCTTTCTTTCTTCTTTCTTTCTTTCTTTCTTTCTTTCTTTCTTTCTTTCTTTCTTTCTTTCTTCTTCTTTCTTTTTCTTTATTTAACATTGTTCATGCCCTCTTGTTTGTACCTTCTCAACATTTCTCCCTCTTTTCCTCTGACCCTGCTATTGTTCTGCTGAAGACCCTCAACATCTCAATCCTAGCCTACTCAGTAGCCAGCTGGTTGTTCCCGCTGCCTCAAGTCTCTCTCCATTCTAATCCAACTTCCATTCAGCAATAAAGTGATCTTCCTAAAGGAGGTCTGATGATGTCTCAGGCCTTCCCTCCCATCCCTGTTGCTTCCAGAATTTAAAACCCCACCTTCTTCAAGAAATCCTTCCAGGTTCCCTTTAATGTAAGTGCCTTTTTCTTGAGTTTATCTCTAATTTACCCTGTATATAGCTTGTTTTGTACATAATTCTTTGCTTATTATTTTTCTTGTTAAGATGTAAGCTCTTTGAGGGCAGGGGCTTTCCTCCTTTCTTTGAATCCTCAGTGCTGACAGTGCCTAACTTGAAGTAGGTAATTAATAAATGTTTATTGATGACTTTGCCCATCTCTTGCCTCTTTGTTCCTCTTATACTCTTACCCCATCCTCTGTTACCTTTACTATTGCAATATCCAGGGAACAATAATTCCCAATTTTGTGGAGAAAGAAATATCGAGATTTGGTAGCTGATTAGATATGTGGGTTAAGTTTCAGGGAGGAGTTAAGGAAAACAAAAGTTGTGAGCCCGGGGGGGGGGGGGGAGCTGGAAGGATGGTAATACCCTTGACAGACATATGGATGCTAGGAAGAGTTTAAGATACCTGCAGAAAAAATATAATTGGAGATGTCTAATAGATATTAGGAGCATCAGGGCTGGATCTCAGGACAGAAACTAGGGCTGGATATATAGATTTGGGAATCAACTGCATAGAGATGATCAAGTCAAAGGAGAAGATTGAAGTGATTAAGAGATGGTATAGAGAGAAGAAACCCTTGGGGAACCCATCTAGCATTCAGCTCATAAGAGAGTGCCGAATAAGTGCTTGTCAATGGATTGATTTTGCCTTTGGAGTAGCCCTTGTAATTGGTTCTACCAATTTTATTTCCCTCCCAACTCTCAGGTTCTTCCTCTGGCTTCAGGGCTGGCCCCTTCCAATATGTTCTAGATTCCACGCTTCCTATGGTATCAATTTATCCCTTTTGCAAGGGTCCAATGATTCTGATGAATCAAGTCTACTATTCCCACCTTTAGAACCTCCACCAAGTTCACAATTCCTCATATAGGGTCATTTGTAGTCATTCCTATAGAGAGCCCCAGGGCCATTTCTCCTTCCCATAGTCCCATTGTAGACCATTATTTTCACAACTAGACTCAGATATGGAGGCTCGATGTTCCCCCCCCCCCCCCATTTGCTTCTATTGCCTTTCCATCCTTTGTCTCCTCGATACCTATGTTTGGGATTTTTTGGCCTAGTGGAATAACCATCGCTATAAATGTCAGTGTTTTATGAGGTTCATCAAACAGTAGAATAATTGATCCACTGGCCCAAATTTGGTCATCTGTCAGCTTGGCTGAGTCCAAATTCATTTTGTAGCAGCTGTTTTTGCATATTTTTTCCCTAGGATTGTGCTTTATAATATGGCGCCAATCTACTTACAGCTTCACAACTGGTGGCTAAGTGCTAGAATATCAAATTATTTGATTCTGTTTGTTGGCCCAGTGCCTAGTTAAGTTGAGGTTGGGGGCAGCGAGCTCTCATTGTCTTGGCTTATTGTCATCTGTGCCTAGCATCACGAAAAGCTTCTGCCCTTGTGTGGTTAAGAATGGTTGCTAGTTAAATCACAAGATCATGGGATGCTAATTTAGAGCTAAAGATCATAGGTGTCATCTAGTCTAACCCCTTCATTTTATACATGAGGAAACTGAAGCACAGACTAGTAAAATGATTTGTCTAAGGTCACGTAGATAGTAAGCAACAAAACCAAATAGAGAATTCAAGCCCTCTGACTTGTTACACTTTATCTTCTGCCTTTAAATCTGCTTACCTTGTTTTATTGATGTTTTTTATTACCCTGTTTTTCTCTCTTTATTTTTCCTCATTTTATTAAAAAAAATTCACCAAACATCCATTATGTAGCAATTCCCTACAAAGCACTGTGCTAAGTTAGGACCCAAGTTTAGATAAAATATCATCCCAACTCTCCCCCATGATGCTCATAGTCTGATAGTGGAATATGGCAGAAACACAGGTGATTATAATCCACTCTAATCCATGGCAAATACATTAGAAAAGCATGAAAAGATGTACTCTATTCTGTCGGGAAGATTTAGGTTACTCACAAGTATATGGGGGCAGAAGGAGGAGAGTCCTAAATTTTCCTTTTCCTAGATTTCTCTAGATTATGCTATTTTACAATAAACTTTGATTTCTACATGAGAGAACAGTAACATCTTACACCCTTGGTTTTGGTTCTACTCTTCCACAGTCCTCACATAGGGACAATCTTTGTCTTGTCTCAGAACTTGAGGCTCATCACAGCCTGGAAGATTAAGAAGTATCTGTCCCCTTTTCTGGAGTACGATTGAGGACAGGACATTGATTCTTTTATTTTTATTTTTTTAAATTCATTTTTTATTAAAGCTTTTTATTTTCAAAACATATGCATGGATCATTTTGCAACATTAACTCTTGCAAAATCTTGTGTTCCATTTTTCTTCCCCCTTCCCCCACTCCTTCCCCTAGAAGGCAAGTAATCCAATATATGTAAAACACTAGAAATATATGTTAAATCCAATATATGCATACATATTTATACAATTATCTTGCTGCATAAGAAAAATCACATCAAACATGAAAAAAATGAGAAAGAAAACAAAATGCAAACAAACAACAATAAAGAGTAAAAATTCTATGTTGTGATCCACACTCAGTTCCTACATTCCTCTCTCTGGGTGTAGATGGCTTTCTTTATCACAAGATCACTGGAACTGGTCTGAAGCATCTTATCGTTGAAGAGAGCCACGTCCATCAGAATTGATCACTGTATAATCTTGTTGTTGAGGTATACAATAATCTTCTAGTTCTGCTCATTTCACTTAGCATCAGTTCATGTAAGTCTCTCCAGGACTTTCTGAAATCATCCTGCTAGAACATCGATTATTGACCAGTTCCAAACTGAGAATGATTATACATTTGCTTTTGTTGGTTGTCCTTTGTTCTTGAAGAGGACCAAAATGACATCACTATGTTAGACTCGAGTTATGGTGTGTCCCATTCTGGCTGATCAAACCAATACAAGCTTGGAAAGCTGTGCCACAAGTCAGGCACAAATAGTTCCTCTGAACATTTGGGATGCTTCTCTAACTTTGAGCATCTCGAGGTTCTTCTGAGCTAATTCGATTATAGGTTTTCTGTAGTTTTGAAGTCCCTGTGGGATGTCTTCTTCTCAGAAACCCATCTGCCCTGTAGAGATTGCCTTCTCCATGAGCCAAATGATGTTTGTCCCTGCCCAGCTTTCTAAAATAGCTTGGATAAACCTTTTTATTGATTTGAACTCTTGGTTATAAGCAGGAGGTTCTTTTTCCATAAGAGGAGAGCTGGGAGGATATTTGACATTTAAAGTTTAGTTATGTGGCGAGGGGAAAGAGTATTCCAAGATTAGGGAATGATTTAAGCAAAAGCATGGCATCAGGAAGGCATAAAACTGACTGACCTAGAATCGCAGAATTTCAGAATTGGAATTAGCCTCAGAGGACATCTAGTCTAATGTACCTGAGCAAAAGGCCCTTTTATGACATCTACAAAAGATGGTCACCCAGACTCTATCTGAAGGTGCCTAGTGAGGCAGTGACCAGCATCTCCTAATGCAGCCCATTATACTTTGGGCCATCTTCCATTCTTAGGTAGTTTTCCCCTTAAATGAAGCCAAAATTAAGGTTAAAATCTTCACTTCTGCAACTTCTACTCATGGTTCTAATTTTTACCTTCTGGTACCAAGCACAGAACCATAACATTGAGAAGAGCCTCCGTAACCACCTGGTAAGGGAATCCCCACTCCAGCTGAACCAAAAAAACACTCATCTGACTGCTGCTTGAAGATCTTCAATGAAGGGGATCTCATTTCCTACTGAGGCAGCCCATTCTACTTTTGGGCAGCTTTCATTGTTAGGAAATCTTTCCTGAGATGAAGACAAAATATACCTCTTTGTAACAGTAGCCAGCTGATACCCCAGGGGATAGAGTGCTGGATCTCACATTTAGTCATGTAACCATGGGCAACTCACTTAACCTCCAATTTCTGCAGTTTCCTAACTGTAAAATGGGGATAATAAAAGCACCTACAATGAAGGCTAAGGATCAAATGAGAAAATATTTGTACAATGTTTAGTACAGTTCCTGGTAGACAGTGACCCTTCTATAAATGTTTATTCCTTCTACCTGTTGTTCCTATTCTACCCTCTGGGGTCCAATAGAACACATCTAGTCCCTTTCCCACTTGACAGCCCTTCAAATACTGGAAGACGGTATTCTTCTATTCCATTAAGTCTTCTCTGCTCTGGAGTAAACATCCCCAGTTCTTTCAGATGATCCTCCTGTGATGACACAGATTCTTCACTGGTCTTGTTGCCTTTCTCTGGACCCTCTTGAATTTCCCAGTGTCTTTTCTAAAGAGTGATCTGGGTACAGTACCCATTACTCCAAATGGGGTCTAAACAGAACAAGACATGGAGAAATTTTGCCCTTCTTCCTAGAAGCTGTGTCCATCAGAGCAACCTAAGATCATCTTAGCTTGTGCTGTTCCTTCAGCCCACTGCTGACTCATAAGGTGCACTCAACCCCCAGACAAACAGTTATCTGTCCTTGCCTCCCCCACATTTTACTTGGAAAATGGATTTTTTTGAACCTAATGGTGAAACACACATTTACTTCTATTTAATTTAATCTTATTAGGTTCCACTCAATATTTTAGTCTGCCAAGTGCTTGTGGATACTGACTTTATTAGCCATCTCTCCCAGCTTTATGGCATCTGGTAATTTGATAAACCTGCCATCTGAGTAGAACAAGTCATATATTTTTTCCCTTGATGGCCTTTCAAGCACTTGAAGACAGCCATCATTCATCCCATATGGGATGGTCTCAAGGCCCTTCCTCATCCTTGTCATCTTTTCACTCGATTCATTCCAGCTTGCCAGTGTTCTTCCAGTTTGCTTGGAGTAAAGAGCTCATGGGGGGCATTATAGGATATCAGGCTGTAAAGGGAGATAAAGAGAGTCTAAGGTTGAAGAGGATCTTGAATGAGAATCAGTGGAATTTGAGCTCTACTGATAGGCAATAGGGAGCCATGGGAGACTTCTGAGCAGAGGAGTGACATTACTATCTCTACATTCCTTTGTTTTTCCTTTTAAAACTTTTTTTCCTATTTGCCCCAAACCCTAAAATGATAAGTATTAAAAGGAAGGTGCTAAGGATTATTTAAGGGAAGAGAGGAGTAGGGACTTTCACTTCTTTTTTATGCCCCTCTCAAACTTGGTTCAATCCCTGTGATTTTGTGACAGCATTATAAGGAGATACCATAAAACTCTTTGGGTTTCTAAGACATACTCATAGCAGAAAGGTTGGCCCATTGTCAGTAGACAGGCCTGTGGGCATTTCTATCTGAAAGCAGTTGGGCATGCCGCCCACAAAAAGCCACACAATGAGGCTGGCAGTATGCCATGTTGAACAGGCCTATGGATGTCAGTGTCCAATATGGACTCACATGTGTGGGGTAGTGTGGGTGGGGAAGGTTGGAATAAGAGGCAAAGTTGGGCTTAGAGTCAGGTGACCTAAATTCAGTTCTTTATGCCACTTACCTTTACTGGGAAGCAAACTACATTCTTTTTTGGGCCTCAGTATTCCCTACTCTAAAATGGGAAGAAGTGCTAGCCCAGGTGATTCAACAATTCTATAGAGGCTGTGAAGAGTAGTGGGAAAAGTACTAGGATAAGAATTGGGTAATCTGGGTTGGAATCCTTGAAATTTAATGTGAGTGCTTCATGTAGTTTCCATGTACTTTAAAGCTCTAGAGAAATGGGAGGAGGACTGGATTAAATGACTATTGGGGTCCCTTCCAGATGCTGAGATTCTAAGGCCAGTTACAGTCTGTGGGTTCTGTTCCCTTGATCCTTCGTTCTGGATCCTGCTCCCTGTATTATCTTCACAAAAAGAACAAGACGCGAAAAGGATTCATTACTAGTCTTTTGGGTCCAGCCTGAAAGCAGCCTTCTGCCCCAGCCAGGCCTCCAAGCTAGGCCCTAAATCCTGCATCTGCTTTGGCCAGTCGGCAAACACCAGTTAAGGGTCTACCACTACAGGAGTGCCAGGCACTGTACTAGAAATGAAACAATTCCTGATCTCAAGAAACTCACATACTATTGGAAGAGCCAACCTATCTATAAGTGCGAACCAAATAAATACAAACGAATGATGTAATTTCACTTTGGTTTGATTGGGGGGGTGATAATAGTGAGAATAGCTTCTCACATCTCTATAGAGAAAATATCAGAATTCTCAATTTGCAGAAGGGGGAAGTGAGGGCCTGAAGTAAAAAGTGATTTCATAAAATTATAGATTTATAAGCTGAAAAGGACCTCAAAAGTCATCAAAGTCAAACCTGCTCTTTTGACATGTGAAAAAATGGAGGCCTTTATTTCAGAGCCAGAATCTAAATCCAGGTTTTCCGGCTCCAAGGCATTCTACTTTGTTCAACTGATTTTCTGGAAGTGGAGGCTGTCAGTGCCCCATAGTCAACCTGGGACCTGCAATTTGCCTCTTGCTGTCTGGAAACTTTACCAAAATGAGCCATTGTCTCCTGAAATATCCCTATGGGGAGACTTGGGGTGTCTAGCTTCATGAGGCATGATTTAAAAATAGCTTATGCAATTTTGATGACTAATTTTTAAAATCCACATATATTCTTGGGGAATATAATTTGTGACCATGTATTTGTATTAATTTAAAATTTAGTACAATATTTATTCATCTAAGCTGCCTTTATGTTCGTAAATCATGGCGAGATTAGCATGAATCTGACAGTAATAAATTGAGCCATCCAATTCTCTGGTTAATTCAGCTAAGCTGAGTTTTTCCATCCATCTTGAAAATGCCTTCACATGATAATCAAATGTATGGCTCCCCCCCCCCCCCCCCCCGTTCCCCTCGCCACATTTTTAGTAAATCACTTTTTGACTGAAAAATCTTGGTTAATCTTTGGAAATTGGATATCTTTGGTGACTTTTAATTAGGGTCCAAGATGAGGATCCCTTCTTGCCTAGGGATCATGGGATCATAAAATTTAGAACTAGGAAAGTTTTAGAAGTCATGTTTTTATAAGATCATTGGATCTTAGACCTAGAACCTGAGAGGGGCCTCAGAAGCCATCCTGTCTAATCTTCTCACTTTACAGATGAAGAAACTGAGGCCAAGAGATGAGAAATGACCTGAATATTCCACTGGCATAAGTGAGAGTGGATTAGGGCCAGTGAGGACATAGAGTCTATTTGAGCAAGAGCGCTGGATTTGAGTTTGCCCTTGTCTATCATGGCTTCACGTAAGCCGTTCCCCTCTCTGAGCCTCAAATCTCTCATTTCTAAAGTGTAAGGCTCAGGCTAAATGTCTTGTGAGATCTTTTTCAAAAGATATGACCCATTACTGGTATAAACAGGCAAGGGATCAGGTCCCAGGAGTATGGCTAAGGCAGGGAAGAGCAGGATGTCAGCAGATGTCTAGGCAGACAGGCCTTGCTGAGCAAGAACACCACTAATGAGCCGGGCTCCTGACTTCTGTTTCCAGACAGAGGTGTTTTTACCCTCTGCTCCTCGGAGCTGGAAGGAGCTCAGAGGCCTGTAGCCTTCAGAATAATCCCGCCTCAATGTTGCATAGGCAGGAAGTAACAGTTAAGAGGCAGTAATTAAGGACCCCTTACAATGTACCTTTAGATGAGCTCTGTTTCACTGCATTCTCTGGATCTTGAGTTACCCAGAGAATGAATTAGGTTTTCCAATAGTAATTCTTTTTTTTTTTTTTTTTTTTTTTTTAAATTTTTTTTATTATATATATATATATATATATTTTATAATATTATCCCTTGTATTCATTTTTCCAAATTACTCCCCCTCCCTTATTCCCTCCCCCCGACGACAGGCAATACCATACATTTTACATGTGTTACAATATAGTCTAAGTACAATACATGTGTGTGAATATCATTTTCTTGTTGCACAATAAACATTAGAATCCGAAGGTATATGCAACCTGGGCAGACAGATATTAGTGCTAACAATTTACATTCCCCTCCCAGTGTTTCTTCTCTGGGTGTATCTACCTCTGTCCATCATTGATCAACTGGAAGTGAGTTGGATCTTCTTTATGTTGAAGATTTCCACTTCCATCAGAATACATCCTCATACAGTATCGTTGTTGAAGTATACAGTGATCTTCTGGTTCTGCTCATTTCACTCAGCATCAGTTGATTTAAGTCTCTCCAACCCTCTCTGTATTCCTCCTGTTGGTCATTTCTTACAGAGCAATAATATTCCATAACCTTCATATACCACAATTTACCCAACCATTCTCCAACTGATGGACATCCATTCATCTTCCAGTTTCTAGCTACAACAAAAAGAGCTGCCACAAACATTTTGGCACATATATGTCTCTTTCCGCTCTTTAGTATTTCTTTGGGATATAATCCCAGTAGTAGCGCTGCTGGGTCAAAGGGTATGCACAGTTTGATAACTTTTTGGGCATAATTCCAGATTGCTCTCCAGAATGGCTGGATTCTTTCACAACTCCACCAGCAATGTATTAGTGTCCCAATTTCCCCACATCCCCTCCAACATTTGTCATTATTTGTTCCTGTCATCTTAGCCAATCTGACAGGTGTGTAGTGGTATCTCAGAGTGGTCTTAATTTGCATTTCTCTGATCAGTAGTGATTTGGAACACTCTTTCATGTGAGTGGATATAGTTTCAATTTCTTCCTCTGAGAATTGTCTGTTCATATCCTTTGACCATTTATCAATTGGAGAATGGTTTGGTTTCTTATAAATTATGGTCAGTTCTCTATATATTTTGGAAATGAGACCTTTGTCAGAACCTTTGTTTTTAAAAATATTTTCCCAATTTGTTACTTCCCTTCTAATCTTGTTTGCATTAGTATTATTTGTACAGAAACTTTTTAGTTTGATGTAATCAAAATCTTCTATTTTGTGATCAATAATGATCTCTAGTTCTCCTCTGGTCATAAATTCCTTCCTCCTCCACAAGTCTGAGAGGTAGATTATCCTCTGTTCCTCTAATCTATTTATTATCTCCCTCTTTATGCCTAAATCATGGACCCATTTTGATCTTATCTTGGTATATGGTGTTAAGTGTGGATCCATATCTAATTTCTGCCATACTAATTTCCAGTTTTCCCAACAGTTTTTTCCGAATAATGAATTTTTATCCCTAATGTTGGAATCTTTGGGTTTGTCAAAGATTAGATTGCTATAGATGTACCCTTTTTTGTCCTTTGTATCTAATCTGTTCCACTGATCTACCGGTCTATTTCTTAGCCAATACCAAATGGTTTTGGTGACTGCTGCTATATAATATAGCTTTAGATCAGGTACACTTAGACCACCTTCCTCTGAGTTTTTTTTCATTAGTTCCCTTGCAATTCTTGACCTTTTATTCTTCCATATGAATTTTGTTGTTATTTTTTCTAGGTCATTAAAATAGTTTCTTGGGAGTCTGATTGGTATAGCACTAAATAAATAGATTAGTTTGGGGAGTATTGTCATCTTTATTATATTCGCTCGGCCTATCCAAGAGCACTGAATGTCTTTCCAATTATTTAAATCTGATTTTATTTTTGTGGCAAGTGTTTTGTAATTTTTCTCATATAATTCCTGACTTTTCTTTGGTAGATGGATTCCCAAATATTTTATACTATCAACATTTGTTTGGAATGGAATTTCTCTTTGTATCTCTTGCTGTTGCATTTTGTTAGTGATATATAAAAATGCCGAGGATTTATGTGGATTTATTTTGTATCCTGCCACTTTGCTGAAATTTTGAATTATTTCTAGTAGCTTTTTAGCAGAGTCTTTGGGGTTCTCTAAGTATACCATCATGTCATCTTCCAATAGTAATTCTAGCTGAAACGTCAAGGGTCCTGAAATGGATCTGTGGCTGGCACTGTGTATAGATACAGAGGGGTGGCAGTTAGGACAATCCCAGAAATGAAGGGAAACGATCATGGCTGTGTTGAAATCCTAGTGAGACTGCCACACGGAATGTGGCTTTGGAAGCAACCCCATGCCCATCCTCTGGCCTCTGAGCAACTTGTCAATTCCAAAATCACAGGGTAAGCCCTGAAAGGGGCCTTAGAACTCATTGTAATATCCAATCTCCTTATTTGACAAAAGAGAAAGGTGAAGTTCAGAAAGGAAAAAAAAGAACTCGGCCAAAGTTTGACGTCAAGTAAGTTCATTTCTCTTTCCCCCCTCCTCTGGAGTCCAAGAGACAGAAATTGGATTTGATTATAGAAGTTCATGGTTTTTTCACCATATTGCATATTAGGTTTCTAAATGGTGTCTCCAAGTCAACAGCATGATCTGTTAAACTTGTCTCTAGTACATGTTGTCAGACAGAGAGGTACCTGGGTCGTGGCTGGCCATAAATAGAAATGACTGAGAAACAGGAAAAAGGACTGCTTAACCTCTCCCATCCTCCCTTCTGAAGTCTCTGCCCTCTATCGCTGCCATGTGTCTAATTATCCTAGCATTCCCATTTAGCCCAGAGTGCCTTGTTACTGTGCTCCACTGATCAGGGTATCTTCTTCACTTCTAACCTCCTAATATTGCCCCCTCTGCCACACCATCAAAATGGAGCCGTCATTTGACCGGTCCCCTTGTCCCTCCTTGGAGATACCCAGCTAAAGAAAGCAGCCTTCTTGTCTGTTTCTCTCATGTCCCTAATCCACCAGTCATGACTCTGTTGTAATGATTTAATTAGGGCTTGGGTTCAAATCCTTCTTCTAGAAATAGTACCTATATCATTTTAAGCAAGTCGCTTCCTCTCTTTTGGCCTCAGTTTTCACCCACCCATGTCAAATGAGGAGATTGTACTGAGATGCCCTCTGAACTTGCTTCCAGCTGTAGATCTAGGATAGTATGATCCATGGAGAAGTAAGAAGGTCGCTGGGAACGGGGGAATGAACCTCCAACAAGTCAATCTGCCTCCTTAACTGCCTGCTGAATATTTCCACTAAGATATCTTGAAGGTGTCTTAAACTCAACCTATTTAAAAAGATATTTATTATTTGCACCCCCCCAACCCATCTCTCTTCCTTACTTTTCTTTCTCTTTGGGACAGAACTACTTTATTTCAAGTCATCCAAATTCACCTTGGAACCATCCTCAACTCTTCCTTTTTCCTCATTCCTTATATCCAGTCACTCATTACTCCCCATCTTTTCTACCTCCATCTCTCACACCCATCCCCTTCACCCCACCCCCATGGCCTTCATCCTTGTTCATTCTTCCATTGCCTCCCACTTGGACTGTCCCAATAGCTTTCTTATTGGTGGCCCTGCCTCGAGTCTCTTCCCTCACTAATCTAACCTCCACCCATGTACCAAATTGATATTTTGGAAGCACAGCTCTGACCATATCATTCCTCTACTTGAGAAGATGTTGTGGCTTCATATCACCTCTGAGAGAAAAATCAAACTCCTCTTTTTGGCTTTTAAAACACTTCTCATTTGGAGCAGCTAGGTAGAGCAGTGGAGAGAGCTCTGGCCCTAAAGTAAGGAGGACTTGAATTCAAATCTGGCCTCAGACTCATACTAGCTGTGTGACCTGGGCAAGTCACTTGAAAATAGCCCTTCACAATCTGCCTTTGAGTCAATGTGGACTTGAAGCTACGAAGATCTGGATTCAAGTCCTGCTTTTGTTATTTACTAGCTGAATAACGCTGGCAAGGAACAACTCTCTGGGGTCCCTTTCAGTTTTAAATCTTTCATCTCATCATCCTTTCTTACAAATTTTAATGCTCATTACTCTGTTTCACATACTCCAGTTGAACTGGCTTTCTTGTTATTCCCTATATACAATATTCTATATGGTCTCTATGATGTTGCACAGGCTGCTATCCCTCCTCTCTCTCTCACCTTTAGAGTCCATGGCTTTCTTAAAGGTTCAGCCCTTCCTAGATCCTTTCCCTCCTCCACCGTTGTTAGTGCTCTTTTTTATGCTTATTACTTTCATTAGTCAGATTTAAACAATTGGAAAAAATATTAAGTGCTTTTGAATAGGTTGAACGAATATAATAAAGATGACAATACTACCTAAAGATTAAAGCTTGTAGCCTATGTGGGACTGGTCTAGGATGCTGCTGGGTCAGACACATGGTCTTCACTAGACATTGTTCTCCTGCAGCCTCTGCTGGATCCTGTTTCATTGGATATAGCTTTCTGGACAGGTGTCCTCCAGCTTCTGGCTCAAATGGCTATCTTCTTGGCTATTGTTTTTTTTTTTTTTTGTTTAAACTAAAAAGATTTCATAGCCCCAACATTTTTAGTCCCAAGTACCAAGTTTTTTAGAATAAAAAATACAGGATCCTCCTAGCTGATGAATGTCTTATGGCTTACACTTCTTCTCTTTGGATTCTCTTTCATTCTGGGGCTTTGGTCATTGTTAGAGAACTCAACTAGCCTATGATAAGCATTCCATATTTCTCCCAATTTTAATCTCAGAAGACTAAGCTATCAATCAGCTAATGGTTAATTGTCCAGTAACTACCGAATAATTTTGTATTTCCTGCATCCCAGTTTTTTCCCCATGTAGATGAGTGAGTGAGAAAAATGCATAGAGACTTGACAAGACTAGGGACAGGGTAGTTTTCTTCCTCCATCAACTCAGCCACAGTCTTAGCCATTTCATATGAAGATTTCATAACAAAGATCTAAAAAGAACTTTCTGGTAGCTCCTCATAGTAGCATCTGTCTCTGGGAGAGCCAGGAGAGCTGTGCTTGATTGGAAGGCACCAGTACTTGAAGAGAAAGGCTTGCCTCCAGGCTTGTATCCATGATTCAAGGCTGAATGGCTGAAGGACAGGAAACACAGTGACCTTAATGTGAACATTTGGACTGTTAATTGAACAGATAAATAACTTTTGGAGACTTCAAACCATTTTGGAGCTGAGCAGAATCAGTATTCATTGAGATTTTCAGGACAATTCAGTATAGGAAGGTCAAGGATGGACTGGCAGGGGATGGGTGATTGTTAGATTTAGCAATGTAAAATGAAGCAGCCTTGGAGTTCCAAGAGAGATTGGAGACACAGAGGAAGGCTTTAAGTTTGGATGGAAAAATCAAAAAGAGCCAGGAGAAGATAGACTAAGTCTAGAATTGCTGCCCCAGGGAACTAGTTGCAACTCCTATGTGCCCAGGATCAAGAAAGACATGCTTTGGAGAAAACTATTTTACTTGGTTCAGTCCTACAAGCAGAGCCTGTGTAGGTTACAAGGGTCTTTTTTGCAAAGATGAGGGAAATGAAACCAGTCAGGAGTGAGCTTTCAACCAGAGATATAGGGGAAGAGCTCACTAGAAATCTGGAAAGGAACTCAGAGGTCACGGGATCATAGAATTTGAGATATAAAGAACCTTATGAAGTCCAACTTCAGATGACAGTGGAGGAGATTGGAGTCTCGAGATAATTGTGACTTGCTCAGACTCATGCTAGGTAGCCAAGGACAAACTTTACTCCACCTCTTCCTGTTTCCATGTCTGATGCCTTATCCACTTTGCCATGCTGCTTGCCCCTCACTGACTGTATGACGCTTGGTCTCAAGCTCCCTAAAGGTACCTTGATAAGACTTATTTATTGAGTTCTATGCAATCACAGTTCCTTGAATATTGAGGAATGGATGAGAGGAGGATCCCTGTGGGAATTCAGTGTAACTAAACAAGCATTTATTCAGCACCTGTTATGTGCCAGGCATTAGGAATACAAAAACAGAAGTCAAACAGCCCTTGCCCTCAAATACCTTACTTTCTCCTGGGAGGAAACAACACATATACTGATAATTCAGCACAAAATAATTATGGAAAAACTCTTTTGAGGGGAGAATTAACAAATGGGGCAATTTGGAAAGGAGATGCCTGAGGAAGAATGGGGAAGGTAGCTAGGGAGTTTGATTTTTCTTGAATGTAATGTGTATGGGAAGATGTGAAGCAGGAGTTTAACAGTTCACAGGATCATTACAAAAGGGGGGTACTTGTAACCATGCATTGATCGCTGGGACCATAATCAAATAATGATCTGAAATAGTTATGATTTGCCCTTCATTTCTGACTTCCAAAGTAGAATGGTGGAGGTGTGGTAGGGGATGAGCATTTATTTATATTTTTGGATATGTAGGAAGTTTATAATCTTGTGAGAATAAAGATAGGGAGAAATGGAAGATATATTCCCATACTTAATCTGTACACTAAATACTGAGTTGTGCTCTTCCAGGGCCTGGCCAGTGCTACTGGATTCCCTTAGTGATGTCCTTGCAGATCTCCCTGGTGAATTTGTTGCATCCCCATGACTTGTGCTGTGAGTTGGAGAACTGATCCATCCATTAGTCCCCAATATATTACATATGAATTCAAAATATTTGTAGGCCATTTGTAACTGTGAACCCCTCAGAAGGGAGGGCCTCTGATTACTCATGAGCCTTTATTATCACATGACAATTGTATTCAATAACACATAGGGCTTTCCAGGGTCCAGAAAATTTCATCCTCTTTTTCATATCATGTAGAGGGCAGAACGCTGAAGAAGTATACTTGAAGCAAGGATACTTACAACAAGGTGTTAACTCGGTATGATTGATGAAACAATGGTTCTCTAGTTTACAGATATACTTAGTACTTAGTATGGTGATGTAATGTTTCTCTAGTTCACACATACTCAGTATGCTGTAATGATGTAATTGTAATAGGGTATTTCAGGGCTGAGAAAACTGGGGACACAGTCTATCAGAGTGAACAGAGTGTGAAGGAGACAGATTGTGGCAGGAGACAATGAAGACTTTAGACTCAATTCCTGACCATCCTCGTGGTGACAATCCTGCTGAGACCAAGGCCCATCCAGAGGTCCTCTAGAAAGCTAACCTGGACATTACAATATCATATCCCTTCAATCTGCACATCCTTCAGAATTCCCACCATGAAAACAAGAGCCACCATGTCCTATGTCCTATTTAGGTCAGGTATCAGGAGTAAGATGGATTACAGGAGAGTCTAGATTTCAAATATCAGAGAAGCCCAGCTTTTTGCTGGTGTTTTAGAAAGATTGGGGTCCCAAGGACAAGGTACAAGAGCAGGTGGGGAATGCTTGTACCTTGGTACTATTAGATACTTAGGGTAAGTACACCTGGAGTAAGTACACTAGACACTTTCCCTAGGAATCAGCATGGGAGTCCTTAAGCTAGCAGCAAGCATGGATGGAAGAACTTGGCTGGGGCTGTGCCCTGGTGGTGAGCATCAGGCTGCTGACAATGAGCACAGGGATGGAGGAATTCAGTTAGAGTTGTGCCTCTAAGATGAGCATCAGAGATCATCTCACCCAGACCCAGGAGGATCTGCTGTGTCTTAATTTCACTGCTAGTAAACTGGGAAGAAGATCTGAACCCTTGTGAAAGTTTAAGTGAATTGCATGAGAGAGTTGGAAAGTGGACACCAGGTAAAATTTTTGAGACGTTTAGCATTAACTGTTGTGATTTGGGGAAGTTGTGTCAAACTCAGATGGGGGGCAGCTAGGTGGCACAGTAGATAGAGCACCAGCCCTGAATTCAGGAGGACCAGAGTTCAAATCTGGTCTCAGACACTTAAGACTTCCTAGCTGTGTGACCCTGGGCAAGTCACTTAACCCCAGCCTCAGGAAAAAAACAACAACAACAACAACAACAAAAAAAAACAAACTCAGATGGGAAGAGGGCCACTAATCCATATATAATGACTCCTGCCAGCTGTATATTGACTTCAAAAATCACATATTCACATTATCTATGTTTTATTATATTTTTATTTATTTTGTTCAATACTTTCCAATTACATTTTAATCTGGTTGGTACCCCCTCAGGAGATTTGCCCAATAGAAGATATGTTTGATCCCTCTGGTTTGGGGTATTACACTCCTATATCGTAGGGTGTTGTGTGTGGTTCTGCTTGTTATGCCCCCAAGAAGGTGGTCAGCTAGGAGTTCATATGAGATGTCTATAATTTCTCGGGGTCCTGCATAGGCTATGCTTGGTAGGAGCTAAGGAGACAGCCGATGTGTTGGGTTATAATTATTCAACATAGGAAAACCCAAGTCTTGAAAATGTGATGGCTGTGCACCAATTGTTCATGCAACCCCATTTCAACATGGTGCTGGGAGGTGAGAGAGACTAGGGATCCCTTCCCTTTCTCCTGGCCCCCCAAATTTCACTGTGAGATTTGGCTTTCCAGATTTTAATGACATTATTTTTCATTACACAATTTTTTCCCATTTTAATAACCAGCAGCTTTCATCAACTAATTCTGGTGTGTATTAGCAATAAACTTTGCTTTATGAATGAATGGATGAATAGGCCCTGCATTCCCCCCGTCTATTCCCCACAGGAAAACTTAATGATATTCCCTAAATCCCACCGCTTCCAAATGTCAGATTGGAAATACACGATTCCAATCTGCAGATGGTGCAGCCCCTTCAATTCTGGGGGAACCCCCCCCCTTTGCATTATTGTTGTTTACTTAGCTGTTTCCTCTGAATCTTGAGATTCAAGTAATGCTTTAGAAAATATGGGAAACCAAATGCCACATTTACAATTGTTTCTGAAAAGGTCTAACCTTTATTAAAGTAACTGAGTAAATACAATCTAAAGGGGTTTATTTTCCTTGTAAATTAAATGGTATGTTTGTAGACTGAAAGGTCAATTTTGGTCAGTGCCTGGTCTTCAAAAAAGATCCCTTTTTCCACAATAAATCAAGGAAACTAATTTGAGTCACATGGTCAATACTTAAAGCATGATTCTCCTTATCTGTTTTTGAAAATCAATTGTTCATGGCATTCGAGGCTGTGTTTGCTGTGATGTAGAATAAATGTGGGTTCCCTGAGACAAATGTACAAGAGCTTTAATCTAAAGTGTTGGGCTCCCTACACTTGAGGAACTGAATTCATCTTACAGAATATGTAACCTAATCATGCTCTACATGGCACTTTGGGTCTATTTAGTCATTTTGCTCCTTGCTCCTGAAAAATATTATTTTTCTCCTTTTCATTAGAGAGAAAAATCACCTTTTCCTTTCCACCATAAAAAAAAAATTCTGTTAAAAAACATGACCCACTTAAAAAGAGCGTCTGATTCATCACACTGGTTTTAGTTACAGAGCCTGCCTTGGCTACGGACTCGGGTTTAACATCTTCTTACCAAAGAAGAAATGTAGGGGGGAAATCAATCAGAAATTTATTATTTGCTGGCAATGTCACCAGCGCTCCAAGAGAAACTTTCTGGGGTGATGTGTTGCCAGACTTGATTCATCATGGCTCTGAAGGGTACTGCTTGTATCATAGGGGCAGATAAGCAGTTGGTAATAAAATCAAATAAGAAAAGAATATGAATAATAAAAATAACAGCAAAATGTTTTACAGAAATGAAGTGCTGGATAAATGCTAAAAAGGACGAACAGTAAACGCTGGCTCTGGCTGACACATTAATTGGTTCACTTGCTTCCTTTAATCTGCTAATGATAAGCCCCACATTGTCCGTTTTGTAAAATGGGGAAATTATGTTGTGGTCAGTAAAGCATCTGTCTTTTCTTTCTAGCTTAGCTTCAAGGCCAATTCTTTGGGTGGGGGAAAGAGTTCTCTGGGTCCTCGATTAGGGGATGGTCACTTCTCTCTCTCTGTTCTTGGCTATCCTTGGAACAGATTAAAAGATTGCTAACCAATCAATCAAGAATCATTTATTAAGTGCCTACTGTGTGCCAAGCATTATGCTGGTCTCTGAAGATGCATAGTTGTTGCCCTCGAGATTACTTTCCATCAAAAACAATGGAAATCCTGGACCAACCAATAACCAGGCAAATCATTTTACCTTTCTAAACTTTCTGGACAGCAGAAAATCAAAGGACCCCATCCTAGACTCAGAAGAGACTTCAGAAACCATCTAGTCCAACCCTCTCATTTAACAGATGAGGAAATTGAAGGAGGGGAAGGTGCTTGCCCAAGAATATACCTAAGATCCTAGATCTAAAGCTCCAAGAAAGCTCAGAGGCCATCAAGCCCCTCAATTAATGGAGGAGGAAACTGAAGCCCAATTGGGACTCAGAAAGATGCAATGATGTTCTCAAGTTGACAACAGTCATTGATTAAAGTTTAACACCTAAATTGCTCTTTTATGTTACATACCAAATTCTAGCATTGTATTTGCTAATCAGAGATTAGCAACTTTTTAGTTTCTTCTAGGCTTTATTTATATTTGAATTCATCAGACTGTATCTCTTGCCCTACCTCTTCAGAAATGAGTGTCTTTCCATTCAGTGCTCTTGGATAGGCCGAGCGAATATAATAAAGATGACAATATTCCCCAAACTAATCTATTTATTTAGTGCTATACCAATCAGACTCCCAAGAAACTATTTTAATGACCTAGAAAAAATAACAACAAAATTCATATGGAAGAATAAAAGGTCGAGAATTGCAAGGGAACTAATGAAAAAAAAAAACTCAGAGGAAGGTGGTCTAAGTGTACCTGATCTAAAGCTATATTATATAGCAGCAGTCACCAAAACCATTTGGTACTGGCTAAGAAATAGACCGGTAGATCAGTGGAACAGATTAGATACAAAGGACAAAAAAGGGTACATCTATAGCAATCTAATCTTTGACAAACCCAAAGATACCAACATTAGGGACAAAAATTCATTATTCGGAAGAAACTGTTGGGAAAACTGGAAATTAGTATGGCAGAAATTAGATATGGACCCACACTTAACACCATATACCAAGATAAGATTAAAATGGGTTCATGATTTAGGCATAAAGAATGAGATCATAAATAGATTAGAGGAACAGGGAATAGTCTACCTCTCAGACCTGTGGAGGAGGAAGGAATTTATGACCAGAGGAGAACTAGAGATCATTATTGATCATAAAATAGAAGATTTTGATTACATCAAACTAAAAAGTTTCTGTACAAACAATACTAATGCAAACAAGATTAGAAGGGAAGTAACAAATTGGGAAAATATTTTTAAAAGGAAAGGTTCTGACAAAGGTCTCATTTCCAAAATATATAGAGAACTGACCCTGATTTATAGGAAACCAAACCATTCTCCAATTGATAAATGGTCAAGGGATATGAACAGACAATTCTCAGATGATGAAATTGAAACTATTTCCACTCATATGAAAGAGTGTTCCAAATCACTACTGATCAGAGAAATGCAAATTAAGACAACTCTGAGATACCACTACACACCTGTCAGATTGGCTAAGATGACAGGAACAAATAATGATGAATGTTGGAGGGGATGTGGGAAAACTGGGACACTGATACATTGTTGGTGGAGTTGTGAAAGAATCCAGCCATTCTGGAGAGCAATTTGGAACTATGCCCAAAAAGTTGTCAAACTGTGCATACCCTTTGACCCAGCATTGCTGTTATTGGGATTATATCCCAAAGAAATACTAAAGAGTGGAAAGGGACCTGCATGTGCCAAAATGTTTGTGGCAGCTCTTTTTGTAGTAGCTAGAAACTGGAAGACGAATGTATGTCCATCAATTGGAGAATGGTTGTTTAAATTTTGGTATATGAATGTTATGGAATGTTATTGCTCTGTAAGAAATGACCAGCATGAGGAATACAGAGAGGACTGGAGAGACATCAACTGTTGCTGAGTGAAATGAGAAGAACCAGAAGATCACTATACACTTCAACAACAACACTGTATGAGGATGTATTCTGATGGAAGTGGAAATCTTCAACATAAAGAAGATCCAACTCACTTCCAGTTGATCAATGATGGACAGAAATAACTATACCCAGAGAAGGAACACTGGGAAGCGAAAGTAAATTGTTAGCACTACTGTCTATCTACCCAGGTTACTTACACCTTCGGAAGCTAATAATTAATGTGCAACAAGAAAATGGTATTTACACACATATATTGTATCTAGGTTATATTGTAACACGTGTAAAATGTATGGGATTACCTGCCATCGGGGGGAGGGAGTGGAGGGAGGGAAGGGATAATTTGGAAAAATGAATAAAAAAAAAAGAAATGAGTGTCTTTCATTCCCTTTCTTCCCCTTCCCAAAGATTTAGAAAAGTCCTTTCTAGTTAGGAAGACAATCACAAGGTCTTAAATCTAGAGCTGAAAGAGACCTTGGAGACCATGTAATTCAACTCCCTCATTTTGCAGAGGAGGAAACTGAGGACTTATTGACGATCCCACATCACATCCTTGATCTAACTAGAAGAGACCTTAGCTGCCATCTAGTCGAATCCCATAATTTTACAGAAGAGGAAATCAAGTTCAGCAAAATGCAGTGGCTTGCCTCAGGTGACACAGGTAGTGTGTGCTTCCCCCCCATCATGGTAGCTGGCTAAAAATGATTTAAACCATTCTATTAAAAGGCTTCTAGCATATTGGGCTGATGTCCTGTAGAGGATACGCTCCTTCCCAAACCCCCAAGATACCCTGCAATGCATATAAGAATCACAGAGGAGGAGAAAATGTGTATGATTTGCAATCTGCACCTCTGCAGGAAGTACACACATTGTTGAGGGAGCCAAGGAAACCATGGAGGAAGTCAATATTTCAGCAGTGGACTCCTAATATATTTGTGGCTATAGCATAAATTCAAAATCTGAAGTTTCAAATCCCAGAATCTCAGCTCAAGAAGAAACATTAGAGACCATCTGGTACCAGGATTTCTTAACTTAAGGTCAATAAACAGTTTAAAAGTATTTTAATAACTACATTTCAATAAGCCTGATTTCCTTTATAATATGATATCCTTTATTTAAACCTTTCTACATATTATACTGAAAAATCTTCACTAGAATGACTGCCCAAAGGGGTCTGGTGCAAAAGCACTCAAGAACCCATTATTTCTGGGGCAATTTTCTCGTATCTCACAAAGCGGGCTGACAAATGACACTGATTAGAGAGAAGAGATGGAATCTGGGTTTGGGATCATTCTCATTTGGTACCAGTGTTTCTTCTGAGTGCCCAAATTTTGGAGGTTGAGACGAAACCAGTGGAAAGACCAGACATCATGTTCTGTGAGGTCAGTATCAGGATGGCAGATAGAGAAAGTATTGAGGAGTTGACTGTTTATTGAACTCAACCTCGAAACCTGGCTGTTTCTTGCTTTTGGGATGCATGTTGTATCCCTGTTCAGTGAGAAACCCTTGAATACCCCCTTGATTCAGCCACATGACTGAATCAAAATAAAAAAAAAATCAAAATAAAGTTGGAACTTGATTTTGCAGAGGGGGAAACTGAGGATCCTTTCAATCTTATTTCTATGCAAAGGGCCATAGACACTCATCTATTTGGAGATGAACATCAGAACATTTATATGTACTCAAAAGCTGTGAGCAATGGGCATAGGACTGGAGGAACGTATTTGGGACTACATCAGAAGACTCATGCTATGGAGAGAATATGATCACTTCTAACTGAAGTGATCTGGCTCTTTACACTTATGATTCTTTCTCTGATATTCCTTAGAAGGAGTCTCAGTACCGTAAGTGGAATTGCCCTGCTGGTTTATGGGTATAATCTTCCCTCAGTCCCTATCCCATCCTCAATTCATGAAGACTGGGGTAATTTCTAAGATTCCTTCTAATTCTAAGGATCTATGAGTTCCCAGGAGTCTAGAACTAATCATAGGATCTCAGAGTTGTAAGGGACTTCTCTAGCCATCTAGTTAACTCTATATCTTCAAAATAATCTCCTCTCCAATACACCTGAAAAAATCATCTAACTTAAAGACATCAGGTAGAAACCATCACTCATTGAAATGACCAGTCTACTCTGGGCTAACTCTAAGGTTAAGGAAGTTTTTCCTTATATTAGACCTCGATTCAGTTCTCTTGCAATTTGTACCCAATTTTGAACTAGAAGGGACCTTACAGTGCACTTAGTCAACCCTCCTCATTTTATAGGAAAATTGAGGATTCAAGAGTGTTTATCTAAGGCAGTGGTCCTCAAACTTTTTAACTAGGGGGCCAGTTCACTGTCCCTCAGACTGTTGGAGGGCCGGACTATAGTAAAAACAAAAACTCACACTCTGTCTCCACCTCTCAGCCTAGCGGGCCGCATAAACGTCCTCAGTGGGCCGCATCTGGCCCGTGGGCCATAGTTTGAGAACCCCTGATCTAAGGTCATGCGGCAAATGAACAGCACATCTGGGACCAGAACTCGAGTTTCCTAACTCCAGACGTATAGGAACTGATTATTACTTTAAAAAGGTTTTTTTATTACTCTTTGCACTGCCCATGCAATTATTACTTAGACCAGTGGTGTCAAAGTCAGATGGAAACAGGGGCCACTAAACCATACATAAAGATCCCCATGGGTCTTTAGAAAACCATATATTAACATTATTTGTATTTTATTATATTTTTATTTCTTTTGTTAAATATTTCCAAATTATACTTTAATCTCGTTCCACTCACATGTGGCCAGTGGGCTGCTTGTTCATCACTTCCAACCTAGTCTACAGAGTTGCGTATCATAGCTCCACCATTTCCTAAACTCAGTATTCCCTCTAGGGTTCCCCAGGTGGACTCTCTAGCCACTGGATACATTGCCCTGTGTCTCTTAAAACAGATAGTTCCTGCAGACTCTTGCGGGTGACACTACCACCTACTTCATCATGGAATTCAGTATCAATGATTAGGATTAACCCGTGGTTGTGACATGTCTTGGCTGGAATATTAGCATTTAGAATTCGGAGCGGCTATTTTAAACTATGATGAGCTAAAAAGAAATGCCTTTCAGATATATTTCAGGCCAGTGCTTTGCAGTCACAACAGTAATATATCAAAAAGTCCCATTATTTCCCCACTGTCCTCCTCCTCCTTCCCCTACTCCCTGATAGCTTCACTCCCCCTCTGTTGATGAAGTACTGAATCTCTTTCCTTAACTAGACAGTTGAATTGTATGTGTAAATCTCAATATTCTCCAAGCATTATTAATATCATTGGGTTGACACGTTCTAGTTCCTAATCTTTCTGCCGTCCCTATGACTGTCTCTGGAATTTGAATATATCAGCCTATCATGTGATCTCAGAGCTATTAATTCAGTCATCCACCCAGCATACAGTTTTTAATTGCCTTCCCATGTACAAAGCTCAGTACTAAGCGCCAGAGATGTAAGGGTGGGCAAACCTGATTTGCGAGAAGTTTGCCTAAAATAGGGGGACAAGATAAGTACGTGGGAGAAGTCCAGGGCAATTGCTAAGACACACCACTTCCACTGGGGAGGAGAGGAGAGGGCTTGGAGAAAGCTCCATGGAGAGGGCAGTGTTTGAGAAATGCCTCGAATGAATGAATGCAAAAGCACTAAATAAACACATATTATGTGCCAAACACTGTGCTAAGTGCTGGGATAGAAATAGTAAAAGTAGAAAGTTTTCAGTAGCTCACACTCTAATTGGAGAAGTTCACACATTAAGAAGAGTTTGGTGGAAGCATGCATGGCAGTGCCCAAGAGTCGTTTTGGTACATTGGGGTATCTGTCTCAAAGAGTGGGCACCATGGAGGAGATTGGTCCATCATTATTGGGAAATGGAGAATGGATCTAAAGATCAAAATAAAATAGAGAATCCTGAATTCTCTCCAATAGGGTTGGGGATGAGAGTCAGAGTCAGATCAGGAAAGGAAAAGAAGAAGGAGAAATGAGCCGGAAAGCTGAGAGTAGGATTTCTGGACATAGGGTAGAGAAAGGGGAGATCACTCATTTGGTCAAATGGGAAGGACTTCAGTAGATGGAGATGGGGGCAGAAGTGAATGCCTTCCAGGGCTTGTATTCAGATCTGATAATTTCAACTTAATTAATTAATTAAATCTTTTATTTTCCCCAGTTAGATGTAAGAATAATTGTTGGTACTTATTTTTCAAAATTTTGAGTTCCAGGTTCCCTCTCTCCCATTCCTTCATTGGAATACAAGCAATTTTATATGTTATACATGTGTGGTCATGCAAAATATATTTCCATAGTAGTCATGTTTTGAAAGAAAAACACAACCCCCCCAAAAAAAAAACCCCAAAGAAAATAAAGTTTAAAAAAGTATTCTTTGATCTGCATTTAGATTCTTTTAGTTCTTTCTCTGGAGGTGGATAAGCATTTTTTTTTTATCCTAAATCTTTCAGAATTGTCTTGGATCATTGTATTGCTAAGAACAGCTAAATCATCGATAGTTGATCATTGTACTTGTTACAGCATACAATGTACTCTTGGTTCTGCTCATTTCACTTTATATCAGTTCATATAAATCTAGGTTTTTCCAAGAGACTGATACTTTTTTGCTTGTGATGAGATTAAGAATGTGTTTGGGAAATATTTCCTTTATCACCAAGGTCAAGGAAAATGGAAGAATTCAGTCTTAAAGATTTCTTGAAAAGGGAGAAGAGTCTGTTGAGCTTTATGCAGGCAGATGTTCCTTTAAGAAAACTCAATGTATGAAAACTCCAAAATTGTCAGATAAATTAGAGTTTTGTCATGTATGTTTCAAAGGTTTGCTTCTTCTTCTTCTTCTTCTTCTTCTTCTTCTTCTTCTTCTTCTTCTTCTTCTTCTTCTTCTTCTTCTTCTTCTTCTTCTTCTTCTTCTTCTTCTTCTTCTTCTTCTTCTTCCTCCTCCTCCTCCTCCTCCTCCTCCTCCTCCTCCTCCTCCTCCTCTTCTCTTCTCTTCTTCTTCTTCTTCTTCTTCTTCTTCTTCTTCTTCTTCTTCTTCTTCTTCTTCTTCTTCTTCTTCTTCTTCTTCTTCTTCTTCTTCTTCTTCTTCCTCTTCTTCTCTCTCTTTTTTTAATAAAGAGATTATATACAAGTTGTTTCCATTGAGAACTATTCTTGAAAATTAACAACTTTTATTTAGATGGCACAGGAGGCAGTATGCCATAACTGATAACAAGCCTGTCTCAGAGTCAGAAAGACCTGGGTTCAAGTCCAATATCTGCCATATACTGACTGTGTGACCCTGGGGAAATCACTTAATTTCTCAGTGTTCTGGGAAACTCTCTAAGAATTTAAGTTGAAAAGCAACTTTATTAGGAGAGGGGACTTGTAAAAATTAGTCTGTATACTAATAAAATTACAGATCCAAAAAGAGAACCTTTCTGTTTTCCAAAAGATTATTGGCAACTTGACAATAAAGGTGACGGTCTCTTGTACTCTGATCTTAACAGATCATAACTGGAGCAATGAGATCAATTCTGACTACTTCATTTTAGGAAGGGTGTTGACAAAATGGAGTATGTACAGGGGTTGTAACCATAGTGAAGAGATTCTAAACCACACCATAGAAGGTTTACTTGAAGGAAATAAGAATATTCAAGCTGTAGGAGAGAGGACTTGGGGTATAGAATACATGACAATTGCCTTCAAGTAGTTGTCATGTGTAAGATGGATTAGATTTTTCAATGTAGTCCCAGAGTACAGAATTAGAATCAATGGATAGAAAGTACAGGGAGTTAGATTTCAGTGCAACATAAGGAAGAATTTCATAACCATTAGAGCTGCCCCAAAATAGAATAGGATGCCTTGGGAGGTATTAAGTTCCTTATTAATGGAGTTGGCAGGGACCCCAGATACTATCTAGTCTAACCTATACTTGAACAAAAATCCTCCTTATGACATCCCAACAAATAAAGCGAAGGTAGAAATCACCAGAAAAAGGCATCAATTATGCAGACACTGCATATAGGACCCCAGAAAAGGTAATGGGATGTTCACAAGAATACCCATAGTGGTTAAAAAGCCTAATAAAAATGAAGGAAGAGATAACAATGCAAAATTATAGATTTTAGTGGACATTTTATAAGGAAAATTGATGATTTGGAATTGAAATCAGAAAACCTTAACAAAGCACTTTGAAAAAAAGAATGGATCAGACCACTAAAAATATAGTGGATAACAAAATATTCAATTAAAGATAAAAGGGCATAAAACCTGGAAAGCATGTGAGAGCTCTACAAAAAAATTATCATTGACAGTGTTGCAGAGATAAAATAAGAAGCTTTGTTATCTCAGAAAAACTCATGAGCTAAAAAGGGTATTTTTGACTCAGAGGGTAGGTGAAGAGAGGACCCCGCTACTCTGAAGATCCTTGGAGAAAATCTTCAATTCTGCCTCAATAAGACACTCTGCCCCAAGTCTTTTTCCTTTAAATGAATTTTAAGTTTTAGCTGCTTAAGGAGGGAATGAGGAGGAAACCCCAAAACTCTGAAAAATCCTAGGAGAAAACCTCTTTGGACTCTGCCACAGGGAGGGGACTCTATCCTAAGCACAAAGTTTCATCTTTTATTATCTGGCTCAGTCCGGAAACCCATAGAATTCAATTCAAATTCTAACCCTGGCTGAAACCCAGCCCAGAGCTAAAGGAGGACTCCACCTACAAGTCCCCTTCAGCTTGTAGCCAAAGCCTCTATTATAAAAGAGTCAAGCTGAAGCCCTCTCTTTGCAGAGGTCCCAAACATGGCAGCCTTTTGCCTGGCATGTCAAAGGATTTCTGCCCACTGGAACCCTGGTTCTGGTGCCTTTTATCTCTACCTTCAACTTTACTAACTAGACTTCCAAACCCCTTAATAAACCTCTTTTATCAATCTAGGTTTTCGGGTCTATAAATTCCTTTACAGGGGACTCTTGTGCAGCTACTAGACCTCATTTAACTCTGTATCCTTGCGCCAAATCCAAAGGGGTTGCAGGGGATCTCTACTCCCTGAATCTGAACCTGCCAATAGACTTCAATTAAACCTAATTTCATTTAGGTACCCCAATTCTAAACATCATCATAGGGTCAAAGAGAGGATACCTTTAAGGAAAACAATGTACAGGGCAGGTTTGTTTTTTTTAAATGGGGAATAAGAATCAGTCATTTGGGAAATGACAAAAGAGAAATGAAAGGGAAGAGATTATGCCAAACAAAATAAACTGTAAATAATAATTGATGAATTTTCCCTTTAATTTTGTAAAAGTGTTAGGACAACAGAGTTTGATGAAGGAAAGATAAACTTAGCAATCATAACTGTGGATGCTGATGGAATGAACTCATCAGTAAAATGGAAGAGAGTGAGACTAGATAAGCAAGAAAATTCCCCCAACAACTTCCCATAAAGGAGAAATGGAATCTTAAAACAAAAAAGCTTCATAAAGAGCTAAAATTAAGGATTGCGATTGAATTGATTGTCTTTTGATATAATCCAATAAAATTAAGAATATATGCCATAATTTTGGAGAAGTCAGTAGTATAAAATAAATATTATTGATAATGACAGGCTGGAAATCTAAATTTTAATTAAAGCTGGTGAAACAAAGAATACAGATAGGGAATAAACCCTCATATTTCATTGATTTGGGGACTCATGGAGGAGCAAACTCCTTGTAATACTGTAGGGTGATCTTAGAGCACTGAAATATTAAGTAAATTGTCCAGACTCATACAGCCAGTATGTTTCAGAGGCAGGACTTGAACTCAGATATTCTCTGATACCAATACCAGTTCCATTATACTGTGGTAGCTCTCATGCATGTATGCATACATATGTGTATGTATATAGAAACATATGAATTATATGTATGTATAGTGTATATGTGTATAAATATATGTATGTATATGTGTGTGTATTCTTTCTCGAAACTCTTCAGCCTGGTACTTAACGTCCTTTATAAGAGAATTGTCACCAGTCTTCCTAGTCTTATTGCATATTACTTCCCATCTTTTACTTGATGCACCAGTCAAACTGGTCTTGTATATAACATTTTATTTTCCATTTCTGTATTTTTCTTCCATTTTTATTCCCTGTCTCACATCACATAGTACTCCTTTTCTTTCATCTCTGCCTCTACAGAATCCCTAGTGTCCTTCAAAGCACAGCTCAGGTGCCACCTTTTATGTAAGATCCTTTATCGCTCAAGTTTTTAGTCTTCTGTCCCCTCTTGTAATGACATTTAAATTATTTTTGTATATAATTTTTATCTACTTATCTATATACAAGTTGAATCTTCTAATAGGATATAAATTCCTTGAGAGTAGGGACTGTTTAGGTCTTTGTATCACCAGAGATGGTGCAGTGCCTGGCACACAGTAGGTATTTAATAAATGCTTATTGAATGAATGAATACATGCAAGTACTATTTCATTATATCTCCAGCCTAGCAAAAAGCCATGCGGACGATAAGTGCCAAATTAAATGTTTGTTGAATTTGTGGTTGAAAGATAGCATTATGACTAATGAATTGAATGTGTCTCAGTTATGTGGCTTCCAGAGAGCACTAGTGATCGATCAATCAATTATTCAACAAACATTTATTAAGGATCCACTACATGCCAGGCAATGTGCTAAATGCTGTGGATGTAAAGTCAAAAGCAAATAATTCTCTGACAGTGATATAGCCCAGCAGCATTCTGGGATCAACATAAAACATCCCAAGGGGATTTCTTGGAAGTGGACAACACTCATCCGAATGCAAAACTAGGATATTTGGATGGCTTTGTGAGCTCATCAGAGTGGGGTTTCCCCCCCACAGATTCAGATTGCTGTCCCTTCCCACCTTTGCATCCAGTGTTCTTCTTATGTCTTTCTGTAACTTCCCCATGGGAGATATATCCAGTGTGCTAGAAGGCTGTGTCAGAGCCTTCTATCATATGAGGCTATGCTTATTAATAAGTAATTCTCATCAGCTTATATATTGATCCTTATAACTCCCTTGTGACAAAGGTAGGGAAGGCACTACTATATTCATTTTGTTGCTGTGAAATTAGTCACTGGTCAACAAAAATTTATTAAGTACCTACTATGTGCCAGATACTATATTAAGTCTTGTCTCAAAGACCTCACAGCCTAATCCTAGAGACAGCAAACAAACTATGTATAAACACTCTAGAAAGAGGAGGTGTAGGAAATAATCAACTGAGTGAAGGTACTAGAACTAAGAGAGATTGTTGAGAAACAGGGGGAGGTCAGTGTCACTGGTTAGAAGAATATCCTGTGGGTGAGGGGCATAAGGTGTGAGAAGTCTGGAAAGTTGGGGAGGAGATTAGATTATAAATGCCTAAAAGAGGATTTTGTATTAGACACTGGAGGTGATAGGGAGCAATTGTAGTTTATTGAGGAGGGGAGTGATGTGGTCAGTCTTACACTTTAAAAAAAAGGTTACTTTGACAGTTGAGTAGAGGAGTAGGGGAGACTTGAGACAGGCAGACTATTGAAGTCATGTAGGTATGAAGTGATGAAGGCCTTCATTGGGTGGGTGGCAATGTCAGAGGAAAAAAGGGGAAATACTGGAGAGATGTTGTGGTACCATATTGGATCCATGGAGTGAGAGAGGGTGAGGTATCCAGGATAATTCTTAGGTTGTAAGTCTGAGGGACTGGGAGGGATAGTGATACTTTACAATAATAGAGAATTTTGGGAGGGGGCCGAACATGGGGGAAATATGAGTTCTGTGTTAGACATGTTGACTTTTAGATGTCTACTGAACAGCCAGTTTATTAGGGAGATGAAGAGATTTAGTGTCCCAGAATGTTAGAACTGGAAGGGATCTTTTTTTTTTTAATTAATAATTTTTTATTATATATATATTTTTTATAATATTATCCCTTGTATTCATTTTTCCAAATTATCCCCCCCTCCCTCTATTCCCTCCCCCCGATGACAGGCAATCCCATACATTTTACATGTGTTACAATATAGTCTAGATACAATACATGTGTGTGAATATCATTTTCTTGTTTGCACAATAAACATTAGAATCAGAAGGTACATGTAACCTGGGCAGACAGATATTAGTGCTAACAATTTACATTCACTTCCCAGTGTTTCTTCTCTGGGTGTAGCTACCTCTGTCCATCATTGATCAACTGGAAGTGGGTTGGTTTTTCTTTATGTTGAAGATTTCCACTTCCATCAGAATACATCCTCATACAGTATTGTTGTTGAAGTGTACAGTGATCTTCTGGTTCTGCTCGTTTCACTCAGCATCAGTTGATTTAAGTCTCTCCAGGCCTCTCTGTATTCCTCCTGCTGGTCATTTCTTACAGAGCAATAATATTCCATAACCTTCATATACCATAATTTACCCAACCATTCTCCAACTGATGGACATCCACTCATCTTCCAGTTTCTAGCTACAACAAAAAGAGCTGCCACAAACATTTTGGCACATATATGTCTCTTTCCGCTCTTTAGTATTTCTTTGGGATATAAGCCCAGTAGTAGCGCTGCTGGGTCAAAGGGTATGCACAGTTTGATAACTTTTTGGGCATAATTCCAGATTGCTCTCCAGAATGGCTGGATTCTTTCGCAACTCCACCAGCAATGTATTAGTGTCCCAGTTTTCCCCCATCCCCTCCAACATTCATCATTATTTGTTCCTGTCATCTTAGCCAATCTGACAGGTGTGTAGTGGTATCTCAGAGTTGTCTTAATTTGCATTTCTCTGATCAATAGTGATTTGGAACACTCTTTCATGTGAGTGGATATAGTTTCAATTTCTTCCTCTGAGAATTGTCTGTTCATATCCTTTGACCATTTATCAATTGGAGAATGGTTCGGTTTCTTATAAATTAGGGTCAGTTCTCTATATATTTTGGAAATGAGACCTTTGTCAGAACCTTTGTTTTTAAAAATATTTTCCCATTTTGTTACTTCCCTTCTAATCTTGTTTGCATTAGTATTGTTTGTACAGAAACTTTTTAGTTTGATGTAATCAAAATCTTCTATTTTGTGATCAATAATGATCTCTAGTTCTCCTCTGGTCATAAATTCCTTCCTCTTCCACAAGTCTGAGAGGTAGATTATCCTCTGTTCCTCTAATCTATTTATTATCTCCCTCTTTATGCCTAAATCATGGACCCATTTTGATCTTATCTTGGTATATGGTGTTAAGTGTGGATCCATATCTAATTTCTGCCATACTAATTTAGAACTGGAAGGGATCTTAAAAAAATGAGTTCATGTAATCCCATCCTTGTTCAAAGAAGGATGCTAAGACTTAAAGAGGTAAAATGCCTTGTCACCCAACCAATAAGTAGCAGATGTTCTGATTCTCTAACTGTCCTCCTCTCCATTGTCACCTATTTCCTAAAACACAGTGATGGGACTGTCAATTTTAAAAGTGTTTTCAAGTAGAATTATTGGACCTGCTGTAATGAACAGATAAGAATTGGGTATGATAGCATTTATATAGTATTTTAGGGTTTGCAATGTATTTTATATCTCTTTTGGGTCTCATAACAACCCTGAGGGGTAGGTAGATGCTATAATTATTTCCATTTTTAGATGAAGAGATTGAGGCAGTTTAAGAGTGTTGCCTGGGGTCATACAGGAAAAAGGCCAGGTAGGTGATACAGTAAATAGAAGGTCAGATCTGAAGTCACGAAGACTGATCTTTGTGAGTTCAAATCTGATCTTAGATACTTCCTAGCTGAGTTTGACTCTGAGCAAATCACTTTACCCTTTTTGCCCCAGCTTCCTCAATTTGTAAAATGAGCTACAGAAGGAAATGGTAAACCATTCTAGTATCTTTGCCAAGAAGATACCAAATGGAGACAAGGAAAGTCAGACACAATTGAAAAATGGCTGAACGTAAACAATACATGGAGGAAAGAGAAAAGGGAATAAGCATTTACACAGCACTGCTTAAAATTTGGTTTCCTGGAGAAGTTCATCAATGATGTACATAAATTTCATGTTGGTATGCTTCTCTGGGTTTTGGATAATAGACAATAGACAAATAGACATGTTTTCCTAGTCATCAATGGCTGGGTGCTTGTGTCATGCTTTTTTAGCATGAGGTTTTCAGAAATTTTGTCTGATACCTTCATGGAGGACAAAGCATCAAGGTCAGCTACTGCATTGATGGCAAATTATTTAATTTAAATTAATTATTTAATTTAATTTAATTTTTAAAAGCTACAAGCCAAGACTAAAGTGGAGAGAGAGTTGGTGCATGATGTTTTGTATTCTTCTTTTTTTGTTGCTCTACTTTGATTATTTGTATTCTCATTGCTGTGGATTTTCCCTCAAAAGGGCTTCTCTTGTCCCCATCCTCTTGGAAATCCTCTCCAGGGATACATCTAACATCCTGAGAGTTTTCCTCTTTACCTGAGGATGTCACAGTTACCAGTGGCCTATGCTAGATATGCATTATTCTTTGTTCTTGTTCCCCACTTCCTTGAAAGTCATAAATCTTCATGATATCTCTTATACTGCCTCTGCTATGTACTTTTTGATTATAATATTTATTTGGCAGCATGCTCTGCATGTCTGCATGCAACCTATCTTTCCCCCATAGTTCTTTGGGTGACCTCCAACTTTCAGTCTTTTCAGATCATGGTATATTCATTAATTATAGCTAGATAGAATCACTAGAAGAAAACTGGTGCTGAAAAGATGAGTATTTGGCTCAGAGAAAAGATTGGGATCATTAACAACATTGTCCCATTATGTCCAAAGTGTAATGTTTTGGAAAGATCGGTGCGCTCAGAATCAGAAGATTCAAAACCCACCTCTTTAGCTTCCAACTGCCTAGTCATGGTCTAGCATATCTGTGCCTCAGTTTCATCATCAATAAAATACATTTTTTGTAGGGAGTTTTGAGAATTAAACAAGATATTATGTGTAAAGTGCTTTGAAAAAAATTCAAGTCCTATATATTATTACTCCAAGTCTCTCTCTTCCTCATGTTCAATTGACATCCTAGTTGATAGTCTAATTATAATGTCCATCAAAAATCTCTATAAAGGATAGACCAGTTCTATGAGATATCTGTCCAGCTGCAAGTCACAATCTCAATAGATATTTTTCATCCACTTGATTTTTCTTATTTGGATAATTGGGCTTGAGAACTACTTTAATGGACTGAATGCCAGACTTGAAGTCAGGAAGATCTGAGATCATATCCTACCTTAGAAACTAAACTGTGTGAACCTGGACAATTTATCTAACCTCTTCCAGCTTCTGTTTCCCCAGCAGGACAATAATTATACCTGCTTCACATATATGAATATCACTGAAATAGCATTATGTCAAGCACTTTGTAAACCCTAAGACCCTTTATAAATGTTATTTGTTATTATCATTATGGTCCTGTGATATTTATAAAGACATATTTGTAACTTAGGATTTTACAACAATAAATGCTGTCCTTCCTTTACGTCCTACATGCACAGCAAAAGTTAAATTCTGCTTGGTCTTAGAAACATAAACGCACACACACACACACACATACACACACACACACACACACACACATACACACACAAACACTCTTGGGTCTATAACCAGGAGACTCTCAGTTACTTGTGTATTAACAGATGGAATATTGTATAAGCATGCTGTGTTAACAAATAACTTGTACCCCTATCCAAAGTGCTTTGTGGAAAATCCCAGAATGGGAAATGAAAGGTTGTAATCCTCCTGCTAAATAGCCCCTTTTGTCTGTCTTTTTTCTTGCCTGCTCTTCTGCTGAGAAAAGCTTCTCCTGATTGTTTACTTGTAGCCACCACCTGGTATGAAAGCAAACAGATAAGAAACCCTGCTATACTAAAGCTCAAACTGTGTGACCTCATAGTGATTATTTGGCCGGTAACCACCAAGAAACCAGCCTTGTATATAGAGACTTAGGGAGAAATACTTATATTAAATGGTCTACATACGTGTGTGTGTGTGTGTGTGTGTGTGTGTGTGTGTGTGTGCTTGCACTCAGGTATTATATTAGATCCCTTCCTGAAGTCTCTTTCTGTTTTCTAAATAGCATCATTTTACTCCTGTCATTTTTCTTTCCATCCCTGAGCCCCTGAAAATGACCTTTCTATCTTTACAAAGTTACAATAACATCGGAAGATAGTGGCTATCTGAGCAGAATTATCTTATGGCTCTTCAGCTGTGGTAATGTACAGTTGAGGATCTTAAAGACTCCAGCTTAAGTCCTGGAGGAAAGAAAAAGATCAAATATCCCAATCTTAATGTGTGGCCGCTCTGTCTTAGCCAATCATTGCCTCCAGGCCCCTAAGAAGCAGGGAAACTGCTTAAGTATCATCGACATATGACAGAGATGGAGCTTTCCTCTTATACAGTTTTAATGTGAAAGCTTTAATGGCTTAAACCTGCACAGGGTCTTTGGGACATCCTGGAACAATAGCATATCCCTGTTGTACAACTGGCATCTCATGAACTGAATCTGGAGCTATTGAAGATTGTGTGGCTAAAGATGGGCTGGAATGGGACTCAGTCTATAGGTCCTAATAAGGATCTATCACCCATTTGGAAACATCTGAGAGAATCCCACCAGATAACTAAGAATGATGGCACACTCATGTGATTCTTGCTGAGGAGGTTGAGGCTAGAAGATCTCTTGAGCTTGAAAGTTTGGATCTACACTGAATTAGATTGATCTCACTAATTAAATTGATTCTCACTAATTCCATTAGCAAAGCAGTGAGCCCCTGGGTTGGGGATCTACTAGGCTGTTTAGGAAGGAGCCTAAGTCAGAACACTTCCAGCCTGGGTGAGATAGGAAGGACGGAAAAAACAAACAAACATATACATATATATATATATATATTCACTACCATGTGTCAGGCATTGTGATAAGAGATTTACAAATTTGGTCTCATTTGATCCTCACAAGGACCCTACAGGGCTCCTACCTGCAGGGTAGGTGCTATTATTATCCCCAGTTGGGGAAACTGAGGCAGTCAGAAGCAAAGTGACTTGCCCAAGATGACTTAGCTAGTAAGTGTTGGAGTCAGAATTTGAATTCAGGTCTTTCTGACTCCAGGCTCAGTCCACAGCAGTGCCACCTAGCTATCTTGAATTATAGGGAGATCCGATGTCTCAAAGGATTGACTCTTTAGCTAGATGGCCTCCATGATTAAAATAGGAATGCCTTTAATTTGTTTGGTGATCCTTAATAAAAATCAAATCTAATTCTTGCTTTGGAGTAGGAATTCTTAATCTGAAGTCTGAAATGTATTTTTTTATGTTTTGCTAATTACATTTTGATATATTAATTTCTTTCATAGCTACATTTTATTTTATGGATTTAAAAGGATTATTCTGAGCAGGGCTCCACAGGCTTCACCAGATTGACTCCCCAAGGGGTCCAGGGTACAAACAAGGTTAAGGATCCCTTGTCTAGAGACACCATTGCTTCTACAGGTAATGGAAAAAGCTATGGAAAACTTTCTCTCTTCTCCGAAAGCCCTGGGTCCTCATGTAGCTGAGTTGTGTTAAGGTTTTGAGGGAAAACAATATCAGGACTAATGCTGGCCAAACGCATGGGCTTAGATAATCACTAAAGGGTTTTCTCACCTTCAATATGTCCTCCATGAGCCTGAAATCTGTACCATTAATGTCTCATAAGATAGGGTAAGAGTATTCTAATTTTTATACATACATACATAACACATAAATGTATATGAACTAGAATTGGACAACCCATCAGTTCCCATTAAGACTTTAACCTCAGAAAGTAGGAGGTAAAGTAATGTAGAGAGTAAAGTAGTAGTAGAGAGTAGGTAAAGTAATGTAGAGAGTAAAGTAGTAGTAGAGAGTAGGTAAAGTAATGTAGAGAGTAAAGTAGTAGAAGAGAGGTTAAGGTAGAATGGAAAGTAAGGGACTAGGGAATTATTGCCTAAGGAGGTAAGATTCATAGAGATACCATTGTGGGAGCTGTTTGTAGTCAGAGAGCAGCAGGTCTTGGCAGAGAGAGGGAAAAAATGGGAGGACAGGGGTGTGCGTTCAAGTCAAATTTCCCAATTTCGTAATTCTATAGTGAGCCAGCCCAGATCATAGGATCCTAGATTCTGAGATAGATGAGAACTTTGAAGGCATCTGAGCCAACTCCCTCATTTAATAATTGAGGAAATGGAGACCCAGGAAAATGAAATAATTTGCTTAAGGTCACAGGAATAGAGCTGTCCTCTGGCCACATGACTCTCCCTGGCCTATGCCATAAGGTTAACACTTGTTGGGGGCAAGACAGGGTATGGCTGCACCATACATGGATCTAGGTCATTAGAATGATAGAATATCAGAACTTTCCTCATCTCCTGGTCCAGTTATAGAGCAGGAATCTACATCTCAGAGAGGAAAGGTGACTTCCCTCAAGTCACACAGCCAGTTGGTAGAAGTGGGATTTATGACCTCGTGCTTCTAAAGAGATTGTGACAGTGCTGGGAAAGTTAGCAGGATAGAGTCAGAATTGGATTTTCATTGAGGCAGGAGTATGGTAGACAGGCTAGAGAAGTCATCCATGGCAAGAAATAGTAGACAGAGACCCTACTTTCGGTTCTGGAATCCAGCAGTTCAGGCAGTAGAACTTTGGATCTCAGCTATTGGATCTCAGGGAATAAAGGGCAGGGGATTCCATCTAGGCAACAACTTGGCTCAACACAGACTAAGAGGCATATGATGCTGTCAGTTAGAACAGCTCAATCAGCTCCTTGAGCCAGGGGGTCCCTTCCTCTCCATCTCCTGCTCAGGACCAGCTTCAGGTCCTGATTGGAGGCTGAATTTGAAGTGAGGAAGGCGACAAGTAGGAAAGCCTGGCTAGTGTTTGGGACATAAGTACTTAGGGATCCAAGTCTTTCCTAACAGAGGGAAAAGGAGAGAATTTTCATAGTCCCCACTACCAGGAAGATGCTGAGATGGGGTGGGGACAGGGAAAGGGATTTCAGGTAAGAATCAGACTGAATAAAAAATGTTAGGAGGAAGGAACATAGGGAAGGACTCCATTGTTTACTTGCCTCTCCTTTCTAATTCCCTTGTTTTCTTCAGTGAGACTTTAGACCCAAAGCTCCATAAGGAATTTGAGCCCCAACACAGGTACCACGGGCTCATGGTTAGGGATGGCAATAAGGCAAGATGGCTTCTCCCAAGTTAATAGCTTTTGTCCAAGTTGGCTCTGGACTTAGGCAGATTAGGGCTCCATTTTGGAGTCTTCTGGGACTTTTGTAGAACAGGCCCGTTAGACTCCACTCCAAGTACATGCTGCTGTTATCACTAACTGGAATTATAAGCAGGGCTTATCTCCAAACGATACCAACTTGCCCTCATTAAAGCACTTGACCTCATTAATGGATGAGTTAGATAGCCTTCTAAAGCCAGTGAAGAAAAAAAAAAAAAGAATAGTGAAATGCCAACTTCTTGAAAAACGCTTCTAATGGCCGGTCAATTGTGCCACTTTAGCTTCAGGGGGGGTTACTTCCCAAAATTCAAATTGTTCTGAGAAAAAAAAGAACAGCAATAATAGCAACAACCCCGCAAACCTCGATAAGATTTGTGATAGAGGCTAAAAGACCCTGGGAATCTCTCCAGTTCCCTCAAGGAACCAGGGATTAGAGATCCAGAGCTAGGAAGAGGTCTCAGAGACATCCAGCTCCACTTCCCCTTTGTCTCATACTGTTTCCTGTATTTCTTTCTATGTCTCTATCTCTGTCTCTGTCTCTTTTTCCCCTTCCCTCTTTCCCTCTTTGTCTCCTCCTTTCTCCTTTCTTTGGATCTCTTTCCCTCCTTTTTTCTTCTTCTCCCTCTTTCTCCTCTCCTCTCTTCCTCTCCTCTCCCTTTATCTCTCTGTTGTCTTTACCTGTCCCTGTTTCTCTCTTATTCTTTCTTCTTCCTCCTCCTCCTCCCTCCTCCTCCCCCTCCTCTTCCTCCCCCTTCCCCCCTCCCTCTCTTCCTCCTCCTCCTCCTCCTCCTCCTCCTCCTCCTCCTCCTCCTCCTCCTCCTTCTTCTTTTTCTTCTTCTTCTTCTTCTTCTTCTTCTTCTTCTTCTTCTTCTTCTTCTTCTTCTTCTTCTTCTTCTTCTTCTTCTTCTTCTTCTTCTCTTCTTCTTCTTCTTCTTCTTCTTCTCTTTCTTCTTCTTCTTCTTCTTCTTCTTCTTCTTCTTTTTCTTTCTTCTTCTTCTTCTTCTTCTTCTTCTTCTTCTTCTTCTTCTTCTTCTTCTTCTTCTTCTTCTTCTCTTCTTCTCTCTCTCTCTCTCTCTCTCTTCTCTCTCTCTCTCTCTCTCTCTCTCTCTCTTCCTCTTCTCTCAGTCACTCTGTCTCTCCTTGACCTTAATACCCCTAACCTCCTTCTCCTCACCTACTTCTCAGTGTCTTTAAAATCTCCCCTAAAGAAAAGAGCTGATTAATTCAGCCTCAGTGAAGTGGATTAAAATGAACCATTTAGACAATGAGCTACTTGGGGTCAGGGCCTATTTTATTTTCCTTTCTTTATATCCCTAGAGCTTAGTACAATGCTTGGCACATAGTAGGTACTTAAAAACTCTAGCTGATTGATTGATTCATATTTCTAGAGTCTTTTATGTTGGTAAATGATTTTCCCTACAACAACCCCATAGGATATACATAGAAGGTAACCATGATTATTCCCATACTGGCTCTACCTTTGACTCTCCAGACTTCATCCCCATGCCCTGCTTTGGGCAGCTTGCCTCTCCCCATCCTGGCTTTTTTTTTAAGTTTCTTTGGCGTCTAGTCTTACCCCATTAGAATGAGTTCCATGCATTTGCTCCTCAGCTAAAGAGGCAAGTCTGCCAGCCTTCCATATCCCCCTTTAAGGTCTAGAGATGAGGATTGGAGAAGCTGGAGCCTGAGGGAGATGGATCAGTTCTAGCCACTTCTAGGCAAGGTGCATAAGGATCAGTGGGTGACCCACAAGGGGTTCACAGTATACTAAAAATAAATCTATATTTGCTCTTCTAAAAAAAAAACAAATGAGTTCCACGAGGGCAGAACCTATATTTTGTTGTTGTTGTTGTTGTTGTTGTTGTTTACATTTGTATTCCCAGAGCTTAGCACAGAGTCTGGTACATGGTAGTTGGCTAACAAATGGAAAGGTAACAGATAGAGTGCCAACTCTATCTCATCTCTGTCCCATTCTTCCTCCCCTCCTCAGTATCTCTCTATGCTCTCCCTGCTTCTGTAAATGTTTACAAACATTGCCAGCACTCTACCCTTGACAAAAAGAAAGAAAAAAGCCCAGAACCCTTCACTTAGGCCCTACCATTCCCTCCAGCTCTTATCCTATATCTCTCCTTTGTTTTCTCAGCCCAGCTCCTAATGTAATAGAGCACTTTAAGGTCTGCAAGACACTCTACATATATTATTTCGTTTGAGCCTCAAAATGGGGGGTTAAGTGTTATTATCATTTCCATTTTTTAATGGATGAGGACACCGACATGGCGAGAGGTTAAGTGTCTTTGCCCAAGTTCACAGAACTAGTGAGCACCCAAAGTAGGTTTTTAACTTTGATCCCAGGCCCATCATGCTTTGTCACTTTGCCATCTGGATGCAGCCTTGAAAAAAATTATATTTGACTTGGCCCCACTTTTAGGTCCACCCGTTCCCTCCTCAGCCTCCTGTAATCTGTCTTTCTACCCTTAACTAGACTGAAATTGTTCTCTTCAAAGCTGTCAGTGATCTTCTAGTTGCTGAATTTGAAGCCCCTTTTCCCTGTAATGGTAAGATTGATTGATGGACTCATGCCTCATCTGTCTCACTGAAAGTGGGTCAAAGAAACTAGGTGGCACTGTGGTGAATAGAGGACTGGCTCTGGAGTGTGGAAGACCTGAGTTCAAATCTAACCTCAGACACTTACTGACTATAAGATCCTGGCCAAATCATTTGATTTCTGTTTAAGTTTCCTTAACTTTAAATTGGGGATAATAACAGCATCTACCTCCCAGGGTTCTTATGAAGATCAAATGAGATAATATTTGCAAGAGTGCTCATTACATTGCCCAGTGAATACAAGAAGCTTAATAAATGCTTATAGTCTTCCTTAAAGAATATAAAATCAATCCCCATGCTAGGCTTTCAACTAATTGGAAACTTCAGTGACATTGTGGAGGATTTGGATAAGTTGAGCTAAATTGTTCGCTCCCTAAGGGCATTCTATATGTCATAAAGTGAATTGATAAGGATCATTTGAGAGGCTGCAGTTAGTGGTATTCCAAAGAAACCCATGAGGAGGAACTGGGGGTGGGATGGGGAGGGGGAGAGCTGCAAGATTTGAACCCAGAACCTATAACCTCTGGTCCAGTGCTCTTTCCACTATGTCTCGTTGCCCACTAGGATCGCAAAGGAAACTGGGTGCTCCATTGTGGGTTAAAAGCAAACTGGGAACAGGCTAATGCCACTGTTTTGAATGGTAGTCAAGGTTTATCAAAGGTATTTAATTTTAGCTCCGAAGAGCAGAAAATGTAATTTAAAAATAAACCAGCGATGGAGAACAAAGGCTGCTGAGAGTTGGGGAATCTCAAGCAGAGGCACAAGTTTCTCAGTTGGACAGGAGATCCCAGGAGTGGGAAGGAGATCACGAATATTGCCATCTAGCAATTGTGAGGTATGTTCAGTCTATCAACAATCCTTGCCACCTGCTCTGTCCTGAGCCCTGTCCTGGGCATTCTGGGGGAAATGCCTTCGAAAAGGATGCTGGATTTGTCAGATCTGCCATTTACTTGGTAGGTCACTTCTTGATACTGGGCCTTGGTTTCTCCATCCACCCATTCATCCATTGAGTGAAATAGAAAGGATTAGATTTGATGATTTCCAAAGGCCCTTCTGTCTAAGGGCATAGGCTCACTTCCTGAGTTTGCCCCTTATTATATGTGACCTTGATCAAGCACTTTAACTTCCCTGACCCTAAGTTTCCTTATCTGCAAAGTACATGACATTTATTCTCTTTTCTAAGAGCCTCATCTTCCCATGTTTGAGAAATCTTTTTTCTAAGATCTTTCCAAGGCTCCGAAAAATCTGCATTCTAAGGTCTTTTCCAGTATTGCCATGATGTGTTCTAAGGTTTCTTTTAGCTCAGACATTCTCTGCTCTAAGGTCTCTCCAAGCTCTGATGTTCTTTGCCCTAATGTCCCTTTCTGATCTGAAACTCTGTTGTCACACTTGGACAATCTAGCACTCAGGGAAGAACCTGAAGATATCCTAAGATCAGAATCAAGGTAGCCAGCTAGATCTCATTTGATAACTTGATTTCTGCTTTGGCTTGGGTTGGGTTTGCTTCTGCATATATATATATATATATATATATATATATATATATATATATATATATATATATATATATATATATATATATATATGTCCTGTGTATGCTGTCTGCCAAATCAAGTAAACCTCATCCTCTCAAGAGGTAGGGACAGAGTCTAGATCTACTTGGCTAATTGGATTTCTGCCTCTGGATTGGCTTCTGGTAGCTTCTGTCTGTGTTAGGGCAGGATGGGAATGGGCTATCCGTTAAAGGCATCTGAGCAGATGGCTTGGTCCTCTTGCCAGAAAAGGTGGCAAAACCATTCTAAAGATTTAAACTTCACTCAGGACTCCTAGATCTTGCTCAGTGACTGAGCATGTCATGCCTCCAACAGCTCTCAGCTTGGACACAGCAGTGGCCCTAGCTGTCGATGAATGTTAAGGCTTAGTCGTGAGATGGATTTGGTGTCAAAGGCCCTGGGTTTGAATCCTGCTTGGATCTGAGGATTACTGTCTATTTGACTTTAGACAAGGCACAACCTCTAGGAGTCAATTTTCTCTTCTTTTTTTAAAGGTGAAAGTTTTTTAAAATCTTGATTTTTTAAGCATTTATATTCTCTCCTTCCCATCTCACTGTCCCATTGGGAAAAAAATTCTTATATCAAATATATTCATGGTCAGGTAAAATAAATTTCTGTTTTGCCTGTGTCGAAATGTATATATCCATTTCTTCTTAGGCTGGAATTCCATTGAATTGATGAGTTTTCTTTTTAAGACTGTTGTCTGAGATGGTTGACCCTTTCCAGTTCTAAATCTAGGAACTTATGAAGAGATTCAGCCATGATGGATGGAACCTAGAAAGGATCACCAAGTTCTGCACCATACACTGGGGTTTTCATCACCACTGGGTATTGAGGGTAGGGATTCAGAAGAGAAAGACTGATTTGGGAAGTGAATAACCATCTGAGAAGATGATATAAGATAATGGAATTTGAGCTGTTGGCGGCAGCTTAAAATAAAAGAAAGATGGCCAGTAATAATAGAGTCAAGGACTCACTAAAATACACACTCATGGCAATCTAATCAACATAGCCCAAGAAAGGGAGAGAAGTTGGGGTGGATGGGATGATGGTAATTGATGTCAGTGAGCAGGATGAGCAACTCAATTTTTATTTGGCTTTTGTTTCTTTTCTCAGGACTGGAAAGGCTAAAATAAAAAATAAAGTGAGGAGATGGTCTGGTATCTAGGTGCCCTCTACACATTCATGTCACTAGGCCCTTATGAACTTTATCCTAGAGAAACGAAAGACCTGACAAATCTTGATGATCTTTGAAAAGACCTAGAGGGTGAGAGAAGGATGACAGAACCAAAGAGGATTGGGCAAAAGAGGTAGATTTCCAGTAGAAATGAAGAAAAACTCTAATGATGAGAGCTACCCTAAAGTGGATTGGGAAATGTCCGGATATAATGGGCTCTTTGGAGGTCTTTAAGCAGAGGTGGGCTGTCAGCAATGTTACAGAGGATACTTACTCAGATATAGGTTGGCTTAGATGCTTTCCAAGGTTAGATTCTGTGATTTTGTGATCTAGGTTCTAAAACCCATCCCAGCCAAAAGGCCCTTCCCAGCTCTGAAGTTCTGTTCCAAAGTCTTTCTCGGCTCTGACATTCTGGGTTCTGAGGTCCCTTACAGCTCTGACAATTTATGTTCTAAGGGCCTTCCAGGCTCTGCTGTCCTAATCTTGACATTCTGTATTCTAAAGTTCCTCTCAGCTTTGGCACTTTGTATTCTAACTTTCCAAGCTCTGATGTTCTCTGTTCCAAGGTTTCCCTTCCAGCTCTGACATTCTCTGTTCTAAGCCCTCTACTACTTCTGATGTTCTCTCTTCTGAAATCCCTCCAAGCTTTAACACTAAGTTTTATGCCATAAAATCCCTTTCAGCACTCAGTCCTGATCTGTGAGTCTATGATAGCCTCTAATTTAAAGATCAAAGGACCAAGTTCATTCTGGAGATCCTCCTGACATGTTCCCTCACTTAAATCATCTTTTCAAACTGTCCAGCTTTCTGAACCACTTTTTATTTTTTTTTAAAGAGGCAGCTTGGTCCAATGGGTAGGGCAATGGACTTGGGGTCTTGCTTCAAACACTTACTAGCTATGTGACCTTGGCCAAGTGCCTTCTTTCTGGGTCTCAGCTGGGTCTTCTGTAGAATAAGGGGCTGGTCTCAATGGCATCCCTTCCAGCTCTTAGATCTAAGCTCCTCTGAAGCCTCCTTTCGTGGAAAACATGCAATGTTTGGTACCTCTAAGGGCCAGAGAAAACAGGGGGAGGGAAAGCCAAGATGACATTTTGATTTCAAGCTCCAAATTGTCTGAGGTGGGCGGAGGTAGAAGTGGGGGCAGGGTGGACAGGAAGGCTGCTGTAGCCAGTTCTAGTCCACTGCTTCAACTCTGCTGTTTGTCTAAGCCCTTGTGCTTTGTTACTATAACTACGGTTTGTAGGCGAAGATAAAAGGAACAGGAGGCAATTTAGGTCTTTTAGCCACTTTCTTAATTCCAAAGCAAAGTAATTTAAATCCTCTGATATTGATGAAGCCCCCACTGTGATCAAGGCTGGGGTGGGGTACAAAGAAGCAATAAGGCATGATCTCAGTGAAATTACTCTCTAAAACATGTACGCAAATAATGAGTACAGGGGAAAAATAGGGAAAATAGAAAAGAGATGCAAAGTGTTGGTTAAAATTGCAGGATGGGATGTCATATTCAGCTGGGGAGGCAAAAGGGAGAATTTTACGCTCATAAATACCGAGCTGGAAGGGTCCTCTAAGGTCATCTGGTCCAGTCCCTTCATTTTACAGAGCAGGAAACCGAGGGAGGGAAAGTGACTTGCCCAAGCTCTCCCAGAGGATCCTGGGTCTCGAGCTGGGAGGAATGAGAAATAGGAAAGCTGAGGTCAAAGTAGATTTTGTGACTTATCCAAGGTCAGACAAAGCTTCATGGAGGGATCAGTCCCTAGAAGAAAGGGAGGGACTTCAGCAAGCAGAGGGAGGAGAACAGAGTAGGGTCTATGATGCGCCAAGGGGATTGTGTGCGAGCAAAATCATGGAACCTGGTAATAGACAGGGGATGAACTGGAGGGGGGGAGAATAGTTCGGCTGGATGTTGAGTCTGCAGAGGGGAACAGTGAGAGATGAGGCTGCCCAGGAAGTTGGAGCGATATTGTGGCCTGGAAATAGAATCTTCCTGAAATATGGAGCCTTGGGAGCAAACATGACTTCTAATTCTAGCTATTTGGGGTGGTCAGCTGATTCCTGGGGTCCCTTACCTGGTCAACACATCGAAACAACCGGTCCCTTTATTGGGGGAAAAGTAGTTAAAGCAGAAGTTTGCCTGTATTGAGCAGACAACTCCAAGTTATCTAGAAATGTCACCTTCTAAATTGATGGCAACAGATGATAAATCATTCTCAGCTTATCTCTTATTGTTGTTGCTGTTAGTACAGCATACTTTTATAACTCAGCCGAATTGGCTATTGACTCATAACAGAGCAGGGCCTAGTGACAGTGCACACGAGAGCAATCTGTTGTTGAGCTAGCAATCTCCTGGTGCCATGACAAGTGTCGAGAAGTGCCGCCTTCAGAACTGTCACACCTTATAGGACAAGGCAAATGGAAGCCAGCCATCCTAAAAGAAGATCCATCTGAAAGTAGATGTGGAGCCTCTTGCCATGTGACAGCAGGCAGCTGGATGAAAATGGGAAAATGCAGTCAAGCATCCCCATCTCCCAGATCTTCCCCTGTCAAAATCTCCAGATGATTGACTGAATCTTCCACTTTGCAGCTGGACCTTTGCTGTTACCGCTCGGGAATCGGCCATGTTCCAGTACGGGTGGTGAGTCTACGATATGGGCAAAGGCTCTGCCTAATTCTTATTTCGGTGACTTCTGAACGTCTGGCTTTCTGCACACAAATATGACCAAGCAGAGACTGTTGTGGCAGTGACAAAAACTAAACAACAAGAATTAAATTAATGTAGGCAAGAACCTGATTACAAAGATATGCTGGAGCATATGCTTGGTTGATTCCATTTCTAATTTGTCTGCATAAGTTTCAGCAGTAAACAAATTTTTTTTTAACGAATAGGACTTAATATCTTAGCGTTTGTGAATTCTTTCTCTTCTTGGCAGGATGACCTTGGAGTTATACTCACAGTCCATCCCAGAGAACTGTCCCATTAGAGTATGGGGATATTTTTATAATGGGATAACCATTAAAGAAAGGATCAGGAGACCCTAGATCAGATTTATGGCTAGAAAGGGACCTAGAGAGAATCTAGTCCAACACCTTATGGTATAGATAAATAAAGAAAAAGAAAGCTTGGAGAGAAGAAATAACTTGACTAAGGTCATGCTGCTCATTTGAATACAGAGCCAGGATTTGAATCCAAGCCTTCGGCCTTCAAATTCAGTGTTGTGTAGAATGAATGAGCACTTCTATCCAGGCTCTTTTTCTGAAAATTGCCAGGATGCTGAAACTGAATCTCCTCCCTTTGTCAAATAACCATGTTAAGTTTGAGGAGGGGTAAATTCAGGGTTCAAAGTGTGGTTTTACTGAGATTTCTAATAGAATTGGCCATTTGCTTTCCTTTTGTTGAGATAAGACCATAGAAAGAAAGCCAGGGCTTCATCAATACAGTCAAACCTCCACTACTCAGCATGTTCAGGGAAGAGTGGGTTCTTTCTGGGTAAAAGCAATGTGCTCCGGGAGATGATGTGATTATAGAGCCCGAGGTGATCTTAGACATCACCAAACTTCACTTTTTTAGAGGGGAAACCTAAGCAGAGTAGAGGAGAAAGAAATAGCTTGGGGCCTCACAAGTAGTAAATAGCCAACTTAGACAGGTAAGGAAGGGTTCCTTCATCGAAAGGTTCTTCCTTATCTTTGTTATTGAAAATCTTTTCACTGAATATTTGCTATCTGGGATACTGTAGGGCTTTTGGGTCATCCCTGCAATCATCCATCATTGCTGACCAGATCTGTAGTTAGAGATGAGGAAGGTCCCCCCCGCTCTGGGATGGGTGTTTACTGGGCCAAGTCATCACTCAGAGATTATTGTGCTGTTTGCTCATGTTTTTAACTCAGTCTTTGGCCTGAGCTTATTTTCTTGTGATTGAATTTATGTGTTGGATGGGAAAACCACCACCATCATCATCATCATCAAAAGTGACTTTTCCATAGTGCCTTAAGGTTTACAAAACACTTTGATATATTGCCGTTTTCTTCTTCATGATAATCCTGTGAGGAGGTGATACTAGCTATTATCCTCATGATACAGAATAGGAAATTGAGACTCAGAACCCAATTTACTTCAACAGTTATCAAATCCCCACTATGTGCAGGGGCTTAAAAGAGACATTCTACTGGAAGAAACTACAAATATACCCAAAATATAAAAGAAGCAATTATTTTAGGGGAGGGGCACTAACCATTGTAGGCTTTAGGAAAGGTTGCATTTGAAGGCCTTGAATGGAAAGGGAAAATCTGGAAACAGAAGCGAAGAGGGAGAATATCCCAGCCACAGTGTCTTAAGCCTTCTAGACAAAGAGAGCTTTGGACAGGCTGACTTAGTCTCTGTGAAACCATACAGAAGGCCAAGGGTGCAGGCTCATTCTAAGTTCAAGACCGTATTCAGGAATTCTATCGGTCAGTGACAGGGATGAGCCAAGTGTGCTCACACAGCAGCACTTAGTAGGTCTTATCAAGATGACTGCTCAGAAAGCTCTATGGCAATAGCTGCTCCAACAGCTACCTGAGGCCTCCTGCTTCATGGCCATTGTTGAGAGTGTATAATAATAATAATTAATAATAACAACAACAACAACAATAATAATAATAACCATGATGCTATTTAGTGTTCCTTTCCATTTTTTCACATGCTTTATGGTCACGAAGTGCTCTCCTCTCATTGTCTTGTTTGATCCTCATAGTAGTTTGGTAAGATAAGTAGGGCAGGGATTAGTCAATTCCTTTCAGACAAGGAAACTAAAGCTCAGACAGGAAAAACACCTTGCTCTAGACCACACGCGTATCAAACAGTAGAAACATGACTTGCATACTTATCTTTCTTTCCCAATCCTTTATCCCCCACCTCCAGTGGAATATAAGTGGTGAGAGATTATTTCATTTTTGTCTTGTGTCCTGAGCGTTTGGCCCCGTGACCGGCACATGGTGGGTGCTTCATAGGTACTTGTTGATTCCTGGCTCCAAATCCAGTGTTCTTTCTATACCATGCTGTCTATACCTAGGCAAAATTGAGCATAAAGCTACATACTGTTTTGGCTTCTAAGGTCCTTTCCAGGCTTGGATCTATGATCCCATAATCCTGTGCTCTAGGAGAGATCTCATTAGTATTCTAGCCTAATAACTCCATTTTACAAATGATAAAACAGACCCACAGAAGTGGGGTTCCTTGCTTGAGGTTAAACACGTTAGTGGAAGAGTGGTAGACTATCCTTAGACTTGGAAGGGACCCTCACAGCCACCTTGTCCATCAAAGCACCCCAATGTAGGAGTCGTTTCTCCAATCACTTTGACGCTGGGTCACCTGATTTCAGGCCAGTGCTCCTGCCACTCTATCAGTGTGACCCCTAACTCAGGAACTCGGGTCCCCTACATTGAGTTTTCCTGAGAGTAGCTCAAGCCTGCAGTATAAAATTTCTCCCCCATAAGAGGTTCAAAGCCTAGATAGAATCTTCAATAGGAAGCTGGGAAATGATGAATATCATAGTTTCCCCATCTAAGTCCCAGTTGCCCGGTACATTAAATGGGGAGCGGCTGAACACTCTTCAACCAGAGAATGAAACCCTATTACCAGGGCCAGATGAATGGTGTAACATCTGAGTATAAAATAATTAAATCTTGCAGGAGTGTAGACTTCCCCTACATTAAAAAAGACAGGTGTACCGGTCCCATGTGCAGGAGGTATGACGCCAGCACCCAGCCAATAAATGGGATATGCAAGAGCAAATTTGTGTCCCAGGCTATAGTGCAGGTAATCATGTTGGCACTGACATCATTTACTGTCTGAATGTGCATACCAGAGTTTTCCCCATTTTGATCTATCTCTTCATTAACCAGCAGCGCTGCAGAGGGCAAATGGAAGTTCTGAATCACTCCCAGGACATTGGAAAACAATGCAATGGCGCAGAAGCTTTTCTGGAGATTCCTTGGCTGATGTAGAATGAATGGAAGCTTGAGGTCTTTGTAGGTTGATTTAGGTCAGTGTCACCTATTAGTCTCCCACATGGAGGCTTAATCGGGGGCCCTCACTCCCCGAAGCCGTGCAGCCCACGGCCAGAAAGCTTGGATGGGGGAGGAAAGGACCGATTGCAAAGATGTTGTGGAGGTATAATTGACACCTGAAAGAATATGTGCCACGTGGGAGAGTGAGGATGGTCATGACATTTCAAATCTTAGTGAGACAATGTCCATAAAGAGCTTTGTGAGCCACTTCATAATGACAGCTATTATTTTTATAGTTATCATCATTACTGTTATTATGAAGCAGCATGGTAGCTGCTAGAATACTGGATTTAGATTTAGGCTAAAATCCTGCCTCAGACATATTACTTTTATGACTCTGGTCAAGTCACATACCTTCTTTGTGTCTCAGTTTCTCCATCTGTTAAATCAATCAATAATTTATTAAAGAACCATTATTGCCAGGTATTATACTAGGTTTTAGGTCTCCAAATAGGAGATAGTCTCTGCCTTCAAAGAATTTACATTCTCCTGGGGAGAAAATCATTGGTAATACCAACCTACCTCCCAGGAGCCTTGTAAAGATCAGTGTTACACATGGCTCTTTTCCACAATGAGGTGATTCAGACCAGTTCCAATGGTCTTGTGATGAAGAGAGCCATCTACACCCAGGGAGAGGCCTGTGGGAACTGAATGTGGACCACGACATAGGATTTTCACTCTTTTTGTTGTTGTTTGCTTACATTTTGTCTTCTTTCTCACTTTTTTCCTTTTTGATCTGATTTTTCTTGTGCAGCATGATATTTGTGGAAATATTTATAGAAGAACTACACATGTTTAACATATATTGGATCAATTGGGGAGGGGGTGGGGAGAAGGGAGAGAAAAATTAGAATGCAAGGTTTTGTAAGGGTGAATGTTGAAATTTATCCATGTATATATTTTGAAAATAAAAAGAATAGGGGTGAAAGAGAAATCCAGCTAAAGTGTTATTAAACAACTGAAGAATATTTTTAACTGACATTAGGGTTGGGAGCAGAGGGTTTAGGGAAGACTTGTTGGAAGTCTGAGAGGCAGAATGAAGTAGGGAAAAGATGGTAGAATTTAGTCTCACTGGACCTGAATTTGATCACCAAGCCTGGTGATTTACCTGGACCTCATCTTACTAAAATGAGGGACTTGTTGGGTCAGAAGGTCTCTGAAGTCTCTTCTAGCCAAGTATTCTTAACCTGGATATGTGAACTTAAAAAAAAATTTGAAAACTGTATTTCAATAGAATTGGTTTCCTTTGTAATACTATGTATTATATATATATATACACATACATACATATACACACACATCTTATTCTGAGAAGGGATCCATAGTCTTCACTGGGACTGCTCAAAGGGGCCACAACACAAAATAGATTAGGGATTCCCTGCTTCTGGCTCTCAATCTAGGATTCTATGGATGGTCTTGGGTAAGTCATTTCCCTTCTCAGGAGCTCACTTTGCTTTTCTGTAAAATAAAAGGCTTGAACTACATGACCTGTAAGGTCCCTTCTAGCCCTAGCTCTAAGATCCTGTAATTTAGGCTTTGAAATAAAAGGAATATTTTAGCAGTCAGAGATGAGGAGGGAAGACATCCCAAGCATGGAGGAAAGTGAATTCAGAGACCGGAGGCAGTTTGTCAAGTTTGGGAAACAGCTAGTGGTCCAATTTGGCTAGAATGGTAATTTTGTGAAGGAAAAATAATATGACATAAGTTTGGAAAGATAGGTGGGAACCAGATGGCTAAAGGCCTTGAACACTAGGATGAGAAGTTGGTAGTTTTTTTCCTAGAGGCAACAGAGACCCCCTGATGACAGCAAAATATATCCAGCCTAGAGGAAGATCTAGATGCTGCCTAATGATCAATGCCTTGCACCTGCCCTGCCAACGCCAGGCTGGGTATATTACCAATGCAACCCTTGTTCTTGCTTAGTGGGGATGGGCTACCTGTGAGCACAGGCCCTCTGAAGCAAGCTGCAAATACTGTCTCTTTCCTCCAGCCCACTGTGTGTTTGGGTATATTTTCAGGGTAGTCATGGCAAGGCAACAGCTGGCTTCCAAGGGAATTATGCCCTTACAACCTGGGCGGCTTTTCCATTGTGCACTGTTGCGAATCAGAATCTGCAAAGATTGAAATATGAATCCGGTAGCAGAACAGCTGAGGATGGCGAGCTTATGCAACGTTGACAGCCTCTATCTACATATCTCTGGAGCGCCAGGCTAAGCCCTTTGAAGATATTTTCATTTGTACAAGGATATAGTGCTTGCTGCTATTTTTTCCCCCCAGCTAGGGGCGAGGGGGCCAGAAGAGTTTGCTTAGAGGGGAGGGAAGGGAGGAGGAGTTCAACAATAACAACAGAAAGAAATGCAGAAAAAGGCCGGAGTAGCTTGGAGGAATAGTGCGTAGAGAGTACCTGGAACCTGGGTTTGAATCCTACCTCGGATTTTGTGGTCAAAACCATGTCTCTTCCCCTCCTTGAGCCTCAGTTTCCTCTTCTGTCAAATGAAGGGGTTGGATTAGATGGTCTCTGAGGTCCTTTTACAGATCTAGAAGTATGGTCCTATAAACTTCCTTTAGCTTTTGAGACTTGAAAGAGAGATGGATGTATTTTTTACAGTCCCAGATGGACTATTTCTTGGTTCCCGACTGGGCCATTGTCATGCTTTGGCATATTAAGAATGTAACCTTTGTGTGAAATAATAACCTGAGTTTCTTCACTTTTTAACTAATTTTAAGTCAGCTGGGAGGTAAAATGCAGGAACAACTAAGGTGGAAGAATGGTAGCTGGGATGCTCTTTTTGAAGCATGTGTATACATGCTTGGGGGTAGCTAGGTGGCGCTGCAGTGGATAGAGCGCCTGGCCTGAAGCCAGGAAGCTGCATTTTCCTGAGTTCAAATGTGGCCTTGGACATTAGTGTGTGACCCTGGACCAGTGCGCGAATTTTCCTTCATCTCTTGGTGCTCTGGTCAACTCTCTGAGCTGATTCATTGCTGGGAAGGTAATAGTCTAGAGTAGTAGAATTTTCCTAACTGGGAGTTTCCTATACCGAGAAAATCACAGCTCCCATTAACAAATAAACAACAGGAGACACTATTCTTGCATTGGAATCATTTGCCTGGCATTTATGGAGATAAAGACATGAAAGAAAGAATCCATGCCCTCAAGAAGTTTACATTCTTCTGGACGAAATGTTGCTTAGAAAGATTTATGGAGAGAAATGACAAATGTGAACAGTTCAGAGAAGCACAAGAATACGTAAATTGATCCAAGGTGAAACAAGTCAAATCAAGAAAACAGTTTACACGACTCCAACAATGTCAATGGAAAGAACAAACCCTGGCAAGCTGTATTTTTATAATGCTCAAGCTTGTCCCAAAGAAGAGGTGGGAAAATGCCTCTTGCTCCCCTCTTTTCAGAATGTCTGTGGAACCCTGAATATACAATCAGACTTAGTGGATAGGTTGGCTAGTTTTGTTGCATTTTTCCCCCTCTTCCTTTAAAAAAAATCTTTGTTACAAAAGATGGCTTCCAGGTTAGGGAAATGGGAAGGATATATTTAGAAATGAAGGTAATGTGAAAACAAAAGACATCAATAACAATTTTAAAAAAAGAAATGTTTGCACAGGTCTCTTGGGTCTTGGGGCACTGGCTATGTTCAAAATAGATGCTCTGAATCTCCCCATGTTCTATCTCCCTCTGGAAAAAACAAATCACAAAGATGTGCTATTGTTGCCTCCCCCCTTCTCTCTTTTTCTCTCCACCTTGTTCCTTCTGCAGTCTTTAATCTCAGTAAGAGGTGGATTTTAAAAACAGTAAAATGACTTGATTAGGACTCTATTAAAACTCCTTTCACAGGCGTGTATTTGTAAATGGACAGAATTAATTTCTCTTCTCCCTGATCAAAGTCACTGAAATGGATGTCAGAAAAGAAAGGGAAGGGTCAGATTTTCATCAGATTTTCATACCGCCTTGAAATGATTATCCAAAGGTTACCAAGGAAAGTATACTCCCTGCTAAGGTATTAGGCCTGAAAAATCTATAAAATATACTGGTGAGTGAGATACTACTCACCATGTGGTATGGGCATGGAGGCCTAAATATCAAATGAAACTTTCCTGAGAGGATTAGCATCAACTAACAAGACTAAAACCAATTAGGAAATGTTCTTGGCAAAGAAATCAAACCTTTCAAATGGAGAAGGGTGTACCAGATGCTTTGGTCTTTTGATTTGTGAAGGGGAAGGGCCCAGGGCATGGCCCCATTATTTGGAGTCACTTTGGTCGTTATTTGTCATTAAATATGGCCGTATTATTTTTTCCAGGGCCAAGGTCTTTGGAAGTTTGCTTATTTGCACTTTGATAATCCATTGTAGTGACGAATTCAAAATAAGCTCATGACAAAATAAAGCTGCTGCTTAAGGTATGGAAGTCACTGATTTAAAAAGGACCATGGTCTAAGTAACATATATCTGGCTTCCCGGTCTGACAATCTTAATATCTCAGAGTTGGAGGGGATTTCAGCGGCACCATCTATCCACTTCATACCTGGAAAAGAAGCCCCTCCCTTAGCCGTGATCAAATTGTCATTCAGGATCTGGGGATCTTTGTGTTATCACCCCATGAGGCAGTTCTTTTCACTTTAGGACAGCTGTCATTGCTAAGATGTTTTATCCTGATACAAAGCCTAAATTAATCATATAAAGGCTAACTGTGGGGGGAGCTAGATGGCAACTGCAGCAGATAGAGCACTGGCCTGGAATCAGGAGGACTTGACTTCAAATCTGGCCACGGATACTAGCTGTGTGACCCTGGGCAATTCACTTAATCCCAATTGCCTACCCCTCAAAAAAAAATCCTTTTTGGGTCACCACTTGTTCCTGGTTTTGCTTTCTGGAACCATGCAAGCAAAATTGAATCCCCTTTCCATGTGACATTCATTCAAATACTTGAAAACATTATCATGGCACTCTAAACCTTCTCTTCTCCAGCTTAAATGACCCGAAGTCCTTTGATTCTCATTTGACATTGAATACAAGACCCTTCCCTCTCCTGATTACTTACTTTTGGTTACCTTCCAAGCTTGTCTGTGTCCTCCTTCAAACATGGCAACTCAAAATGAACACAGAATTCCAGATGGTGGTGTGACCAGGACAGAAAATGGAGGCATCTCCCTAGTTTTGGACTCTCTTAGTGCAACTCAAAGTCACGTGAGGTTTTTTTTTTTTTTTTTTTTTTTTTTTTTTTTTTTTGGCTGCTACATTACAGTGCTAACTCCTGTCAACCTTGCAGTCCTCTAAAAACTCCAGAAGTTTTGTGGATGGATTGTTGTCTAGCCATCTTGGGATTGCAAAATAGAATTTTCAAAATCACTTTACATTCATCCTCATTAAACATCATCTTTGTTACTTTTAGTCCAATGTCTAGCTTGTCAAAGTCTTTTTGAATTCTTACCTGGTCATCCAGAGTCTTATCTATCCTTTCCTCCTACAAATCTAATGACTGTGCCATCTATATCCAAGTCATTGATCAAAATGACTCGGGTCAAACACAGAATCTTGGGTCACCTGAATAGAGACTTTCTTCCAGGTTGAGTTCAAGCCATTATTAAATCCTCCTTGGATCTGGCTATTTAAAACCCACCTACAATGCTATTAACTAGCTAGCATTTCTCCATCTTGTCCACAAGATTAGTGTGGTAGATTTTATTAAGTGATTTACTAAAAAAAAACAAAAAACTAGATAAATTCTATTTATAAATCCCCTCTGAGACAGCTTAGCCATTCTATAAAAGAGAAAGAAATGGTCTGGAATGATCTATTATTTTTAAAAATGTATACTTGACATACTTTATTTTTTATATTGCAATAATCCCTTATCATTGAACCTTCCCCCCTTTTTTTAACAAATAAAGACAAAAATGAACACAGAGATTCCACCTGAGAGCGTATGCAATATTCTGCTCTCATTGTCTCTCTACTGAGAGGAGGGAAGTTTTTCTTTGTATATTCCACCGCTCATCTCAGGGGTCATTATTGCATTTAGTTCTTAAGCTAGAAGGACATTCATGAACTGGAAAATGTCCAGAAGAGGGTAATCAAGATGGTGAAAGGCCTTGAGACCATGTCATATGAGGATCTGTTGAAAGAATTGGGCATGTTTAGCCTGGAGAAGAAAAGACTCAGGATGTGATTGCTGTCTTCAAATATCTGAGGAGTTATCATGTGGAACAAGAATTAGACCCAGAGCAATATGAGCAATGAAAAGAAGTTGGCAAAAAACCCCTCAAAACACAAAAAAACAAAACAAATTTAGACTCGATGTCAGGAAAAACAATAACAATGACAACCAAAATAACTCTCCTAAGAACTAGAGATGTCCAAAAGTGGACTGGGTTGTTTTGAAGGGTAGATCCTTCTTCCTCCTTTTAAGTCTTCAAGCAGGGGCTGGATGGCCATTTCTGAGCCATGTTATAGTGGTTTCTTTATTGTATATGTTGACCACTAAGGCATATCATTATCTGTTCTCCAGAGTCAAGCTTGGTGATTTCAATTAATCTGTGCTCACCTGCTTCTCAGAGATTTTTAAAAAATATATTGTTTACATTATGATGGTAATTATGTATGTTTATGTCACTCATTCTACTTTCTTCACTCTCCATAAGTTTTCTCATGTTTTATAGAATTCCCCATATTGTAGTCCTTAGATTATTAATTTAATCTTTCTCCTTTCTTATGATTCCTTTATTTCCCTTCCACCAGTAGCACCTTATATCCCTTTATTTCCTGATGATTGATCCTAGTTCTGTTTTTGGCCCTTGATTGATGTTAAAAAAAATCCTAGAATCATAAGAGAGTTGATTTCATTGTTTATAGTTTTCTTGTTAATGATTCAAATTTACCTTTCATAGTTCCCCTGTTTGAAGCGTCAGTCTATTGAATAGTCTTGCCTCTGAATTCTTTGAGAACAAGATTTTAAAGTCTTTTCCAAAGATATCTTAGAAGAATATTTTTACTTATTTTTTTAAAATTCAATTTTCTCTTTAGTTTTAAGTCCTTTCCTTTCCTTTATCCCTTCCTTCCTGATATCCCTTATATATATGTCAAGTCATACAAAACATATTTCTACATTGGTCACGTTTAAAAAAAACACCCCTAGAAAAAGAAAGATAACAAAAGCAGGCTTCAATCAACACTCTGAGTCATCAGTTTGCTATTTGGAGGTGGTCAGCATTTTTCATCATGAGTTCTTTAGAATTCTGATGGAACATTGTATTCATCAGAGTCACTGTCTTTCACAGTTGATTGTCCTTATAATATCACTGTTACCATGTACGTTGTTTCCCTGACTCAGCTAACTTCACTGTGTAGCACTTCATATAAGTTATTCTGAAACCATCTCCATCATTTTTAAAGCACAATAGTATTCTACCTCATTCATATATCATAACTTGTCCAGCCATTTCACAATTGATTGGGCATTCCCCCAGTTTTCAATTCTTTACCAGCACAAATATTGTTGCTATAAATATTTTTGTACATATGGGTCCCTTTTTGTTCCTTTGATTTCCTGGGGATATAGACCTAGGAATAGTCTTGCTGAGTCAAAGGATATGCAGAATGTTATAGTTTGGAGGGCATAGTTTCAAATTCTTCTTCAAAATGTTTGGGCTAATTTATAGCTCCACCAACAGGATATTAATGTGCCTATTTTCCTACACCCCCTCCAGCATTTGTCATTTTCGTTTTAATTTGCATTTCTCTTATTATTAGTGATTTAGAACATTTTTATATGACTATTGATAATTTAGATTTTTTTTTTTAGTGAAAACAGCCTTTTGATATCGCTTAATCATTTATCAATGGAGGGAGGAATGACTCTTAGAAGATTGTTTTTAAATGTATAAAATAAAATATGTTGGATTACAATGAAAATCAAGCATATTGAAATAGAAATGTGTTTTTCCCAATCAAGTTCATTGCCTCCCTGAAATATATTCAGGGACTCCTTGGGAGTCTGTAAACTCCAGATAAAGAACCTCTTTTTCAGAGGGATGAGTTAAATGTCCCTATTATTGAAATTATTTCCATTTCAATGAGCATCTATTTTGTTTCATGATCTTTGCTGTTGATATTGCTATCAGTTTTTGATGTTTATGGGATCTTTCTTTTTGTCTTTGATATCACTGGTGTATGCCTAGAAGGGAGATCTCTGGGACATTTTAGTCATATTTTAAAACATAATCACAAATTACTTTCTGGTCTTATTTCCCTTCTAAGTTGTTCTGAAGTTTCTTGATGTCTGTTCATTAATTCTGATGGACTAGTAAAATATATTGTCTTTATTTCTTTATTATTGGGCATACTTAGTTCATTTTCTCTTACACTATAATATTGTTTCATTATATTATGGCTTTTCTTGATTTCTCTGCTAACTTTTTCTTCTTTCTTGGTGATTTTCTCTGTTAGTTCTTTGGCTTAGGAGCTCAGCCTATCCTTAAGCTTGCCCTATTGCTCTCTGTTTCTTGGCTTATCTTCCTTTTTATGAGGAGCATCCTAAAAAGTTTGGAGAGCAAAGAGGCATTCTACAATCCTCTTTATCTTTTTTTTTCTAGGAGGGAAATTGGTCAGTGCTTTGAACATAGTTAACTACTTGGCTATAGCAGTAATACAAATATTATGTATGCAATGTAAACCACTGCAATTTCTTTTTACTCTTCATAGTCAATGTAAGTGAAATCTTTAATCCTTGTTTTTCTTGCAAATTGCTTCTTTTCAGAACTTCTATGGCAAATATGAATGACTTAAAATCCAGATTTGTCACTGTCCCAATCTCTTTAGCACCTGTTTAGCACCTTAACAGACTCTTTTGCATTTCTGAACACTCTGGGAGCTCAGTGTTCTCTTCTCTCAATTTTTGGTCACATTTAGAGGCAGAGTGTGTAGGATACTTGTGGTAATTGTCCTTCCAAACTGCCCTTGACACACCTTACTTTGGATTGCCCATTTATTTTATCTTGTCTTACCAGTTACCTTCTCTGACTTGTCCCTCTTCTTCTTTTCTTTCAATTCTTCTCTTTTTCCTTTTCTGCCTCCTCCTCCTCCTCTCTTCTTCTTCTTCCCCCATTCCCCTTGTCTTCCTTTTTAGAGTCATATACTTTGTCTTCAGCTTGAGTCCTTCTTCACATTCAACTTTATCCCAAGTTCTCTGATTTATTCCCCCCCCAATTTCATCTCTGACCTTCACAATCCCCAAAACTTCTCTATCACCTTTACAATTCTTCATCCTTATTTAACTCAAGTTTTTCTTTTCTCACTTCTTCTCCCACACAACCATCTCTTTTGGAAGCCAGAAATAGACATACTTTACTGCTTGGTAAGACTAGAAGTTTGGAATGTTGTAACTCAGCTACGCCTAAAGAAAAATTGGTTGGAGAGCAGACTTTGGTTCTAAGTTGATGACCACTTAGCCCATGATCAAGCCATTTCCCCCCAAACTCTCTCTGTTATATACAGAATGGCAATGAATCAAAGGGAACCCCAATCTTCCAGGAATAAAGATGCCAGGCAGGATGTGTATCCTAGAGAACTGTAATAGCCAGGAGTAGAATACACACTTATTGGAAGAATGTAGATATTACTTCAGGGTTAGGCTTCCTTGATCCTGTAAAGGTATAATTTATACAATCATCTCTCTCAGAGATGCCATTCTGAAGATAACTTTCAGTCTATTGAGAGGGACTAGGATAGTGGGGTAATTATCCTAAATTCTGTTAGCTTGAAGAAGATCTCTGGTGGAGTTTGGCAGGAATCCTTGCTTGCTTGGTTCTGTGCTGTTAAATATGTTAATGTTTGTATCTGACTTCGTAGGACAGCTAGGTGGCTTAGTGGATAGACTGCCAGCTCTGGAATCAGGAAGATTCTTCTTCCTGAGTTCAAATCTAGCCTCAGATATGTAATATCCATCTTATCCCGAGTGAGTCTGTTTGCTTCAGTTTTCTCCTCTGTAAAATGAGTTGGAGAAGGAAATGGCAAACCCTCCAGGATCTTTGACAGGAAAGTCCCAAATGGAATCACAAAGAATCAGACAAGACTGAAATGAATGAACAACAAAAATCAATGACTTTGATAAAGGTACAGATGATATTTTTTAAACTTTTAACTTTCGAGGAAGCCTAATGTGGGAAGGATGACTTCTCTGCTGGATTACAGAGCCTGTATCTAAAAAGATCACAAGTTGTTAGGGCATTAGACCACAGCAAATGAAATTTAATAGAAACAAATATGAAGTTCTATACTTGGGTTAACAAAATTAACTTGGCAAGTATTAAGAAGACAGAGGGCCTTGATTGACCAGTCCTTTTTAAAAACTCCATGAAGGTTATAGATCAATTAAAGTTAACAGTATGGCAAGGTAACTATTGTGTTTTAGGCTGCATTAAGCAAAGCAGAATCCTGTATTTGTCCCTAATCAAAGCACGTTTGAAATATTATCTTCATTGCCAGGTGGCTCATTTTAGGAATGGAATTGACAATTGAATAGTATTTAGAGGAAGTCAACCAGGATTGTGAAGAGTCTTGAGATAATACCACTTGAAGAATGTTTAAAGGAACTGAGGATATTTAGCCTAGAGAAGAGAACATTTAAGGAAAGGCATGTTTGTTATGTTCAAACATCTGAAAGGTTATCACAAAAGGAGAGATTGTTCTTATCCCCAAAGGAGAGAACTAGTGATGGGTGGAAGTTGCCTAGAGACCAACTTCAGATCAATGTAATAAAGAACCTTCTAAAAATTAGAACTTTATAGAAATGGAAAGAGCTATCTGAGGAAGATAATGGATTTTCCTGACAGTCTCTATTGAATTCTCTTTTTCAAGCTCAAGTTCAAGATAAGATAGCTTATACATAGTGGAACTGGTACTAGAATCCGTGTCTCCAGAATTTTATTCCCTGTAGGTAACAATTCCCTGTATTCCTTTTTGAGCCAAGGTAGCCAGTCAATGGCTCTTTGAGCCATTCAATGGGTTTGTTCTGGCAATTATTTGTACTCCCAGGGATAATTTTTGCTGTGTTCCTTGCTACCTGTGAGAGGATGGCCATTTTCTTTTGCCTTCCTGGGTTTCTGTTACCTTATCTATAAAATGAGGGAATGGAATTCAGTTGTCTCTAAGGCCCCTTTCAGCTCTAAATTTAGAGTTCTATATCCTATGGTATAACTTCTAATATATTCAGAACTTCATAAGAATTTGAGTTGTCCTTCACACCTCTCAGATTGGCTAAGATGACAGGAAAAGATAATGATAAATGTTGGGATGTGGGAAAACTGGGACACTAATACATTGTTAGTGGAATTGTGAAATGATCTAATCATTCTGGAGAGCAATTTGGAGCTATACCCAAAGGCCCATCAAACCATCTTTGACTTTACTGGGTCTGTATCTCAAAGAAATCATAAGAAGGGAAAAAGACACAGATGCTTAAAAATGTTTGTAGCAGTTCTTTTTATAGTGGCAAGGAATTAGAAATTGAGTGGATGGGGATGTCCATCAGGTAGGGAATGGCAGAATAAGTTATGGTATATGCTTATCATGGGATATTACTGTTCTATAAGAAATGATGAGCAGACTGATTTCAGAAAGGCAAGGAAAGGCTTACATGAACTGAAGTGAGCAGATTCAAGAGAACATTGTATACAGCAGCAACAAGATTATGTGATGATCAACTGGGATGGACTTGGCTCTTTTCAACAATGAGGTGATTCAAAGCAATTTTAATAAATTTGTGTTGGAAAGTGCCATTTACTTCCAGAGAAAGAACCAATGAGACTGAATGTGGATCAAAGCATATTATTTTCACCTTTTTTGTTTATTGGTTTTGCATTCTCATGTTTTTTCTCCTTTTGATCTGATTTTTCTTGTACAATATGACAAATATGGAAATGTGTTTAGAAGGATTGTACATGTTTAACCTACATCAGGTTGCTTGCTGTTCTGGTGGAGGTAGGAAAGGAAGGGAGAAAAAAAATTGGAACAAAAAAATCATATAGAAATGAATGTTGAAAACTATCTTTACATTTATTTGGAGAAATAAAATATTATTGAGAAAAAATGAATTTGAATAGTCTGAAACTGGAATGGCCTTCTTTGCAAGATAGTACGTTCTCTGTCCCGTAGTTCAAGTAAAAACTAGATGATCATTTGCCCTGGGACATATACAGGAATTAATCCATTGAACAGAGCAATGGTCTACATTAGTGGTGTCAAACTCAAATGGAAAGGGAGCCATTAACCATACATGAAGATCCCCAAGGGCTGCATATTGTATTAGAAAACCATGTTTTATTATATTTTGATTAGTTTTGTTAAATATCTCCCAATTACATTTTAATCTGTCTGGGCCACACTTGAGAGTATTGTGGGTTATGGGTGGCTCCTGTGCCACGTTTGATACTTCTGCTCTAGATGACCACTAATATCCCTCCCCGCTCCGAGATTCTAAGATTCTAAGATCTAGTGTGAGAAAAAAAAGACTTTGCCTTTTCCTTTGAACAGTCATAACAGAGTCAAAGCTGACCAGGTCATAGTCTCTTCCAGACTCAGAAATTTGGGAGACAATAGACAATACTACCGGAACACCTAGTGATACACGGGCAAGAGTTCCAGAGACCTTGTGAAGGACTTCTAGCCAGCATGTACAAGCACTCATAGCTTGGGACGTGTCTTAGCAGCTGATTCAAGATTAGCTCGGGTGGGTGTGGAACTCCAGCTGCTCCATGCCCAGAGAGCTGAGAGTTTTCTGAATCAAAGCTGGGAGTTGGCAACAAGGGCTGCTTCCCCACTCTTTACATTTTCTGCAAGGAGGAGGAATGTGCAGAGCTATTCTGGTCACTCTGGCTCATTGAATATTTATGTAAGTGTGGAGGCAAGTGAAATATTCCCAGACATCTCTTGGAGCTGAGATGGTGAAACAAGCAGTTCCTTGGAAATGGAGATTTGAGAGGCCTGGGTTTGTCTGTGTAGAAAGTTTAAAGGAGAAGAATTTGCAAATGTGTCACGTTTTAGGAAAAAGCAGAGTGGTTGACATTTGGTGTTTGGCCATAAATTAGAGAGTTCGCTAGCTCCCCATGCATTAGAAAGAAAGGGGGAAAAAAGCAGACTTCTTTCCAGTGGGCCTCAGGGCCCTGACACTTGGTTGACAAAACAAAGCGAAGCCTTTGTTTTAAATTGGCCACTTACCATTTTTCACCAGTGGCTCTCCTCCCGCTAGGCTCATAGGAAAAACCTTGTGATTGGATGGCTCAGCAAGAGCCATGGCCCACCTTCTCAAGATCAGGGCAGATATTATGAAAAGGAGGAAATAAAGACAAAGCCAGACAGAGCATTAAGAGGTCCGTCTGATAGTTGCTTTGGAAACCCCAAAGAATCATTAGGCTCAATTAATTTCTTAATTAATTAATTTCTCAGAGAGTGGAAGCATATCATGGGTCAAACAGTTAGGGTAGTGAAGCAATGTAATATATTGGCAAGATTTAGAGGAGCTTGGTTCAAATTCTGGCTTTGGCACTTCCTGTCTGTGTGACCTTGGTCAAGTGAATGTCGCTGAGCCTCATTTGCCCATGCCAGTAAAATGATGATGATGACAACGATGATGATGACGACGACGATGATAGTTATTCTGCTCACCATCCAGTGTTCCTGTAAGGTTAATTGGTTAGAGCTCTGAACTTGGAGTCGGCAAGAGCCACCAAGTCACTGAAGTTCTCAGTCTCAGTTTCCTCATCTACAATATAAATATGTAAATAATAATAGCATCAAACTTGCAGAATTGTTATGAGGATCAAATGAGATAATATATGTAAAAATGTTTTCTAAACCTTAAAGCACTATAACATGTTAACTATTACTATTATTATTAGCTGTTATTGTTGTTATCAACCATGATTTGGCAATGCAGCTGCTGCTATTGTTTCCCATGCATCCCTAGGTCTTGGCACACAGTGGACCTTCAATCTGTGTGATTGAGTGACAGACCTCCCACAGAATGCTCTAATGTGATGGACTGTACACTCATTTGGGAGCCAGTCATGTGCCCAGTCTGCTTGACTCTGGAGTGGGCCACCCATCCCGTTGTCAGCTGATAAAATGCCTCTGGCAATAACAGGAGGTTATGTCTTTTCTCAGGCATCTCTCTGCTCTACACATTTTCCCACAAAACATTTTAATGAGTGTAATTAAGAAATACGCCAACTGGCACCCCCTTTAGGAGTGTGTAATTTAATGTGAACCCGCCGAATGATTTAGGGGGTGCTATGCTTCTCTGGCTCCCTTCCATGGTAAATTAGAGACAAAGAATCTAATTAAAAGTCTATATATCTACCCATCAAATGCTAAGGTCATTTAACTAGTGTGCACCTGAATGGGACTGGAAAGGCTTTCAATTCAGATGATAGAAGAGAATGAAATTCATTCACCTAATCAGAGCCAGTGCAGTTGGCTCAGCCCAGTCTACCCTTCATTCATCCAACTCTTTCCGGACTTGCTTTGCTTTTTTTTTTTTTTCATACCCTGGGATGGGAGGGAGGGGACATTCTCAAGTACCACAAACATAACTGAAGTCATTGGGTCATAGAATGACAGAGCTAGAAGGAACATTGGAGATTTCCTAGCCCACCTCCTTCATTTGAGAGCTGAAGGGACTGAAGCTCTCAAAGTTAGGGACCGGAAGATGAGTTTAAGTTCAAGACTACATAGCTAGTTTATCATGAATGCAGCCAGAATTCATATCTTCCAGATTTGAGTCCAGTGGTCTATAATATGCCACATTAAAATTTGGTATATTTTGGGGGCAGCTAGGTGGTGCAGTGGATAGAGCACCAGCCTTGGATTCAGGAGGACCCGAGTTCAAATTTGGTCTCAGACACTTAACACTTCCTAGCTGTGTGACTCTGGGCAAGTCACTTAACCCCAGCCTCAAGAAAAAAAAATTGGTATATTTTAATTTTACATAATAAGCTGTTGTCTACAAAACTCCAGTAGTGGCCAAAATTACTCACAGGTGGAACCTGAGCTCAAGTCTGAACCATTAGAGAGGGCATTGCAGCAGATGGTATGGTGAAAGGGTTCATCTTACAATGGGAAAATACCCAAATCAATTTTTTTTCCTATTTGAACCATTATTGATTAGTGAGATGACCTGAATTTAGTTGCCTGTTGAATATTAACTCAATTGATTTGGCTACAGTGCCAAGGAAAGCAATATCAGTTCATAGAGTCATAAATGTTGATCTAGAAGGGATCAGAGAAGCCATTTACTCCAACCCCTTCATTTTTCAGAGGAGGAAACTGAGGTCCAGAGAAGTTAAGTCCTACATTGGGTCCTAGCTCTAGAGCTGGAAGATATCAGGAAGCTGAGGCCCAAGGTAATAAAGTGACTTGCCCATGGTCCGCTCAAGTAGCAATTACCTAATCTTCCTAACTTGACTAACAGTCTTCTTTTCCACCATATCCCCTTATACTAGAGGCCTTCAATATACCCATTGACGTTCCTGCAAATACTCTAATCTCTCAAGTTCATCATAACTCCTATCATCTCCTTTTTTCCATTTTAGCTACACAAGTATGTTTATACTTTATATCTTGCCATCACCCACACGTGTTCCATCTCCATTATAAGAACTTTGAGTTGTCTTTATCCAATATGACCTATTATTCCATCTTTCCCTCTGTCTTACTATTCCTAACTTTATTCTTCTTTCTTATTATAATGATCAAACCTGTTAGCACCTTCTCTGGTGAGCCCTCCCTTTAATTTCTTCCCTTCCTAATCTTGTCTCTTCACTTAACCCATTCAACTCTACATTGTATTTTATTCTCAAATCTCTTGCTCCCTTGTCCTACTGGCTTGCTAAAACTCAACTTTACTCTCACCATCTACCTTTTTTACTCCCACTCACATACTGTTGAAAGTTGCTAGAGAAAGTCACAAAACCAACCTAACCTAGATCTACTACAAATTCAACTGCAACAAGGCAATCCTTTTTCTCTACTCTAATTATTTTCCTATACCACATCCCAGAGAAATTGTTCTAAACTTCTCTTTTTTCCTTAAACATTCTGTTCCACACCATCTCTCCAAATCTTCACAACTAAAGACATTATGTCATACTTCAAGAGAACAGAAATAATTTACTATGAGGTCCCTCTTCTCCCTTTCTCTTCATTTCTAAACCTCTTGATATCCTTTATTTTCTCATCCACTCTTTGATGAAGATTACCAGGAAGGACCCTAAACTCTACTGGCACTCTTGATCCTCTTTCTTCCTGTCTTCTCCAACAGATTGTCCCCTCTGTTATTCTCTGTCACTTTAATCTTCAATATCTCCCTTTCCGTTGGCTCCTTTTCTGCTGCCTACAAACATGCCCAAGTATCCTTAAAAAGTGTGCTACTGGACTCATCCATCTTCCTAGTTTGTCATTCTTTGTCTCCTCTTAATTTTTCAGCCAAACTCCTAGCAGAACCTGACTGCATTTGTTGAATCCACTTCCTCTTCTCTCTCTAACTTCTGGCTATGGATTTCATTCAACTTACAATTCTCTCTCCCAAATTACTAACTTCTTCATTGTCAAATATGGAGGGCTTTGCTAAATCTTCATTGTTTTTGCTTTAAATTTTATTTAATTACTCAGCTTATGTGTCTTAGCAATATAGTGATTTAGAAATACAAACGGTGTCTGCTTTAAATCATGTGCACTTAACACACTTTTTTGTGGGGGATAAATACTGTCCATTCATTTCCAGCAACAATAATATCACCCTATTAAGGCAGTGCATCAAAAAATTCTTTTTAGTGAATAGATGATGTAGTATATTTTGACCATTCTTCTTTGGCAGTGTAGTTTGGTGTCTGAGTTTTAATTAAGAGCAACAGTACCGCACGGCAATAAGTTACATTAAAATAAATGTGCCATACCATAGCATAAATATCCTTTGATTTTGTTTCTTTAAATTAACCTGTCCTTCCCATTACTTCCTCCCTCTTCCTTTCACTGAGCAAAAAAAATAGTAAATAAATAAATAATACCCTCAATACATAGTTGCATAGTCCGGGAAAATACATTTCCCTATTGGCCATGCCTGAAAATATAAGTCTCATAATGTATTTTAAGTTCACCACTTCTCTGGTGAGAGGTGAGTATTGTGATTCATCTTCATTCTTTTGGATATATCATTTATCATTGCATTGATCAAAGTTCTAAAGTCTTTCAAAGTTAATTTTTTTCTCTGTAATGTTATCATTGTATAACTTGTTTTCTTATTTCTCCTCAGTTCACTCTGTGTTGGTTCATAAAAGTCTTTCCAGTTTCTTGTGAAACTGTCCATTTCATCATTTCTTATGGCACAATATTACATTCATATATCACAAGTCCTCATCTTTTTCAGCCTCCTTGTAGCATCTGGCATTATTGACTACCTTCTCCTTTAAGTAGATATAACTAGAATTTATATAGCACTTTTAGCTTTGCAAAGCACTTACAAATGTTATCTCATTTGATCCTCACAATAATCCAGAGTTGTTATTATCTCACAATAATTCAATTGTTATTATTATCCGCATTTTGCAGAGGAAGAATTTGAGAATCAGAGAAGTTAAGAGACTTACCTAGGGTCTGGATACTTTCCCACTAAGGGGCTATATGACACTTCTCTCTCTGTATCTCTGTCTCTCTTTGTCTTTGTCTCTCTGTGTGTCTTTCTGTCTTTCTGTTTGTCTCTGCCTCTTTCTGTCTTTGTGTTTGTCTGTTTTTTTTCCTCTCCCTCTCTGCTCCCTTCTCTTCTTCCTCCTCCCTGTATGACCTCTCATTTTCAGTCTCCTTTTTTGCTTTTGTCCAAATCATACCATCCAATGATGGGTGTTCCTAGGACTCTGTCCTGGGACCTCTTTTCTCCCCACCTCCTCATATTCTTTACTTTGTTACTTTCATTAGCTCATTGAGTTTAATTATTATTGTCATTCAGATGAATCCCAAATCTGCATATTCAGCCCTACTCTCTCTTTTGGGCTGAAGTCCCGCACATTCAGTGGTCTACTGGATATTTCAACATCTCAACTCAACATATCCCCAAATGAACTCATTATCTTTGTAAAAAAAAAAAACAAAAACAAAGACTTTTTGGATATGAACAGACAATTTTCAGATGAAATTAAAGCAATTTCTAGTCATATGAAAAAATTCTCTAAATCACTGTTGATCACAGAAATGCAAATTAAGACAGCTCTGAGATACCACTACACATCTCTCAGATTGGCTAAGATGACAGGAAAAGATCATGATAAATGTTGGAAGGGATATGGGAAAACTGGAACACTAATACATTGTTGGTGGAATTGTGAATGGATCTAACCATTCTGGAGAGCAATTTGGAACTATACCCAAAGAGTTATCAAACTGTCATACCTTTTGATCCAGCAGTGTTACTACTGGGTCTGTATCCCAAAGAGATCATTCAAAAGGAAAAATGACCATATGTGCAAAAATGTTTGTAGTGGCCAGGAACTGGAAACTGAGTGGATGTCCATCATCTGGGGAATGGCTGAATAAGTTATGGTACATGGATGTAATGGAATATTATTGTTCCATAAGAAATGATCAGAAGGCTTATTTCAGAAAGACCTGGAGAGACTTACATGAACTGATGCTGAATGAAATGAGTGGAACCAAGAGAACATTACACATTGTACACTGCAACAAGATTATATGATGATCAGCTGTGATGGACATGACTCTTTTCAATACTGAGGTGATTTAGGGAAATTTCAATAGAATTGTGATGGAGAGAGCCACCAACTGCACCCAGCGAGAAAACTGTGGGGACTGAACATGCATCACAACATAGTTTTTCCCATTTTTTTAGTTTTTTGCTTGCTTTTTGTTTTCTTTTTCATGATTTGATCTGATTTTTCTTTTTCAGCGTGAGAAATGTGGAAATATGTATAGAAAAATTGCACATGTTTATCATATATTGGATTATTTGCTGTCTAGGGGTGGGGGAAAGGAAAGAAAAATTTTGTAAGGGTGAATATTAAAAACTATCTTTGTATGTATTTTGAAAATACAAAGCTATTATTTCAAAAATGCCTTTTTATCATGAACTTGACAAACATAAAAATATTTCACTATATTAAAAATAACATAATGAAGATTGCATATGAAATTGTGAATTTCAGTTAGCTATATTTCATTTTTAAGGGTATACTCAATTAAGCAAAATTGTTACAAAACTGCCCTGTTAGTCTTGTGTTCCATTCTGGATTTCTTTTCTGTGTAATTTAAATGTTTCATTGATATGTGAAGCATTTCATATTTTTTTTTAAAGATTAAGAAGTTCACAGTTTCATGTAAATCTCCTTTCTCTGTTTTTCTTTGTACATTAAAGTATCATTGTTTGTTGATATTTCTCAAGTTCATGATAAAAAGATATACTTAGAAAATAAGAGTTCAATTAGGAACATATTACATTCGAGATGTCTTTGGTATATTCAGTTTGAAATGTCTAGTAGGCAGTTGATGATATGAGACTGCAGCTCAGAAAAGAGACCAGAACTGGATATGTAGATCTGGGAGTCATCTGAATAGAAGTGACATGGGATCTGATCTGTGGTATCTTTGTGCAGGCTCCATGTTCACCTCTTCTACCTTGTTCCAATTTTATTAAGTATTCTTCAGAATTGGGCACACTGATTATCTTGCTCCCAAGTTGTGTTTGTTTCCTAGCTGTTCCTAGCTTCCCTGTTTCTGTAGAGGGCACTACCATTTTTTCCAGTCACCCAGGTTCATCATCTCAATGCCATCCTTGACTCCTCATCCTCACTAACCCATACATCTAGTCAGGTGCCAAGTCTTGTCTTTTCTTCACATCATCTCTCAAATACATTTTCTCTCCAACCATATGGCCACCACCCTCATTCATACCCTCTTCATGGACAACCAGGACTATTATACTGATTTCCCAATAGATAGCCCTGCCTCCCAATCCAATTCATCCTTTACACAGATGACAAAGCAATCTTCCTAAAGCATAAGTATGACCACTTCTCAATAAATTCTAGTGGCTTCTTTTTATCTCTAGAATAAAATTTAAACTCTTCCATTTAGTATTTAAAGCCTTTTACAACCTGTATTCATTCTTATTACACAATACTGTTTCCATGGATGATACAGTCCAGCCAAAATGGCTTACTTGATGTTCTCATACACATCTCTCCCTCTTCTACTCCCATGACTTGGCACGTGGTGTCTTTCACTCACACACTTCTGCTTCATCAGAATTCCATGTTTCCTTTAAGGAATGGCTAATGTGTTTGCTACGTTATACATAAAGCCTTTTCTGATCCCCTACCACCTAGTTGCTAGTCTTCCTTCAAAAAACAATTCCTGAAATTTACTCTGTACAACTGAATTACCTATACATGCTATGTCCCCAGACAAAAACTGTCATTTCCTTGAAAGCTGCTTTACTTTTGAAATTGTATCTTCAGTGCCTATCATACCACCTGGTATACAGACTCCTGATAAATGTTTCTTGATTGAGTCATCAGAGAAACAATTTAATATCAATATTAAAAAAATTAATATTAATACTCCCTCCAGTGCTAGTTTTCTTTCTATCCTACCAGCTAGTTTTATACCGAGAGAGATTTTGGTCCCTGGTCACCTACTATCCTTTTAACTCTGGCACTTAACAAACACATAATGGTCAGTAACCTCACAATTTTGTGCCCTTGGTAATAAGGGAGATAGATGTGGAAGTGTGGTTCAGATCAATCATTCACTTTTAATGAAGCAACATTTTAAAGCATATACTCTTCCAGCATCTTTAGGATCGTTATCGTTGTCTACAAAAGGATAGCCCATTAGAAACAAGCAGGCTCTTTTTTTAGAGGAACATTATTAATAAATCTCATGATAAAAATTTTTGTGGTAAATCCTCTCCATCATCTTCACCCCAGATAAGATGGGGAAATAGCCATAAGGCCAATTGATTTTAAGAAATAAAATTTACTTTCTAGAAAAAATGCATGTGAAAAGTCCAAAACATTTAAAGGGAAAGATGTTTCCAAGAATCTACCACTCACAAACACCTGAAATAGTAAACATCAAAAGATTTTGCTGCATGAAACTAAATCTCTATGAGGAAAAAGAAAAAAAAATACATTGTATCTTATAAACATGCACAATACACATATTATACATTATGTGTAGCTGAGCATTAGTAAATCACAAATATTTTATTGCTTTCCTGCTCTCTTATTTTCCTTAGGGATTTTGGTGCCTTTTCAACCTTTATTCCATATATGACATCAATACACAGAATTATATCACTTGGCCTGGCAAGTGGGAATGACTGTAGGTTACACAATCTCAAGGTCATCAGTCACAGGATCACAACATTTCAGAGTTGGAAGGAACCTCAAAGGCTCTCTGTACCTCAAAATGAATCCTTTCTATCATTTACCAGGTAAATGTATCTGGCAATTAGTCATCCAGCTTTTTGCCTAAAACCCTCCAGTGAGGTAGAACCCAGTACTTCCTAGATTAGCTCATGGAGAATAGAAGGCTGGTTAGAATAATGATAGTTAACATGGCAAAAGAGAAGAGGTGGCAAGTTTATTTCCTTCATCCTTACTTCATCCTAAGACAGACAATTGTCTTAGGGCTCCATTTCCTTTCAAAGTAGAGCCAAGCGGGACTTCCATCTTTAGCACATGTACCCCTAGTCAATTTCTCATGTTTTTAAAGGTTCCCTCATTGTCAGGATACTTTAGCAAGGGAGATTTCCTTAGAGCAGGACATTTGAAAGGGGATCAAGTCCATTCCTAGGGCTTTGGATCTAGGGCCCAGAGCTTAGCTCAGTTCAGCTTAACAACATTAGGCTCCTACTAAGGATAAGGCATAGTGATATTACATCAAGACAAGGGGAGAGACTGCCTTCAGGGAGATTATAGTTTACTAAAGGATACAACACATATACAGAGAAGTAAATGCAGGGGACTGTGATGAAGTTTGTTGGATCTTATATTTAGAATTGGAAGGGACCTCAGAGGCCATCTTGTTCATTTTCTAGAAGAGTAAACTGAGGCTTAGGGAAAGGAAGAGGCCCAAAGTCACACATAAGATCCTAGCTATAGAACTAGAAATGTCCTCAGTGATCACCCAGTCTAACCCCCTCAATTTACAGTTAGCTGAAAAAAGCCTGAAAGGAAATTAAAGATTTGAAAAAGTAGAAATGATAAGGGAAATGTATTCCTGGAATGGGGATAGACAAAGGAGGATTGCCTAGTTCAGTAATCTAATCTGGCCAGCATAAAAAGTTCATAAGGAGGAAGTAATATGAAATTAAGATTGGGGAAGTATATTGGAATCAGATTATTGCAAGGCTTTAAATGCCATGTTGAAGAGTTTGTATCCTAGAGGTAATAGGGAGCCATTGAAGTGGCCTCCTTTTCATTATTATGGTTTAAATTTATATAAAGAGTTCCATGAAAAAAGTATGAAACTTGGAGTCAGCAGACTGAGGTACAGATACTAGTTCAGACATGTGATATATGTATCTTGTGAAAATTAACTGGGACAAAGTAAAATAACTATATTTCAAATCACTATATTTACTGATGAATGATTTCTAAATCTTAGAATTTTTATATTAAAAAAATGTATAAGCAATATATCTTCCTTTTGTTCCAATGACCTTTTTTCCCCTCAAAATTTAACATTGAGATCACAAGATTTTGAAACACATTCCTTAATTTTTTTTTCATGAAACCACAATTGTACCAATTGGATATTAAGCAAACCTTGATGAATGGTTCATTTTCCTAAGTCTAGCCTTGATTATAGTCCATAAATTTTGATAGGCTTTAAATCAAGTGAGTTCCCAGGCCATTGAAATATGTTTATCTCTACCTCTTAGATAAATGTCTTACCTTTTCCTTGCCTGTAGCAAGCTTGCTTTGCCACTTGGGAATTTCTGTAATTCTACAACAATTCTGCTTCTCAATATATCAATGTATTTGTCAGAGAGTCCACCATTCCTTCAAAAAAGATTAGACTTTCAGGCCCACTAAAGGAAAAGAAAATCATTCAAGCTTTTCTTAGGTGGAAGTTTGATAGTCTGATAATGATGCCCAGATTTTACAGTCTTGCCTGGATTTTTTCCCAGTTGTTTTGGTTTATCCTTAAATGAAAAAAATTAGTGTCATTAAAAAATTATCCTTTTTTGATCTTTAGTACTTCAACTTTTGTATCATCTTGCATTTTTTCCTTCATAGCAACTATATAATTTTGCAAAAACTGATCTTCTCACTCTTCTTCCTACATCAAGATGCCTCTACCACACTGTAGAAGAATACATGACTCCCATTGGTATCTTTTGGAAGGCCTTTGCTTGTTTACTAAGAATTAGGCTGTTGTGTAGCAATAGTTTGTCAGCTTTTGGTATTGTTTTTTTCATTTTTTACTGTATTTCTCTTTATATATTGGTATGATTGATCCTGTTTATTGTATGAACTTGAATGAGCTTTGAAATGCTTGAGTTTCCTAAAGCAACAGTTGATACAATATTTCTACCAGTCATCAAAATGTGCTCTTCATGAGCTACTACAAAATTCTGCATTTTCCCTTCAAGGAGTAGCCATTCTTAAAAAACATAGAATAAAGAACACAACAAATGAGAGAAATTATACTTGGATTAACACTCAAGTGACAGAGAACTAAGTAAATATGGAGAAACCAGCTAAATTCAATTTCATCTAGTCTATGTCAGATGTTCTCACTCACCCTGGTGTCAATAGAAGCACATTCATATGACAATTTCTGTAACAAAATTTCTGTCAAAAAATGGCACTGATTATATAAAAATTATTATTTGTCCCAAGTAGGTCGCATGCAACAGTACTTTCTCTATAATGGGGGTCATAATACTTACACTAGTGACCTCACAGAGTTGTTGTGAGAAGATCACTTGGAAAACTTTAAACCACAGTATAAGTGTGAATTATTATTTCATGTTGACATTTATAGAAACCCTATGAAGTAGAGAGTAGAGGTGTTATTATTTCTACTTTTCAAATAATGAAACTGGGGGCAGCTAGGTGGTATAGGTGGTACTGCAGTTGATAGAGCATTGACCTTGAAATCAGGAGGAATTGAGTTCAAGTTTGACCTCAGACACTTAACACTTACTAGCTGTATAAGTCACTTAACTCCAATTGCCTTGCCAAAACAAAATAAAACAAAAATCAAATAATGAAACTTAATGTCAGAGAGAGGAAGCAATTTGATGAAAGTCATGTATGTCCTTAGTAAAAAAGGTTATTTGGAGTCGTTTGATACTAAAACTAGGGTTCTCTCCATATCACAATATTAGACCATGGGCAGTGTTCTAAAGGGCTCTAGTTACAAGGGATTTTAAAGCACTATATCTCACTTGTAATGCTCGTGTAATACTCATAGACTTCTTCCATGGGACCTTGTGGGAATCTCCTTATAAGAACATACTTTTGGTGTTTTGCAACTTGACTTCCTTCAGTTTAACAAACAATAAACATTTATTATGTGACTCCTGTATTCAACTTAGTCTTGCCTTATGCTGAAATCTGCTGACTAGAAATGAATAAATTATGTATTTGTGATGTATAGTTCCCATTTATGAATTTGTCTTCTTTAGAAAAATTATGGATAACTAAAATCCAAATAATAAAGCCTTCCATTAACCAGAAGGCCTTTCTTTTGCACTTTTTAAGTGAACGGCTAATGAAAACTAGATGACATCTAAGATTAAGTAAAATAAATGCAAATCAAACCAATTTCTAAGCAATGTTTCCTTCTCTTCTTCTACCTCCAGTTTAGTTCAGCACTTAGTCACCAATAATAATAAAAACTTTTGGTTTTGATTGGCCTAGATGAAGACCAACACATGACAGTCTTCTAGGGGAAAGAGAGGAAGAGAGAGAGGGAGGGAGAGAGGGAGGGAGAGAGGGAGAGAGAGAGGAAAAGAGAGAGAGAGAGAGAGAGAGAGAGAGAGAGAGAGAGAGAGAGAGAGAGAGAGAGAGAGAGAGAGAGAGAGAGAGAGAGAGAGAGAGAGAACCCTACTGTAGCTTTGGGTATAGGACCTTAGTTCATAGAAGAACAAACATAAACCCAAAATCTGGATGATTTGTTGTCAGAGTGCTAGGATACAAGGACTAAGGTGGGTGGAAAACCAATTTCGAGGTAGTGTTTTAAAGGTCGAAGAGTCCATGTGAGATTAGGGTGACAAAATAGAGGCAGTGGATTGTTTTTCTTTCTGATCCAACTTAATCCCTCAAATCATCTGTATTTTTAGTTCAGTTTTTATTTTTCATATGCACTTGGTACTGATATGCTGCTATAGACATGGGACAGTTCTATCAATCCTTCCTCTTGTCTGAACTATCCTGATCAGATCATGAATCTATATAGGTCCCAAAGCACTGTAGGATCCTTAGTCAGCAAGTAAAGATACAACTATACTTTAGACTGGACTGACTAAACTAGGGAAGCAAACAGACATAAAAAACAAGAAAGGTCTTCTGGTAAAACTTCTGTTACCACCCTGCCTCCCTCACCAATTCCATTTAGTAGGACGTTGCCTTCTTTCCTTAGCTCTCTAATTGAGATTAATCAAAATCTGATAAATCTACATCTGGTGAACATTTCCCTTGTTTTTAGAGACTCAACCCCCACATAACCCAACAGTTAGATTTTTTTTACTTTGGGCTTTTACAATAGGAAAGGAGAAATAAGCAAGGCTCCCCGAACCTAGCCTAATAGATAGAATACCACACTAAGAAAGCATTATAGTATGAATTTTGATTTTTATTTCCCTTATGCCCAGTAATTAAAATACATCAATTAAAGACATTTTTAAAGAATGAGTTCTCTTTTTCTCTCCAGGGAATACATTATTAAAATACACTGCCAAAATTTCATGCTGTTATTTAATGGAAAGGATGAAAAATAAGGGGTCCCCCCAAACAAATTGTGACTCATTCTCAAAATGGGATACTTTGTACTAAAGAAAATGAAGTTCAAAGACACTGACTGACTGAATGGTAATGAGGCTAGTTTTAATTATTTTTTATTGTAATTGCCATGGTCTATAAATATAACACATCAGCCTTACCTGATGACTTCAAGCTACAGAACAGGTCAAATTGGTAGAGCTGTAGATGAATATAACTGACAGTGATAGACAGATGGAATTTTTTTCTTTCTGTAATTTTGTATTGGGCCTAACTATGATACAGATAGGCACTGTTTTAAGAAAATATGTTATAACCCTAAATGAAAATTCCAAGAAATATCAAAGCTAAATTTCAGAATTATCAGATGAAGGAAAAAATATTGCAAGCAGCCAGAAAGAAACAATTCCAATATCGAGGAGCCAAAATCAGGATTACCTAGGACCTAGCAGCTTCCACCTTAAAGGATCAAAGGCTTGGAATCTGATATTCTGAAAGCCAAAGGAATTTGGTTTCAGCCAAGAATTAGCTATTCAGCAAAACTGACCATTATCTTTTAGGGAAGAAGATGGATATTCAATGATACAGGTGATTTTCATTTATTTATGATGAAAAAAACAGAGCTGAACAAAACATTTGATCTCCAAATACAGAACTCAAGAGAAGCATAACAAGGTAAAAAAGAAAGAACTCCTGAGAACTATAACTCTGTTGTGGGTATACTTAGAGAGTGCAGGAATAATTTCATTTTATTGGGATAATATAAAAAAGAATCTAGAGTTGGAAAGGGGATTATACTGGAAAAAGAGGAAAATGAAGGTAAAATGAAAAGGCAAAAACTTATTATAATGGAGGGAAAGAAAGGAGGTGGATGAATATCGTGTGAATCTTACTGTCATTAGATTTGGCTCAAAGAGAGAATATCACACATATTTGACTTCACAGAGAAAATTTTCTCACCCTATAGGAAACTGGCAGAGAAAAGGAGAAAGGGAAAAGGAAAGAGGAAGGCTAATAGAAGGGAAAACAGAAGTAGTAGGGAAAAGGTACAACAATGGGGAGGGACTATAAAGGGGGAGGATTGTTTGAAGGAGCTGGTGGTCAGAAACAAAATACTGGAAGAAGGAAAGGAAAGAGAAATTCATAATTTGGGGTAAATAAGACAGTGGGAAATACAGAATTAGTCATTTTAACTGTGAATGTGAATGGAATGAATTCTCCCATAAAATGGAAGTGGATAGCAGACTGGATTAAAAGCCAGAATCCTACAATATGTTGTTTACAAGAAACACATTTAAAGTAGAATGATACATACAGAGTAAAGGCAAAAGGCTGGAACAGAATCTATTATGCTTCAGGTGAAGTAAAAACAAACAAAAAAAGCAGGGGTAGCAATCTTAATCTCAGATCAAGCAAAAGCAAAAAATGATCTGATTAAAAGATATAAGGAAGGACACTATATCTTGCTAAAGGGTAGCATAGATAATGAAGCAATATCAATACGAAACATATATGCACCAAGTGGTATAGCATGGAGAAGTTAAGAGAGATGCAAGAAGAAATAAACAGCAAACACTATACTAGTGGGGGGGATCTCAACCTTGTTCTCTCAGAACTAGATAAATGGAACCTCAAAATAAATAAGAAAGAAGTTAAGTAGATAAAAAGAATTTTAGAAAAGTTAGGTATGATAGATCTTTGGAGAAAATTGGAGGCAGAATGGAGGACACTTTTTTCTCAGCAGTTCATGGAATCTATACAAAAAATTGATCACATATTAGAGCATGACAACCTCAAAATCAAACACAAAAAATCAGAAATACTAAATCCATCTTTTTCAGATCATGATGCAATAAGGATCATGTGTAATAAAGAGCCAGAGAAAACAGACCAAAAATTAATTAGAAATAAACAATCTGATTCTAAAGAATGAGTGGGTGGAACAACAAATCATGGGCACAATTGATAGTTTCATCCAAGAAAATAACAATAATGGGACAACATACCAAAATTTGTGGGATGCAGGCAAAGCAGTTCTTAGGGGAAGTTTTATAACTCTTGATGCTTACTTGCATAAAATAGAGAAAAATAAGATCAATGAACTGAGCATGCAACTAAAAAAGCTAGAAAAAGAACAAATAAAAAATTCCCAAGTAAATGCCAAATTTAAAATTCTAAAAAAATAAAAGGGGAGATTAATAAAATTGAAAGTAAAAAAAAACTATTGAATTAATAAACAAAACTAATAGCTGGTTTTATGAAAAAAAACCTGCAAAATAAATAAAGCTTGAGTTAATTTGATCATAAAAAAGAAAGAAGAAAATCAAATTGTTAGTATTAAAAATGAAAAGGATGAATGTTCCACAAATAAAGAGGAAATTGAGCAATAATTAGGAACTATCTTGCCCAACTATATGCCAATAAACATGATAATCTAAGTAAAATGGATGACTATTTACAAAAATATAGATTGCTCAGATTAACAAGGGAAGAAAAAAATTACTTAAACAGTCCCATTTTAGAAAAATAAATTGAACAAACTATTAATCAACTCCCTAAGAAAAAATTTCCAGGGCCAGATGGGTTTGCATGTGAATTCTACAAAATATTTTAAAAATAATTAATCCCAATATTATGCAAAATATTTGGAAAAATAGGAAATGAAGGAATACTTCTAAATTCTTTTTATGACACAGACATGGTTCTGATACCTAAATCAGGTAGAATCAAAACAGAGAAAGAAAGTTATAGACCAATTTCCCTAATGAATATTGGTCTAAAAATCTTAAATAAAATATTAGCAAAGAAATTACAGCAGCTAGAGCTATAAAAAGAAATTCCTTTTAAAATAAGTGTAGATAATATAAAATATTTGGGAGTCTATCTGCCAAGGCAAAGTCAAGAACTATATAACACAATTACAAAACACTTTCCATACAAATAAAGTCAGATCTGATCTCTTGGAAAAATACTAAGTGTTCATGGGTAAGCTGAGCTAATATAATAAAAATAACAACACTACCTACATTAATCTGCTTATTCAGTGCCATACCAATCAAACTCCCAAGAAATTATTTCACATAGCTAGAAAAAAATAACAAAATTCCTCTGGAAGAACAAAAGGTCAAGAATTTCAATGGAATTAATGGAACAAAATGCAAATGAAGGTAGCTTAGCTGTACCAGATCTAAAACTATATTATAAAGCAGTGGTCATCAAAACCATTTGGTACTGGCTAAGAAAAAGAATACTTGATCAGTGGAATAGGTTAGGTTCACAGGACAAAATAGTCAATGGCTATGGTAATCTAGTGTTTGGCAAACCAAAAGATCCCAGCTTTTGAGATAAGAACTCACTAACAAAAACTGCTGAAAAAATTAGAAATTAATATGGCAGAAACTAGGCATTGACCCCCACCTAACACCCTGTACCAAGATAAGATTGAAATGGGTTCATAATTTAGATATAAAGAGTGATATTATAAGCAAATTTGAAGAACAAAGGATAGTTTACCTTTCAGATTTGTGGAGAAGGAAGGAATTTGTGGCCAAAGAAGAACATGAGCACATTATGAATGCAAAATGGATAATTTGAAATTTTAGAAAGGTTTTGTACAAAAAACCAATGCAGACAAAATTACAAAGGAAGCAATAAACTGGGAAAAAATTTACATTCAAGGGTTCTCTTAAAGGCCTCATTTCTAAAATATATAGAGAATTGGCTGAAATTTATAAGAATTTAAGCCATTCTCTAATTGGTAAATGGTCAAAGGATATGAACAGATAATTTTCAGATGAAGAAATTAAAACTATTTCTAGTCATATGAAAAAAGGTTATTGATCAGAGAAATACAACTTAAGACAACTCTGAGGTACACTACATACCTCTCAAATTGGCTAAAATGACAGGGAATGTCAATAACGAATGTTGGAGGTGATGTGGGAAAACTGGTACACTCATACGTAGTTGGTAGAGTCGTGAACTGATTCCACCATTCTGGAAAGCAATTTGGAACTAATGCCCAAAGGGCTATCAAACTTACATACTCTTTGATCCAGCAATGTTTCTGCTGGGTGTGTATCCTAAAGAGATCATAAAGGAGTGAAAGGGACTCACGTGTGCAAAAATGTTTGTGACAGTCCTTTTTCTAAGTGGCAAGAAATTGTAAATTGAGTAGATGCTCATCAGTTGGAGAATGGCTGAATAAATTATGGTATATGAATGTTATGGTTCTATAAGAAATGATGCACAGGATGATTTTGGAGAGACCTGGAGAGACTTACATGAACTGATGCTAAGTAAAATAAGTAGAACTAGGATTTCATTATACACGGCAATAGCAAGATGATATAGCAATCAATTCTGATGGACGTGGTTGTCATCAACAATGAGATGATTCAGGTCACTTTCAATGGTCTTGTGATGAAGAAAACCATCTGCACCCTGAGAGAGGACAATGGGAACTGAATGTGGATCACAACATAGTATTTTATTCTTTTAGTTGTCATTTGCTTGCATTTTGTTTTTTTTTCTCATTTTTTTCCTTTTTGATCTGATTTTTTTGTGCGCAGCATGATATTTGTGGAAATACGTATAAAGGAATTGTAAGTGTTTAACTTAGATTGGATCACTTACTGACGTGGGGAGGGAAGGGGGTAAGAGAGGGAGAAAATTAGAACACAGGGTTTTGTAGGGGTGAATGTCAAAAATTATCCATGTATATATATTGAAAATAAAAAGGTATAATTGAAAAAACTAAGAAAATATGTTATAAAAACAAACTTCTTGAACTAATACATCAAGGAGGTGATTATTCACATAATGAAAATGTTAGCACAGTAGGGAAGGCAGGGAAGCTGGGCTGTGGGGGTGGAGAAGCAACAGCTGTGGCCAATAGCCCTGAGGAGTACACCTGTCTCTCTTCTATACTGAAGCTATATTGAGCAAGGACATATAATCAAGGAGAAGCAGGGCTTTTCCTGTTGGTGTTTGGAAACTAGTGCTTATAACCCTCAGAACAATATAATGTTGTGGGAGGGAAGAAAGAGAGAGAAGAAAAACTTTTTGCAGGAGAACAGTGCATTTGTGGAAGTCAGGTGTTCCTTGGTATCTTTTATTTTGTGTTTTTTCTTGTTCTCTGAGCATTTCCTTGGGGATGGTGAAGGAAATCTTAGGTACCTGGCCCTGTTGCTAAGCTGCATGAGGTCCTGGCATGAACTGTATTCTTGGCAGTGACACATATACACACATACACATAAACATGTTCAATGTACACAAGAAACCTTAGAAGCCTTATCATTATTGTTGTTCAGTTTTTTTCAGTCTTGGATGATTCTTTGTGACTTCATGTGGGGATTTTTTGGCAAAGATATTGGAGTGATTTGCCATTTCCTTCTCTAACTCATTTTACAAATGAGGAAACTGAGGTAAATAGGATTAAGTGACTTTTCCAGGGTCATATAGGTAGTATCAGATTTGAACTCAAGAAGATGAATCTTCCTGAATCCAGGCCTGGCACTCTTTGTACTGCAGTGCTACCGAGCAACCCAGAAGCCTAGGTCATTATGTGGAAGAATGGAGTGTTTGCTTTGCCAAATGATTCACCAAAAGATTCCTCTAAATAGTGAGCAATTTTCCTGGCAAATTTAAGTTTATTTACTGATCATTAACTATTGAATAGAGGGGGAGGTGGAGAGCAAGAGAATCTAAAAGCTGATGTATTAGGAGCCAGCTGCCTTTTGAAGATCCATCAAAAGTGAAGAGACAGCATCCCTGCAATTGATACAAGGCCAATGGGAAAATTGCATGTAATTGACAACGATTGCATTTACTTCCAACTTTTCAGTAGCACATTGACAGCTAGCACACAGACAAGTTTTGTCTCTATTGAAGCATCCATTGAAGGACTACAAGAAGAAAATTTTCACTTGGTAATATTAAGACAATAGACTTTGGCCCCTTCCATCCCCTCTCAGCTATGTACCAAATTTGGGACCAAATACTAATAGGTATCTTTTTAAAAAAATGTTTAGGGGAATGTAATAACTACTGAAGCATCATGCATTTTCTTTCAGCTTCCCAAGCTTCAAAAAGAAGTTACACAGTTGTCCCCAAGAATCTTTTGAACCAAAAATTAGTCTGTAAAGATATTATTCTTGTTCTTGTTGGGTTAAAATGCATGTTGTTCTCTCAGGATTATTTTATTTTTCAATCAAAATGTAAATAGTTTAAATTTTCAGGATTTATTTGGAGATTGACTCAATATTTCATTTCATTATTTGTTAATTACTATTTGTTGTGAGTATTGAATTTATAATAATAACAAATTAAAAAAAAAAAAGAAAATGAGGCTGAAATCGCAATATGGCTTCTGCTCCCTGCCACACACAATTCACTCTGGCAATATTTCATGACTTCAGTGGTTTAGCTGCTTACTGGAAGCCAATCTTTAATCTCATTAGTAAATCCACATATTCCATCATGTAGAAGCAGCCAGGTTACCACTTGCACTAAGGTGCAGCATTGAAGAGAATTCTAAGGTTTACCTCAGGATCTTTGTTTTCCTTTTCTTTTTGAGTCATCTTAAAATGTTGCTTATATCAATTTCTGATCTCTAGATTGCTTTTGACTCTTGAACCTTTCCCATCTATAATACTATTGTTTGTGGCCCATTCCTAGGCAATTCTGGGGCTATCAATTGTAGGGAGGGGAGCCTGTTCTGAGGCAAGGACAGGAGAAGAGATACAAAAAGCATGGGGCCCCATAGATCTTCAAACATATAAGCAAGCCAGAGTGGGTTGGAGTAGTATGGCAAATTGAAAATTTGAGGGATAAAATAAGGCCCTGATTCAGAGTCAGAATCACAATGTGAGTATTGAGGAGTTCTCACCAACCATCTAATTCAAGTGGGTAGTTTGGAATTGAACAATCTATGAATAGGAAGGAGTCAGGGCATGCAATGGGCCGAATAATTACTACTGATCAGTAGGAAGGGAATATAGTTTCCAGAGGGTAGAACTAGGCAAGGGGTAAAATGTTTAGGCAGATGGGTTAGGATCCAGTATTTTAATACTTGAGGACAGAACAAGGCTTGAGTCAAAGTCATATTGTCTAGATCTAAGATATCTGGAGGAGTTTCAAAGGCAAGTAAAAATAAGGATGAGAACATATTTGTGGCATTTCTTAGTAATTGAGTCAACTCCTTGCTCAGACTCAGACCAAGGTCTTGCATATGGTTGCTGGGAAATTGATCAAGTAACCAAAGCATAGTTTACTTTGACTTTTTATGTGTTTGTGTTTATAGGAATATGAACAGGATTGGAGGAATGAAAGAAGGGGTATTGAATTGACTCGGGACTAGCATATAAACAAATGTATTCAAGAAACACTATATTTATATATTAGCCACTGATGATTCTCTTTGGTTCCTGATGGAATTTTCCTAATAATTTTGATGTAGCAATATTTTATGGACACTAGTTCATGTTACTATGTGTGGTTGAAACTAATACTAGAAGAAGATTCTGGGAATATGGTGGAGGTCAGACACTTCCAAACTTTCCAAATTTCCCCCACAAACAGGACAAAATTGTGTCTTAAGGTGAAAGTAGAACCGTATAAACAAATAAGAGTTGGGGCAGAAAGGTTGTCCTCCTAGAACAATTGGAGAAGGTAGGAGAAAAAAAAAAGATACCAGGTTTTAACCATGGGAAGTATAAACACCTCCTGGCTAGCCCTACTGAAAAAGCAAGTGGTGAGACCTGGAGCTTGCTGGATTGGGAGAGAGCTTGGCTCCAACCACAGGAATTTTTACCTTAGGAGCCTGTTGTTTGAATGCAGGAAGATTGAGAGAATCTCTGCTGAGAAGGAATGCCAGTCCTAGGTGTGCTGCTGAGACATGGCCCTGGTTGAGAAGGAACCAGCTCATACCCAATGAGTGCAGAAGCAGTGGGGCAGGAATGCTGCTGTTTGTGGACACTTACAGAAGGGTGGAGTTCTTGGTTTGAAGTTTCAGGCAAGAGGGGTAAAATAAAGGGGGACCTGAGGCGAGAGGCACCATCTTCTCCTTCACCAAGAGTAGAGGTCATTTATATCAACAATTTGCCACAAATTAAAAAGAAAAAGGTCAGGCAAAGGATTAAGAACCCAACAATAAAAGTTACTGTGGGGATAGGGAAGACTAGAGTTCTTCAGAGGAAGATGCTGAAGTAAAACAAAACAAAACAAAACAGAACAAACAAACAAAAAAAAAACCAAAACACCTCTCCTACTCTAAATGGTCAGCTACCTAAAAACAATTCATAGTAGAACTCAAAAAAGACTTTAAAAATCAAATGAGAGAGATTAAGAAAAAAACTTAAAAAAGAACAATCCAAGGAAAACAAGACTTTTATAAAAAGAAAGTTAGCCGATCAAAAAACAAGATCCAAAATCTTAAGGAAGAAAATGACTCTTTGAAAACTAGAATTGGGAAAGGGGAAGCCAGCAAAGGTATAAGAAACCAAGAAATAATAAAACAAAATATAAAGAATGAAAAAATGGAAGAGAATGCGTCATCTTATTAAAAAAAAACGATCAGGAAGAGAAAACATAATAATTGGACTACCTGAAAGCTATGATCAAAAAAAAAGAATCTTGATACAATAATACAAGAAATAATTAAAGAAAATTATCCTGAAGTAGATTATAGATATAATATATTATAGATTACAGGACAAGAGAAGAAAGTAGAAATTTGGAAAATTCATTGAACACCAATCCAAGATCCTACAAGTAAAACCTATAGGAACATCATAGTCAAATTCTAAAACTCCCAAATCACAGAGGAAATATTATAAGCAATAAGAAAAAAACAATTAAAATATAGCAGAGCCACAATTAGAGTCAAATAGGGCTTACCAGTGCCCACATTAAAAGACCCACAGGTCATTATATATTGAAGAGTAAAAGAACTAGGGTTCCAGCCAAAAATATCATGCCCAGCAAAGTTAACATAATCGTTAAACATAATCGTAAATTGGAAAAAAAGGAAATTCAATGAATTGCCCGACTTTCAGAATTTTGTTCCAAGAGACTTGAACTTAATAGAAATTTGCAACATAAGATCCAAGAAAAATATGAAGGAAACGTCAAAGACTAATTTCAAGGGACTCAATAAGGACAAACTGTTTATGTTTTATGCATGGAAATGCAAACAATATGTCTAAGATTCTCATTAATAATTGGGTAGTTTGAAAAAAAGATTGGGGTAGTGCTGAGTATGATGTGATTCTAAAAAGGAAAAATGTGTAGAAAAGGTAAAAATGTTATCTAAATGAAGTGTGAAGGCAAGAACTGATATAGAGGAACTAGAAGGGGGAGAGGGCTGGTAGTTCTGGAATTTTACTCACATCAAGAATAGGTTAAAGGGGAACCATCTATAAGAGGGAGAAAATAGGGTAAGGGAAGGATATAGAATGGTATGTAGATTAATGTGAATGGGATCTAGAGGGAAGGAAAGGGACAGGAGAAGGAAGGGATCCTTGGGGTGTAGGTTAAGTAATAGTTATGCAAGGTAGCTGGTAGAAGTAAAGTAGGGGAATCAGGAGGGATAGGAAATAAACATAATAACAATGATCAGGAGTAGAATTTATTTAAAAAACAAAAGCAGGAGAAATAATAATTGATCTCAGGCAAAGTTAAAGCTAAAATAAATTTAATCAGAGAAAACAGGGAAACTACACTATATGTCAGCCATATTATTCAATACTGTTTTAGACTATTTAAAATAACTTGGGGCAGCTAGGTGGTGCAGTGGATAGAGCCCCGGCCCTGAAGTCAGGAGGACCTGAGTTCAAATCTGGCCTCAGACACTTAACACTTCTTAGTTGTGACCCTGGGCAAGTCACTTACCCCCAATTGCCTTAGCAAAATAAATAAGTAAAATAAAATAACTAGATAGTATAAAATTAAAAAATAATATTGCAGTGGTGTAGGAAATGATGATTTGGTGATTTAGAAAAATAAGGAAAGACTTGCATTCATTTATCCACTTTCATAAAAACAGAGGACAAACAAGCATGGTATAGAGTCTAACATATATATATATATATATGTATATATATATTTATATATATATATATACATATATATGAATCTATATGTGTACATATGAGTAGGATTATATATAGACATCTATATATAATATGCATATGTATTATATACTTGTATAAATGTATATATGTATAAGTATGTATGTACATGTATATGTGTGTATATGTATGCATATATGTTATATATGTATGTATATCTATATATCTATACACACAAATATATCCTTGTTTAATTGTAGTCTTCTTGGGAGATGTAGGAAGGAAGGAAAGGGTAAAAATAAAGGAAAGAATGCATATCAGAAAACAAAAGAATATCTACAAGGAAGCAAAGAAAAGATGAACAGCTCTGAACCCAATGTGGAGTATTTATTATATAGACTTTATTGAAATACAAATTAATTATTTCATATTTTGAATCCTCTCATATTCTGCTGTGCATATGGCAATTTTTTTCTTTTTTTATTTTGTACTTAAGTTTTAAATAACTAAATAAAACACTCAATTAAAAAAAAAGAGAAACTAATACTCTGCTTCAAATACCTCAGATGTTCTGTGAATTCTGACACCTTGGGTCCTCTCTCTCTTGGGGCCAGGGAGGATGTACCCTCTATGGCTTAGTATGTGGTCTTCTTGAGTTACTGTGGTTAAATAATCTCATTCCTTGATAGTCACTCTTCTGTTGATAAGCTTCTTTATGCATCGTTAGACTGGTTCTTAACACAGCATAATTATGATCTGTCACTAGACATTAACTTGGGCCTTTCTAACTTGCCAACACCTGTCAGAACTTATACCTTTTTGGCACAGGCTTTGAAAATCTAGGGTTACCTACATGTCATGTAGGTAACTCTAAGGCTCATGGGGAAGACTTGAATCAGTCAAAACATAGTATTAAAATGTCTATCATTTCAGCTCTTTGTTAATTTAAATCTACCTCAAATAGTCTGTTAGTCTGGCTTTTTACTGTATTAGACAATAACAGACCTTATAACTGTTTATTGTTGGGAAATAGATCAGTGGAAAAGTTAGGAAGTACGCAGGGCCATATATATTTCCTAACACCCTAGAGTTTTCTCTTGGTCCTTACAGAGCCTCTGCTTCACCACTCCAAGCCAGTTTTTCCATTTTACTGGCAGAATAAACAGCCATATGGTTTCCTACAGCCAGGCACTTGTTGCTTCCTGCAGCTACTACTGTTATGGCATCTGGAGCTGGTTGTATCAAAGGATTATCCAGAATGGATCTTGGGAAGCTATAGTAGCAAAGATAAAGAATTGGAGAGGAAACAGGACTGATATTGATGTGATGACTAGTTCAAAGTATGGGGCCAACAGGACACAAAAGGAGACAACTAGCGCTGTGATGAAAACTTCGGTGATTATTGTTATTGGGCTGGGAAACTGATCCAATCCCTGATGTTTCACCCCTGTTTTCCCCATGATTTACAGAAGTGATAACCAAAGAACCCCTTCATGTGACATGTTGTATTGGTTAGTCATACATTTAATGGGTACTGCCCTCCCCAGACTTCTTTTTCTGCAATGTACAGAAAATCAGGTAGCCAATTAATTAATTAACTACCAAGGGAGTAAATATAGAACATAATTTGTCCACTAACATATAATCATGTCACCAGTCATGTGACTGGCAGAAGCTAACCCAGGAGTATGTGTTAGATTTTTCTCAAAAGAGGGTGCTCAGCTCTCTTATAATATTCTAGCTCCCACCTCCCTGTACTTATGTGGCACTAGCTGGATTTAAATTTGATTTAGGAGTATGGAAACAAGAAAATGGAATATTTTTCTGAAGTATGAGAAATTTAAAAATCTCATTTTGGCTCTTAGCCTCCACCCTGTATTTGGGAAGTCTCCTACTCTTGGATGACTAACCTCATTCATAAGACCCAGATGACTGGCATTTTTCATGGTCACATGATTTATTGAAACAGCACAGTGAATTATCACAGGAGGAACTATTGCATAGTAAAACCATAAAAATGGTTTTGTCCAGTCTTCTCCCTGCCATGGAGAAAGAATAAGGAAAGGTAAAGGAAAGTTTGGGTTCAATATCAGTTCTACAAATGATTTTTAAAATAGGGTGGCTAATTGGGGGGTTACCATAGATGGGTCAGAGGAAATTGTCAGACTAGTAGTGGTGGGTGTTTCCTGCTGAATGGCACAATGGTAACTTTTGGTTGATTTGATAACAATGTAAAGGTCTGCTGTTTTCTTGGGGCAAATAGCCAAGAATGAATACATGAATGAATGCTCAATAATTTATTAAGTGCTCTCTATATCCTCAATGCTATGCTAAATGCCGGAGATAAAAACACAAGCAGTACAATTGCTGCCCTGGGAGCCTAAATTTTAAATGGGGAAGATAACACATAAAGAGAAACTAGGAAAACGGTAAGGTTATATATGTATGTGTGCAGTGGTATGCTTTGGATTAAGGTGAGAATACTAGTGATGCAGTTTGAAAATGGTTAAGAAGAAACAACTTCTCAAAAAATCAAAGATGTATCAAAAGAAATGACTGTCCACCTACTTCTGGTGACTTATGAGGGCATGAATGATACTGCTAGACAGAACTTAGAAAGTATTTACAAAGGTGAAAATATCTTGGTCAAGAAATTGAAGATTTTAGGGGCAAAGGTAGCATTTTTAATCACTATTTCCCATCAAAAGTAGGAGTTGCAATACAGAAATTATATTTGGGAAGTAAAAAGCTGGATAAGAATCTCAAGAGGATTTTCTAGACATTATATATATATATATAATCTATGTTGTTTGTTGAATTCCCTGGGCAATCATCTAAGTCTGTTCAGACAGCTCCCATTATTTGAAAAAATCTCATTGGAATTATTTATTTTTATGTCTCCAAAATTTAATTCTTCAGAGCTTTCCATTCCTCCTGGGTTGACTGTCCACACAGAATTTTAGTTCATATCTAAAAATATTGGCATGATAGGCTCTCATCTAGGATAGAGCACACTTGACAAGAATTGGTGAACGTCTATTTGCTTAGAGCTTTGCAAATTCACTCAAAAGGCTCTTAAATTGTATATAGAAGTTGAAACATCTAGAAGTTCATAGGAGAAAAAATCCAAAAAAAGGAGTTAATAGGAAAACCCTTGGCCTCAAATGTCTTTGTGCAAATGATTAATTTACATTCTCAAAACAAGGAGACATATATTTGAGTTATCACTAAGATCTAGTGGGATGAGATCCATAAGAGAATAGACTCTAGATGACTATACCTTATTTAGAAGAATTACGATAAGTAAAAAATGATAGTGGGATGGCATTGTATAGTAAGAAGGTATAATTGTGAAGAAATTCAGGAGCTAGAGGAGACACCGGGTACGGAGAATTTGGGTGAAGGTATGGCCGAAGCAAGGGAATTTGTCTTTATAATATACTACATACTGCATCGATAAGAACAAGACAAAGATGAGGACTTTGGATGTTAGGAGCTAGTGATGGAGTACTGAACCACCATGATTCAGATCCATTCATCAGGCCCAGATAAACTACATCTTTGGGTCCTCAAAGAACCAATAGGTGTGATGGCTGAACTACTGTGAGGGATATTTGAAAGATCAAGGATACAAGAAAGGTATTATAAGACTGGTTAAAGGAAAATGTACTAATTTTTAAAAAGGTTAAAGTAAGGTAATACAAAAACTATAGAACAATGAATTCAACTCTGGTTCAGGGAATAATGAAAAATTTTATTTTGTTTTATTTAGTTTTTGAATAAGTTTTTATTAATGTTTAGTATTTACATCATTTTGTGTTCCCAATATGTTCATCTCCTTTTTCCTTTAGAGAATCATTCCTTATAACAAAAACAAAATGGGAAAAATAATTCAGTAAAATGAAGGAAAATATTGTAAAAAGCTAACAGATGTTGCAGTGTTCCATACCCATAGTACCTTACCTCTACAAAGAAGTGCCTTCCCATCCTTCTACTTTGGGAACAAGGTTGACCATTATACATTCATAGTATTTCGTTCTGATGGTTTTGGTTTTGTTGTTCTTTCCATTTGCACAGTTATGCTCATTGTGTAGATTATTTTTCCAGTTCTGATTACTCCATTTTTGTATCAGTTCACATAAGTATTTTCTATGCTTCACTGTTTTCCTTATAATCATTTCCCATGCTTCACTGTATTTTCTATGCTTCACTGAATTCCTCATTCATCATTTGTTGCAGCACAGTAACATTCCATTACTTTAATGGACTAATACTTGTTTAGGTTCTCCTCAATCTGTGGGTATCTACTTTGTTTCCAGTTCTTTGTTACTATGAAAACAAAGCACTGGTCTTCTCTTTGTTCTTCCTTGGACATGACTTCATTTCCTGATTGCATTTTCATTACCTGTATTTCATGCCTGGGATTTCTCTCTTCCTTATGTCCATCCCCTGGCTTAATGGGTCTCAGCTAAAATTGTCACTCTAGAAAGAAACCTTTCTTGAAATCCTCCCCCATTAATGCTAGTGCCTTTCCTATGGAATCATCTCTAATTTATTCTGTATATATCTAATTTGTTTGTAGAGAGTTACATATTGTCTCCCCTGTTAGACAGTGAGTTCCTTTCGAATAGGGATGGTCTTTTTCCTTGCTTTGTATTTCCCAGTACTTTTCATACTGCTTGACAGTATGCTTAATAAATGCTTGTTGAATTGTCTTGGCTATAAATATTTTCATATGCATGGGACTTTTCTTTTTGTCAATGACTTCCTTGAGCTACGTGTCCAACAATGGATAGATATTTTAGTCATAACTGATGAAATGTGTCATTAAAATGTGTCTCGAGAAGAAAGCAATGATCACAAGGAATCACAACGCATTGACTGAAAACAGATCATGCTAGAGTGACTTTATTTCCTTTTTTACCCAGGTTATTAAAATGATAGTTTAGGAGAATATGCCATAGATATAGTTTTACCTAGATCATAACAAAGCATTTGATAACATTTTCCATATTTTGTTGAAAAAGTGGAAGTATGAGAGCTAGATGCTAACACAATTAGATTTGGAACTGGTTTCATGTCCAGGCTGAAAAGATAGAAATTAACAATCTCACACCAATTTGGAAGAAGTTCTAGAATGTAGTGCTTCAGAAATCTGTGCTTGGTTCAGTTTTGTTCAACAACTTTATCAATAATTTAGGTAAAGCTGTAGATTATCTCCTTAGCCATTTTTTTTCAGATGCCACAAAGTCGGGAGGGATAGCTAGCACAGTTAATGAGAAAATAAGGATCCCAACAGATCCTAATGGGTTAGAACTTTGAAATGGATCTAATTGGAGATCTAGTAGGAAAATATTTATTATGAACAAATGTAAAATCTTACACTTGGGTCTAAAAATCAATTCCAGAATCATAGGATGAGGGAGGAATGGTTAGATAGAAATTTGTCTGCAAAAGATCTAAGAGTTTTAATGCACTTCAAGTTTAATATAAGTCAGCAGTATTATATGTGTGATATGGCAGCCAAAAAGATGAATTAAATCTTGGCCATAGCTTTCAAGAATAAGTAGATAATTTTCCTCTGTACTTTGCTTTGACTAGACTGGTTGCAGAGTACAGCCTGGCTCTAGATCTAGGATCCAAAGTATGACCTTTAGTTTCTGTCTCTGTAAAATGAAGGCATCAGAGTAGATGGTCTCTACGGTTTATGATCCTATGATCGTGCCCTCAGGGCACGAAGAGTACACTACTGTACTGTATAAATTTCTTGCAGAGAAATCTTTTTCAGGTACATGTTTTGATGTTTCTTTCCTGGTGTGCTAAGCATAAGGGGAAAAACTCAGGGGAGAATATATGTTCCTGTCCTTTCCCCAGGTATCTCTTGTCTTCCAGTGATAACATTATTATCAGAGAAGCTTTCAGCACCATGGCCAGTGGTATTTCTTTACCTCCTGCTTTGAGTGGATTTAATACAAAGCACTGTGTTCAGGTCTGTGCTATAATTAGTTTCATATAAGTGGTAGCTAATGAAATGACAAATACAACTCTGTGCTCCAAGTCCCCTGATAACAATGACAATGACAACAACAAAAGAAGTGGCAGCAGCAGCAACAACAACAACAACAACAACAAGGTTAATGTTTTAAAGTTTGCAAAGCACATTATATATGTTAGCTCACTTGAAGATAAAGCATCATTGTTCAAGTAAGGGGTGAATCTCTAATATGGTTGCTTTTTATTTTACCACACCTAATCACATTAAAAAAATAGAAATGCCATATTGTTAGAATTGAAGAGGTAGAACCACAAGATACGTTAGATAAAAATGAAGGCTTACATGGATGAATAATATCAAAGTCTGAGTCCAGGAAAGAGAGGTAAAACAGGGCACATATTATATTTTCAGGAAGGAAAAGGATGAACGATACTTAGGTATCTTGGCTAATCAGGAATCCAGGTTAGAAGGGGGTGGAGGGAATAAAGAGAGACCTATACAGATGATCTGGGTATAAAGGATTAGATCTAAGGATGGAGTTTAGGCAATAAATATAGGACATGAGGTGCAAAAATGGTAGATGTTATTAAGTCAAAGGCTCAATAAATCAGCCCCCCCCCAATACTCTTGCCAATGTGTAATACTGATCTCAGACTCAGGGGAGACTGGAATACAAAGAAGAAGACAAATACAAACTTCCTGCTGGAAGAGAAAAGAGAGCAGGGGAAAGGAGTTGTGTGTGTTGATGAATGAAAATGAATATGATGATGATGAATGAAAACAACAGTTTCTTAGGAAAAAGGATAGAACTTCTGTGATCATCATCATCATTACCATTAAATTTATAGAAGAAAGATCACTGATCTGGTACTAAGGAGACCTGATTTTGTCCATAATTCTCGGTGTGATTTGGAGCAGCTTGTCATTCTTCTCTGAATTCCTCATCTGTAAAATGATTGGATGGATGGCTGGAGTGAGTGAGTTCTAAAGCTACCTTCTGCTCTTTCATTCTATGTTCTAGAATAGGGGTTCTTAACCTTTTGTGTGTTCTTGAACCCTTCTCATTGCCCACTGAAGTCTATGGACCCCTTCTCAGAATCATGTTTTTAAAGTCATAACATTAAATAGGAACATAAAGAAAAGAAATCATATTGGAACATGATTATCAATTTTTAAAAGTTAAAAAAACCTGATCTAGAACATTGTGTAACATTATATGCTTCATCTAAATGCCCTTCTTTTCTGAATTCAATGTCCCTTCCATTTTTGATCTTCGCTGATTTCTTGAGCATGTCATAGACTATGAGACCAATCAATTTCATCATAGGGGAGAAGGCAGAACCTAATGAGCATAATTATCAAGTAGACAGTCTGTCATCGCCATCCTGTTACCTTTTCAATTCTCTTCCCCCTGTATCATGTCCCCTCTTCTGGCCCATTGCTCTTCCAAATTTATCCTCTATCACCCCAACCAAACATGCTTCCAGTTAGAGGCCAGTTGTAAAATAGCTACTAAACAAATTTATACTATGGTCTCAACTACTGATATCTGGCTACTAAAACCTAATTATACTCTTTAATATACTTTATTTTCATTTGATGTTCATCATAACTCTCTGAGTACAGGAAAGTGAGGGGGTTAATTTGTTTCCTCTTCCCAAGGGAATTTGGGAACAATACTTCAGTCCAAAGTAATAAATCAATAATAGTTAAATTTTAAGCATTAAAGATAAGCAGATGGGATATATGTATGTGTTTATATTGCTATCCATCTAGAACTCTACTTCCTCTACTTATATAGGCTGAACAGAGCATATGCAGGGAGTGTATAGCATGTATACCTAGTATTATATACATATCTTCCCATTTTCATAACAAAGGAAGCTACCTTGAGTGTGAAGGACTAGTTCCCTGGTTCAGAACGTCTGTAATTTCCATGGGCCATTTCCCCTAAGGAGAGGGAAGCATTTCATTCAGGCTGCGGTGTCACAAAAATAACAGGCAGGCAAGTGTGTGGGCATTCATCTGTCACTGGTGGGTCCCCAGTGGTAATGATGGTGCTCCAGATCTGTGTATCAACTGTTTCTGCCCCTTTGGATAGATAAGACTGACACTAAGCTTCTGGATACTACTCTCCCAAGGAGAGCACATCACATCTGGATGGGCAATTGCTCATATTAGGCCCCTTCAGAAAACATGGGAAACCTGGGAATGTGGGAAACTAGGATTCTCAACATACTATTGCTGCCTTCTCATGTCAGATGGAAAATTGTTCCCATGTTCCTCAATGCTCAATTTAATGACTCCAAATCCACCATATGCCACTGAAGAATGATGGAAGGGGGGGTGATGGTGGTGTATAATCTCACAATCACCAGCAACCATCTGTTGCTTGGTCCTTGTTTATATGTCCTCATAAGCAATCCCTACCCTGTAGAGTAGAACTTTCCAATGGTATGTCCGCAGCTGTCAAGCTTCATGCTTGGGCACTTTCCTTGCAGCTGACACCCCACAACCACACCTGCTCTAGGCTGTTAACAGCAGCCATAGGAACACAACTCCAAACTGTGGGACACACTGAGCATTTTCTCCAAACACTCTCCCCTCGCCTAGATTAAATATCAGGATATATTTCCTTCCCCCCCTCCTTTGAACGAATTTAAGAGTTGGGCTAAATGTTCTGCCATAAGCAAAGAAAGAGTTTCCATGGTATCTTTGTTCCTTATCAGTGGCAGGCTGAAAACAAGTCCTTGGAATCTGCTGTCCTCCCTAAACCCTCCATTTGAACTTTCTGAAATAGAAGCAAGCTGGCACTGGATTGCCAAATAAGACACCCACATCATATCCAAGTGGTAAATAATGATAGAATTGACCTCAGGATGAAAGGATTGGTCTAGTAATAGTGTGAAAGAACAAAAACTTCCATTATCATAAAGGTGATTGAGAGATGGAAGTCTGACCTTTTTTTCATTCTCTGGATGTTGCATTATTAAAGACCTGCTAAGTGATGACTTTGCCCAGGTGAAATACTGTTATTATGTTCAGTGGGGTTTATTCCCCCAAATCAAATTCTCCATCCTTTTATTCTGCTCTCTATTAAGTCTAAGAGGCAAGCCAACAAAAAAGTACAGACGTGATGAAATGCTACGTGACAGCACACAGGCAGAGCTAATGATATGTTTTCAGAAAAAAATTCTCAGTCCATAGCCCCAGAAATATGACTGAAACTGTTTTTTAAAAGCTGGTAGGGAGATGTTAGGAAGTAAATTATGGCTGTTATGGACTATTACAATTGAGCTGGTTTTTCATGGAATACTTGAAGTTAGGTTCAGGTCTCTTGTGGATCAATTTCTATGATAGGAAATGGAAATACAGTCCCTGCCTTCAAAGAGCTTACATTCTTTTTCAGGGAGGCAAAGTAATCTACATCTACACAAAATTTATACAAAGAAATGCTTACACTCAAGGTAATTTTTTCCCTTAGTGTGGGTACTGTCAGGTGGGCTAATCAGTAAAAGTGGTACTTGAAAGATTGTAGCTGAGCTGAGAAAATTAGCCAGTTCATGATCAGCACATGTTATATTTAGTATTGGCTATTGCCACAGATACTGGGGATATAGAGACAAAAAGGGAAAATGGTAGTTAATCTCAACAAACTTTCAATCTAACCATGACATGAATTTTGTTTAGAATTTAGCTTGGATCTCTCTTCTGGGTTTTTTTTTCAAGAAGCTTTTCAAAAATTCTTGGGCTAAGTCACTTTTGTAGTAACACTTTCCTCACCTAACACTTTCCTCATTCAAGTTAGGCTAGTTTTTCCTTTACAAAGGTATTGAAAACTTTGGATGGAAAATGTCATCTGCATCTAGAGAAAGACCTATGGTGATTGAATATGAATTGACACACACTATTTTCACCTTTTTCCTTCTTTTTTTTTCTCACTGTTTTTCTCTTTTGTTGATTTTTCTCTCCCAACTTGATTTATATGGGAAAGTATAAAAATGAATGTGTATATCTATATCTATCTGTCTATCTACACACACACACACACACACACACACACATATATAATATTGAGACAGTCTTTGACACTTGGATAGCTCAGAAGACTAAAGGATAAGCATGCTGATTTCATTACCTCATTGCCCAAGTACAAGGTTGGAACAAGGAACTATAGAAGCAATCTGACCCTTGACTGGTGGATCACAATGGGCAATTGAGGCCAGGGAAATTCATTTAACCAGAATCAACTTGAGGCCTCCTCAGTGCCTGTCTTTTTATAATAACCTTTTCTTGCTATGGCTAAATCTTTTTTTTTTTTTTTGTTAACTATTGGATGATATCTGAGTGTCGCATTTAGTTCCAACATTGATGCTAAACTATCAGGGGACTAACTTGAGTTAAGCACAAATCAGAACAACACCTATGCTCTTATCATTTTTTATTGTGTGTTATAGAGCTGTATCTTTTCAGTACTTTCTTTTACAGATGAAAAACTGAGGTCTAGAGAGGGGAAAGGATTTATCCAGTGTTACAGAATACCCCCCCCAATAAACCAATGGAAATTTAACAGTTTGAGTCATCCCCAACAAGTCAAAATAAAAATAGGTAAAAAATGAGCTGTGCATTACTTAAGTCAAAGATTTAGCTCCCAGATAGTAGTAGCAACTCTGAAAAAAACCCAGAGTGAGAGGCTCATTTCGAGGGCTGATCACTTGTCAGCTGGAGCTCTTTATTGCTATTGAGATTTCAAGGCAGAACAAGAGCTAATAGTCTCTTTGGTAGTTATCTTGGGGTAGGTGTGACTTAAGGGTCAGAGATAAATAAAGATGATCACCATCTGTGTATCCAGTCACTGCACAGTCCCTCAACTCAGCAAGTCCTATTATGCCCATCCAACAGGATCTTATTACAGGTCAATAAATAACGGGGGACTGAAGATATTGTGCCTGCTGCCCCGAGGCAAAAGGCCAAGAGCACAGGTGCACTCAATTGGGTTGTGATGCTTGTGTTTGCCTTAAAGTTTGCATCTACCCAATCATCATTTGTTCTCAGAGCCAGTTGGAGGTCCCTTTTCATAGTGGCGTCCTCAATCTACTTTCACAAGGGGCTCTTCGGGTGTTTAATGAGCTCACTACAGTGGTCTCTTGGGAGGCTATAGCAATAAAGTTTAAAAAGGGGGACTCATGAATCATGTGCTTCATTCACAGGCTTCGGGTTTTCCCCAAGAGTTAGCCTTAGGAAGCTAATTAATGGACACCTCATCAATCATCCCTGTAGATACACCACTGCCTTGCCTGCCTGTAGGGAGGGAAAACCCAGGCAGATGGATGGTGGAGGCAACCATATTCCAGTGCTTCTGCAGCTGCTTCTGAATCATAGGATCAAGAGCTGGCAGCCTTTTTAAAGATCCACTTAACCAATCGCTTAATGTTAGAGATGAGGAAACAGAGACCCAGAGAGGAAAAGAGACTCAGTCAAGATCACATAGCTACTAAGTGGTGGAGCTGGGAGTTAAAACCTAGGTCCTTTTCTTCCAAATCTTGCTTCTTTCTTTTTTGCATGAATGCACAAAATGGCTGCCTTCTCTCATATGCTAGGAACGATACTAGGAACGGAGGCTATAAAGATAAAAACTACAGAGCACCTGTTCACAAGTTTACAGTCTGTTGGTTGTATGTGTAGGGGGATATAGCAAACAAGGATGTGAAGAAATATGTATGAAATATATACAAAATAATGTGTTGGGAGATTGGGGAAATCATTGAGGAAATCAGAAAAGGCCATCTGTAGGATGGCACTTAAATTGATCCTTGAAGGGAGCTAGGGGTTGAAAAAGATAAAGAGAGAAAAGGCTATGGGAGAAAGAACAGGAAAGAAAAGTAGTGGAACTGACGAGGAAGGAGAACGAAAATTGGCAGTTGATTTGGAGGAATTTAGATTTGTCAAGAAGGTTAGAGATTATATTTGCAAAAGAAAAATTTGGGAGAAATTGAGTAAAATTTGAAAAATAGTCTTCAGATCCAAATTCTATTTCTGATTTCTGTTTGAGAGAAGGTTGAAGGAAGAAAAGCAGAACCAAGGAAATTGAAGGAGTAATTACCTCAAGGTAGAAACTCAAGGAGAAGGTAGCTGACAAACATGGTAAATAAAATAAGAGGTACAAGTTGGAGAGTAAAGTAACTTGGTGCAATGGCTTGGTGGGTGTGGCAAATTGGTAAAATAGATAGGAGGTTAAAGCCAGGAAGTAGGGGATATACGAAGTGATTTAGGAAAGGTATAATAGGAAGTTTTGTGTATTTGCCAAATAATTTAAAAGAGATAACTGGTTGTAAAATGCTCAGGGGTGAGATGTAAGCCTCCCTAGGTAGCTCAAAAAGCAGTGAGAAAAAGCTCAACCAGTATGGAGAGCAGGGATAATTTATAGTTACTTTTTTAAAAAATGGCAATGTATTTCTGCCAGTCAATTGACTATCTATGTTCCAAGTGCAAGTTTAAAAGAGAAGATGAAGGGATTCATAAATCCCTCTCCTTATACTTGATTATTAAGAACAATGGTGTGTTCTTAAAGAAAATGGAAATAAGGCTTTTTTTCATTAAAAGAAGAGGATCTGAGGTAGAAGAAAGCAACTCCAACACCATGCTAATGGCTACCACAATGCATGAAATCCAATAAAAACCCATACCTTTTAAAGAGAAACTTTTCTCTAACCATTCCTCTCCCATCCTAATTAGAAAAGAAGTGTCACATAGATGTAGACAAGAAAGAAAAACATGACTATACACTTATATTCAAAAACCACATTTGATTCTTTTCCTTCCCAAAGAGCAGGAAGCTGAATGATCTGTTCAGAAAGCAGCTTCTTATTGTCCAAGAAATTATCTAGTAGTGCCAAAGCAGTTATCATCCAGTAAGAGCCAAAGAAGAAGAGACGAGGAGTGGTGATTGGTGATGGCTTACTAAGGGGTACTAATGCAAGCTATTTGTTGACCTGATTATAACAATAGAGAAGTCCATTCCTAGGGAGTCTATCCAAGACTTGACAGAGAATCTCTCAAGCTGTACCACAGTGAATAACTGGTCATTCCTGTGGATATAAATTATTTTGGCAGAAGAAACCTAAAGAGCATTGCCAAAGATTCCAAAGTCTTAGAAAAGAAAGGGAAGATCATTGAGGTACAGGCTGTATTTCTCTGACTTGGTTTAAGGACAACTACAATAGAATTGAATATGAGAAAAGAGTCAATAAGAGTCAGAGGTGTGACATGGCAGCTAATAGGATCTAAGATCTTCCCCCAAACTCAGTTACTTTGTGTTCAATTTCCATAAGCCCTTTCTCAGTTACTTGCCAGTTGGAAAACTAGTTCTATCAAAATCAAAGAATATATTGACTTAGTTTGGAGACTTGCTGATTTCTTCATAGGATTTCTCTACTTACCCACATTCTGCATTAGATTTTGGTGCACAAGTTCTAATTATCTTTCTGGATAGGCATTTGTTTATACATCATGAACATTACAAGGCAAAATGACCAAGTGACTTATGAAATAACAACAATGATTATGATAATAACTAGTATCTATGTAGCACTTTGATGTTTGCAGAGTACTTTGTATATATTAGCTCATTTGATCTTTACAACTACTTTGGGAGGTAAGTGCTATTATTATCCTTTTTTTGTTTGTTTTTTTGGCTGAGGCAGTTGGGGTTAAGTGACTTGACTAGAGTCACACAGCTAGGAAGTGTTAAGTGTCTGAGGCTAGATTTTGAACTCAGGTCCTCTTGACTTCAAGGCTGGTGCTCTATACACTGTGCCACTTAGCTGCCCCATTATCCCATTTTTACAGATAAGGGAACTGAGGTTCACAGAGATTAAATGACTTGTTCATGAACACAGAAAGAATCTGAGGCAGGGTTCAAACTTATATCTTCCTGACTCTAAGTCCAACACTGTTGTTCATAGATATGTAAAAAATGCTATTTTTTAATCTAAAGGTAGGGACCTATAGATATGCTACAAAACTAACTCCATTAATTCCTTTATTTGTTTCTTTAAGGCAAACCTATAAATTACCTTTCTATTTAGCTCCAACTTCTTCATGCCTTCTGGTTTCATGTATGATGAGGAATGTCAACATGATGTGGTTTGAGCCCTCAAGTAGAACATCTCCTCATTGGTCAAGGATAAAGATTTCAGTTTAGAACACCAACAATTGAACTTTGTAGATAGTATAAAAAGCATGTGATCTAACAGCACTTATTTTTGAGGCTAAAAAAGCGCAAAACAAAGTAGATGCCATTTAATTGAAGAATGACTAAACAAATTACTGTGCTATAAGAAACCATAAATACGATGAATAAAGAGAAGCATGCAAAGACTTAAACAAACTGATGCAGAATAAAGTAAACAGAACCAGGAAAACAATATATAGAATGATTGCGATAGTACTAATGGGAAAAAACAACCACCACAAAGCAATAGAAAATGAATGTTGCAAAATAACAAAAAATAAGCATGACTCTAAAGAAGAGTTATGAGAAAACCGCCTCCCCTAATTCCTTGGCAGAAGTAGAAGCTCCATGGGTATAGGACATCACATATACCTTCAGATTTTTTCAATATAACAATTGGTTTTATGAATATTTTTTTCTTTCCTCTCTTTTCCCTTTTAAAAATATTACTTGTGATATAGAATGGTTCTTGGGGGGAGCAATGGGAAGGAGAAGATATAAGAGAAATATAAGTGATGTAAAAACAAAAAATATCAATAAGAAAAACAAAAAGTGTGACCTAAGTACCTTCTGTACACCCCATTCCTTTTACTGCTGCCACCACATCTACATAAATAGAATTAGGCTACGTAGGACTAGGGGTTAGGTTTTTATTTTTATTTTTATTTTTGTTTTGTTTTGTTTTGTTTTGTTTTGGTTTTTTTTGCTTCACAGGGTGCCACATCTGAGGAATATAACACCTAGTGAATGTATTATTACTTATCATGACAAGTCTTTTATATCTAGCTAGGTTAATCTTTCAAATGTGGAGGGAGAAATTCTACCATCTATGTTTCATTTTACATTCATATGCTGCTTTTCCACGCATTTTATCTATAGAAGCTCTCAGAATCATTTGGTTCAGTTGGGCTTCGGTTCAAGCTTGTTTGTTTGGTAATAGTGATAATAACCCACATTTCTTTAATGCCCAAAGGTCTGCAAAATGATTTCCTTCCTTTATCCTTCATTAGGTAGGTAGTGCAAGTGATGGCACCCCTGTTTGATAAGTAAAGTTCAGAGAGGGAAAGGATTTTGATCTTGGTTATATAGCTGACAGGAGACTTGAATCCAAGTCTCCTGATTCCGAATAAGCTTCTTCAACTTCATCTACCTGAAATTCATCACATGGTTCTTCGTGGCCACCCTAATGGGGACCTTTAAAACTCTGTCTAAAGACAAATTAAGGAAGGGAATGTTCTTCCTGGCTAAAATGTACCCATGATAGACTGGAGAAAGACTTCTCTGGAATTATTACCAAATCACAGCATCTCAGAGTCAGATGGAGGCCCAGAGGCCATCTGGTTTAACCTTTACTTTAATAAGAATCCTTGTGACATTCCTGATGATTACTATCCAGCCTTTGCCTGAAGACCTTTAGTCAGGGGGAATCCACTCTCCTAAGGCAGCTCACACAACTCTTGAGTGATTCATCATTATGAAGCTTTTCCTAACAATTATATTCCAATTTCCTTCCAACCTGCCACTGACCTTGTCTATTCTCACAGCTGGTTCAATGGTTTTGATTGAATAGATGGGTCAGTTCAGCCAAATACCCTTTAATTCAATCAAACAACCCATCTGTGGAGTTAACCTACCAATAAATTCAATCAATTTGTCAATTTAGTCAAACAACCAGGGTTTGTCAATATGTTCACATTGCCTAGAGTCTTGCAAATTGAATTTTCAAAAGGGCCTTCAACCGAAAATAGAGGGCAAGGGAGAAAACTGTCTATATATGTCCACCAAGCTAAACACCTGAGAGAGCAGTGATAATATCTTCTTCAAAAGATACTATCACTTCTTCTTTAGAAGAAGAATTGTAGTAGTCGCTCAGAAGTTTACAGGAGACAAAATCCAAGAGAAACTGGTAGTAAAACTCTTGCCCTCATATGTCATTTCAGAAATTTACAAAGTTTAAGCAACAATCAAGGTACGAGCAAAAACACCAAGAGGTCCTAATCCAAAGAGGCAAATTTAACTTCATTGGTCACTGAAATATGGTGGGGTGAAGTCCATGACTGACCTATGGCTCTATATATGTAAACCTCATTCAAAAGAAAAAGTGTAGGCAAAAGGATGGTCATAATAGTGTTATGGTGTGGTATAGTAAAAAGAATATTCATGTCAAGAAAGTCAGAATTCAGAAGTGGTAAAATAACTTGGATAAAGATAAAAACCAACAAAGCAGGAATTAAAGTAATTCAGTTATCAAAATAACCCTTCAAACAGAAGAAATAGAGGAAGTATTTAGGAAAGTACTCAGGGATATAGACATGTATGTGCTAGTAAATGTTTAATAACAGGCTCTCTGAAAATGTACAATATACTTTTAAATTTAATCTACACTATTAACATTTTACCTGTTGCTTTCTTAAGTCTAGACAATTGACAATACAACAAAATAGGCCCTGCTATGTAGCATTTGGTGATTTCCGAAGTATAAATGCTCACACAGAAAAACTTAACTGTTGGCTCTTGTGAGCCAATTCAAGCCAACATCCCTGGATATGGTCATGATGGAGAATTTCAGTTATTCAGACATCATTGGGAACTTCCTCTATGCAGAATGATCAAGAATTTCTTGACTTGCCTTAATGATAATTTTATTCTTCCCAAAGTGGAGAAAGCAATAAGGAGAAATTCTATTTTTGACCTGATTCCCACCAATATGAAAGAATTAGTTGCTGAAATGAAGAAGATTAGAACTTAGGGGGAAGTGAGGATTCAATCAAAATATTTGTGACAGGAGAGGAAAATTGGGAATAACTTGATGTGTACCCTAGGTCTTGGGAAAATAGATTTCAAAATGTACTGGAGAATGGTTGGGTGAGATCCAATGAGCTAAAATTCTAAAGGAAAATAATTCATTGGCGAGATAAGGAATCGCTTCTGAAGTCACACAAAGTAAAAGTTCCTATAAGAAGGACAAAAAGTTGTTTAAAGAATCCAACATTGATGCATTGGAATTCATCAAGCAACTTAAAAGTTAAAAACATGTATAGAAGGTAGAATCAATAAGAAGTAGGAAGATGAAAACAAAAGCTTGATATGGTCTTTTAAGAATTGTGTCAGGAGTTTCAAATGGTAGAATGAGATGAGACCAGTGAATGAAGAAAAGGACACTCCAAAATGAGTTTTAAAGCTATATTGGGAAAAGCAGAGGTTCAGAGAAAGGATAGAGTAATAACTTGGAGAGGGTGGGAAAATGATAGTTGATGACAGAAAGAGGACAGAGTCAATTCCTATTTTCCCTGAAAATGATCTTTTGATTTGGAAAGACAACAAAAATGGCTAACAGAGAGTTGATACCCAAGATAAGTAGGGAGATGGTAAAAGATAACCTAATTGATCTTGGTGTGTAGAAGTCATAAGGCCCAGTTGACTTAGATCATGGGGTACTGGAGGAACTGGTAAATATGATGGCTGAACCAATGTCACTGGTCTTTTAAAGTTCTTTGAGATTGATAGACATATTGTAGGGTTAGAGAAAGAAAGATGTACCCATTTGTTAGAAAAAGTAGAAAGTTAATTCTCCAAAGGTAATAAAGCTTGACTTCGGTTCCTGGCAAAATTCTTTCATGTTTAATTAAATTGATAGATCACGAACATTTAGAAAAGAAGAAATGATTACAAAAAGGTAGCATGATATAAGAATGTATCATGCTAGGTAGATCTTTTTTCCTTCCATTATAGGCTTATAAAACTAGTAGATTAGAGAATTCTGTAGGTACAACTTGCCTAAGTTTTAGCAAATTATTTAATAAAGTATTTCCCATATTTCTTGTGGATCAAAGCTTCTTAAACTGTGGGTTGTGACTCCATATGGGGTCTTGAAACTGAATGTGGGGATCATGAAATTATGATTTATTATCAGGAAATGTCTGATTTGTATGCCTATTTTATGTACCTATATATCCAGGGTTATGTAAAATTTTCTTTGGCTAAATAGAGCAGTAATGAACTGAACCAGCTACACCCAGCAAAAAAACTCTAGGAGACGATTATGAACCACTACGTAGAATTCCCAATCCCTCTAATTTTGTCCGCCTGCATTTTGGATTTCATTTACAGGCTAATTGTTCACTATTTCAAAGTCCTATTGTTTATGTACAGCAAAACAACTGTTTGGACATGTATACATATATTGTATTTAATTTATTCTCTAACATATTGAACATGTATTGGTCAACCTGCCATCTGGGGGGGAGGAAGGAGGGGAAAAATAAGAACAAAAGGTTTGGCAATTGTCAATGTTGTAGAATTACCCATGCATATATCTGGTAAATAAAAACTATTAATTAAAAAAATTTCTTTGGCTAAAAGAAGTCACATGTGGAAAAAGTTTTAACCCCCCTACTCCGGGCCAGATGATGATATTACTATATGAGTTCAGAAGTAGTTTAATGATTAGACTCTAAGAGTAGTTATTAATGGATTAATACCAACTTGGAAAGTTTTCAGTCGGGTTCCCTGGGGAGCTGACTTTAGTTGTCTTGTTTAATTTTTAAAAAATCAATTACTTGAACAGCAGCATTGTGTGATGATCAACTATGATTGACTTAACTCTTCTGAGTAATACAATTCCAGTAGATTCATGGTAGAAAATGCTATCCCCATCCAGAGAAGGAGCTGATGGAGTACACTGATGGAATGTAGATCAAAGTATACTAGTTTTACTTTCATTATTTTTTGTAGTTTTTCTTTTTTCACAAGATGACTCATATGGGAATATATTTTCCATGATTGCTCATATACAAATTGCTTACCATCTTAGGGAGGGGAGAGGAGAGGAAGGGAGAAAATTTGGAACTCAAAATTTTATAAAAAAATGAATGTGAAAATTATCTTTACATATAATTGGAAAAATAAAGCACTATTTAAAAGGAAATAAAAATCAATTTCTTGAGTAAAGATGTAGGTGACATACTTATCACGTGTTTTGATGACACAAAGCTAGAGAGTTAGCCAATGTACAGGTTGATAAAATTAGGATTCAAAAGATATTGATAGGGTAGAACAATTAGGGGCAAAAGAAAGCACACTGATCTCAGGGAGCTCAACCTGAAGTCATGGAGCCTGAGTTCAGATTTCAGTTCTGCTACTTTTTAGCCAGATCAATTAGCCTTCCTGAGTATTTTCTCATCTATAAAATATGGGGATTAGGATAGATGATTTTGGAAGTTCTTTCCTGCTTTAGATCTATAATCTTATCTTTGTGTATGTATATTTGAAAAAAAACCACATAAACATACACCTTGGGCAAGTCACTTAACCTGTATGGGCTTCAGTTTTCTCATCTGTAAAATGAGTGGATTGGATTAGATGGTTTTCTAGGTCCCTTCTAACTCTGACATTCAGTGATTTAAATGCTTTGTGAGTGAAATGCTCATGAATGAAGCAATGAACGAATGGTTAGAATAAAATAATTAAGTCGGTCAAGTCAGGATTCTAATTTCTTACTATTGGCCTGATGACTCATTCCATTACACAAGCACATTCAAAATGGTTTGTATACCTAGAGGCACTCACCCAAGCCATCTCAACATTAGACTACCCTTTTACCTGTTCCAGAACAAAGTACCCCTTTCTGATCTCCATTCTCCTTTTGTATATTCTGTCATCTCTATTAACAAACTCTTTGAAGGTAGAAACTGTCTTTTTTAATATTTGTTTTCTCAGAACTTAGCATGTGTTTTTTCATTCATTCAGGTCATCACTTGGACAGCTTCTTGAACTGATAAATTCAGTGACAAGCTACCCAGATAGTAGCTTACTTCTCCAGGACAGATAGTGCGTAAGTCAAAATAAGAGTTTGCTTGGAGAATGCTTGGTAATCACAAAGTACTATTGAATGGCAGCAGTGATGAAATGATAATCATAATGAGTTTCATGGCCATCGTTTCAATGTGGGCTGTGTTTCTGGGTTCTCTTTGTTTCTGATCTAGAGTGGACAGAGTTGTAGTCAGCATATGAATTTGTTTTTTTTATTTTATTTATAATTTTTTGACAGTATATATGCATGAGTAATTTTTTATAACATTATCCCTTGTATTCATTTTTCCAAATTATCCCCTTCCTCTCTCTACTCCCTCCCCTTGATGACAGGCAATCCCATACATTTTACATGTGTTACAATATAACCTAGATACAATATATGTGTGTAAATCCCATTTTCTTGTTGCACGTTAAGTATTAGATTCTGAAGGTATAAGTAACCTGAGTAGATAGACCGTAGTGCTAACAATTTACATTCGCTTCCCAGTGTTCCTTCTCTGGGTGTAGTTGTTTCTGTCCATCATTGATCAACTGGAAGTGAGTTGGATCTTCTTTATGTTGAAGATTTCCACTTCCATCAGAATACATCTTCATACAGCATTGAAGTGTACAGTGATCTTCTGGTTCTGCTCATTTCACTCAGCATCAGTTCATGTAAGTCTCTCCAAGCCTCTCTGTATTCCTTCTGTTGGTCATTTCTTACAGAGCAATAATATTCCATAACCTTCATATACCATAATTTACCCAGCCATTCTCCAATTGATGGACATCCATTCATCTTCCAGTTTCTGGCCACTATGAAAAGAGCTGTCACAAACATTTTGGCACATACAGGTCCCTTTCCCCTCCTCAGTATTTCTTTGGGATATAAGCCCAATAACAGCAATGGTCAGCATATGAATTTGGATTGTTGATATGCTCAAGAAGGACAGGACCAAATATGTGACTTGTCCTCTGTCCTTATGGTTAAAGTCCCCTAGTCAATCCGGCCAACAAGGGAGGATGGCATTGCAAAAGCAATCCAGCTAGCGAGTCATTTCCCACACATGGGACAAAACAGATGGTTCAGTACAACAAATCCGAAAAAGTAACACAAGAGAAAAAAAATGTTTACAACTTCCTACCTGATATCAAAAGGTTTTATTCATTAGAAGAGGATCCCATGTTCTAAAGAAACATTCATTTAATCGGTGTTCTACCTCTGAGAATTTCTCTATGCATTCCCCATTACAGAGATCCTCTTCTGAATAAATTTCAGGGTGCTTTTTTGTTTTCATTACAGGAAAGCAAATCAAAGAATTGCTTGTTTTGCTTCTTGCTCAAAGGCTAAGCATATGCCATTGAAGGTCAGAGTCACTGTGGTTCCTAATCTTATTTGGATTGTGAGATTCTAGAAAGCAAATCAAAGAGAGAGGGGACAGTCAGAGCTAGGCTCCAGATTAACTGCATGGGGATTATCCAGGTATCAAGTAATGGAGCTAATTCTTAAATTCAGACTAGCTTCTCTTTGGCACCCAGCACACACTCAGCTTCCTCTCGTCCTTGTCATTCACAGGACCTTCAGAAAAACCAACCCATAGGATCCTGGATCGAAAGCTCAAAGAGACCTCAGCAGACATCTAGTACAAACTGAGGGGGATCAAGTGACTTGCTCAAAGTCATACATAGAAGCCCAAATCTAGAGTTGGAAGGATTCTCAGAAGCCATGTGATCCAAGCCTGTATTTTAGATATGAGGAACTTGAGGCTCAGAGAGAGAAAGTAGCTTGCTCAAGGCAACACAGATAGTAAAAATCTGAGCCAGGATTCGAACTTATTATCCTATATATGACCCTGAGAAAGTCATCTAAGCTCCTTGGACCTAAGTCTCCTTTGTAAAAAGAAAGAATTAAACTAGCTGGCCTCCGAGGTTTCTTCCAGCTTCAGATCTAGGATGCTATGTGTAACTTGGAGCAAATCTTAATGACCTCTCTGGACCTCAGTTTCCTCCTTTACAAACTGAAGAAATTGGATTAGCTGGTCTCTAAGGTCCCTTCTATATCTAAATCTGTCAGTTTGTTAGTTTCTCTATTCATTCAATCACTGAAAAATATCACCACAGCAGCCTAATCTGACCCTTTGTTTGAAGCATGAATTCCCTCTCCAACATCCCAGCCATGTGGATGTCCATGCTTTATCCAAACACTTCTAGTGACAAAATGTCTCTTGCCTTAAAAGGAAGTCCATTTCTTCTTTTTTATGGTCCCGATAACAAGGAAGTTCTTCATTATGCTAAGAAGTTTGCTTTTTTGAATATTTTACCCATTGTTTCTGGTTCAGTCTTCTGGGACTAAGCAGAACAAATCAATTTTTTTCCTAAGTGTCAGAGTGTGACACTGTGCCTTGCACAGAAAATTCCTTCTCCACCCCACCCTCCAAGAGTCTGGGGCATTCTTAACTCTGCCTTTTCCTGGAATACATCCCCACTCCCTTTCCCCTGCTCTGTCTATTAACATCTAACTCATATTTCAAGGCCCAATCATTGAAGCCATGAAACTTTCTTGATTCTCCAGTGAGTAATGAACTTGATTTACTTGTTCCTTAGTCCTAGAACAAGGGAATAAGCATTTTTATCTTTGCCAAATACTGTGTTGTGTCTTTTATAAATATTTTCTCATTTTTGATTCTTATGATGACCCTGGGAGACAAGTGCTATGATGACCCCCACTTGACAATTGAGGAAACTGAGGCAGAGAGAAGTTAAGTGAGTAGCCCAAGGTCACACAGTTAGAAAATATCTGAGACCAGACTTGAAATCAAGTTTTCTTGACTCCAGAACCAGGGATCTTTCCAGTGCTTCATTAGCTGCCTCACAATATGCTCACCTTTCCCACTAAATTGACACTTGTACTTATCTTCACATTCAAGGCCACTGTCATCCATCCAATCATCAAATTTTCTGAAACTGGCGTCATTCTTGATTTTCGACTCTCTGTCATCCCCTTTCAATAAGCTAAAAAATATTGTGGATTTTACCTACACAATACCTTCACACTTCCATCTCCTCCAAATTCATACAGCCATCCATTGTTACCCCTCACCTGGGCTACTTAATAAGGTAATATAGATTACTCTTTGGTCAACCATTGACAAGTGTTCAAGCCACTCTTTGAGTCCATGACTATAGGACTATAGTCCTACAGTTGGGTATCAGGGGAATAAGAAAGGTTTTAACCACTCTGATACAATCAGAGAGTGACCAAGTCCTGGTTGAGTGGAACTTCACCACAAATCCATTGTGGGCAATGAGAGCTAACTTTCCTACTATATACTAGTATTCCCAGTACACATGGGAAATGGGAAGAGAGATATCCCTAAAAGGTAGACAGGAGGAACCAAGATGTCAGATCTGAAGGTCAGAAAGGGAGCATAGACAATTGTCAAGACTGAATCAATAAAAACACATTCCTAGTGCTGAGTAGTTGAATATGACTGAATAGAACTAGAAGAGACCTAAGAAGCCATCAATTCCAATCCCCTCATTTTACAAATGAGGAAACTGAGACACAGAGGGTTTAGGATCACATAGTAAGTTTCTGAGATAGGATTTTAATTCAAGATCCAGTACTATTCCAAGATACATCAGATCAGTGAATCAACAAGTATTCATTAAGCATGAAACATCTCAAGGAGCCTATATTCCAATAAGATGGACAAATATATGTAGAAAAATACATGCAAAACAGATAAAAGGGAGTCTGGAAGGAGAAAAGGGACTCACACTAGCAGTACTAGAAGAGGACTAGGAAGGCAGATGGTAGCACTTGAAGACAGCAGATTCTAAATGGTAAGAAATAATGTCTTATACTTCCCCTTTGATGTCAGACATGAAAATAAACCAAGGACTGGGCCTTGAAAAATGACTGAGATGTCCTTCAAGAGGCAGAGCTGAGAAAAGAGAGGGGAGGCATTCCAAACTGAATTTGACTTTAGCAGTTGCATGAACACAGCTACATATATATATATATATATATATATATATATATATATATATATATATAAATATATATATATATAAATATATATATATATATATATATATATATATATATATATATATATATATATATATATATATATATATATATATATATAAACATATGACAAAAGAACCAAAAGAAAGTCCTGAAACAATGACTAATTTGGTCAGCTCTAATATTGGCTATGGACTTTGGACAAGGGATTTCCTCTCTCTGGCCCTCAATTTCTTTATTTTTTTTTTATTTTTTTATTTTTCTGAGGCTGGAGTAAAGTGACTTGCCCAGGGTCACACAGCCAGGAAGTCTTAAGTGTCTGAGACCAGATTTGAACTTGGGTCCTCCTGAATTCAGGGCTGGTGCTCTATCCACTGCATCACCTAGCTGCCCCTCAATTTCTTTATTTTTAAAAATGGGGCCAAAATTGCTAGAAGAGAAAAACTTTGCAAGCTTTAAAGCACCATTGTCAGTGCTGTTCAGAGTGAGATATTCAAGTGATAATTATATTCACTCATGCTCTATGCGCCAGTCAAATGAGACTACATTGTATCCTCCATACATGTCTCACGTTTTCCTGTCTCTATGCTTTTGCCTCTAGACCTGAATATCATTCTCATTGTCTTTTCCTAGCCCCTGATTTTTGAATATTTATCCTTTAAAGTTGACCTCACAAACTACTTCCTTAAGAAAAGCTTTCCTGAATTGATATAGCCAATTAGTAGTCACTCTTTCCTCTCCAGTGAGAGAAAATGAGTATTGCAGTCTTAGAACTAGAGCTGGAAGGGCTGTTTCTGGAAATTTAGTATAACCCCTCGATATTACAGAGACATAAATAGAGTCATGGAGTGGAAGTGACTTCTCTAAAATCTCACATAGCATGGAAGAGGCCTCTGAGGCCATCTAGCTCAGTTCCCCTATCTTACAGATAGGAGGTCAAAAAAGTGAGGCCCAAGGATTAGGAGGATTGACTTATCTAAAAGCACACATAGGATCCTAGGTCTAGAGCTGAGAGGGATTTCAGAAGCCATCTAGTCCAACCCCTCATTTTACAGAAGGGGAAACTGATGCCCAAGGAGGGAAAGGAACATTTTTTACAAGTGTACCACTTGTAAGGATTAGAGGTAGAATATGAATTCTGATCTTCTTGACTGCTAGTTTAGTACTCTATCTACTCCACTATGTTACTTTAATGGAAGTGAGTTATTTAGAAAAACAAAAACAAAATCCATTTATTTTTGTTTTATGGCCCTGAGGTGCTACTTCATAGACTTAGCTTGTGAAGTTCTGCTTATCTGTGAATGTCTGTCAGGCAGAGAGGCTTTTGGATATTTGAACAGTTCATTTCCAGAGATGGAACTGGTGACACTCATTCAACTCTTTCTAGCCCTGTGCCAGCTTTCTACTGCTTCTGAAACCCTACCTCTGCCTACCTAAAGAGGGACAACTTCCCAGGAGTTTCCTGTAGAACTATACTGAGGCCATTTGCCTTGGGGTTTAACATCTCAAGAGTAAAGATGTCAGCTACTAAGGGGGTGGAGGGTGATTGGTGGGAGCTAGAGAATGATGCAATCATACTTGGCCATCCATATGGAACTTCTTGGTGCTGCAGAGCCCTTCTCATGAAGCCTGGGGCAGTGTTTCTTGTTTTTACCTTTGTTAAAGAAGTTTTCCAAAACTTTGGAAAAATTTGTTGGGATAATTTGCTCACATTTATCCAAGTGAGGAATTTGTTTGCTCAGGAAATATGGCATTAAAGCTGTGTCTGTAGGAAGATTTTTCTGGAGGTGTTTTCTCTGGCTGCTTTGTGTATATGGTTGGTATGTTCTGTCTGAACTGAAATAGGAAAAATATATCTTAGAAATCAGACTATCTATATAACTAATGTAGCACAGTGAAAAAAATTCTGGACCTGAAGTCAAAGGGCCAGTGTTCAAGACCCAATTCCAGAATTTAACAGCGCAAAGCACTTTAATTCTGTGCCTCAGGTACTTCATTTGCAAAACGACAACTAATGGTTAATAACCATTACATAAAATGCTGGCTCTTGATTTCAGACAGATACGTTACTATATCAACCAAAAGGTCCATTAATTCTTATGTTTTCTAGCAAATTTCTTTTAAAAAATTGTTAAAATTGTATTTTATTTTTCCTCAGTTATATATCAAGAAAAAATTTAGCATTCATTTGTACAAGATTTTGAGTTTCAAATTTTTCCCCCTCCTTTCCCAATTCTGAAAATGATAGTCAGTTTGATAGAGCCCATACTGTACTATTGTGTAAAGCATATTTTCATATTAGTTGCAGTTTTGAAAGAAGCAACAGATCAAAAGGCGGGGGGGAACCATAAGAGGGATTAAAGTAAGTGAAAAAGATATGTTTGATTTGCACTCCAAGTACATCAGTTCTTTGTATGGTTATGGGTAGCATTTTCCTTCATGAATCCTTTGTTCTTGTCTTATATCATCATGTTGCTGAGAAGAGCTGAGCCAATCATAGTTGATCATTATGCAATGCTGCTGATACTGTGTTCCTGCTTCTGTTCATTTTATTCTACATCAGATCATGAAAGTCTTTTTCAGGTTTTTTTTCTGAAATCTTCCTGTTCATCATTTCTTATCACACAATAATGTTTCATTACATTCATATACCAGAATTTGTTCAGCCATTCTCCAGTTGATGAGCATCCCCTCAATTTCCAAGGGATGCTATAAATATTTTAACATGTAGGTCCTTTTCTCTTTTTGATAATTTCTTTGGGATCAAAGGGTATGTGCAGTTTAGTTGTTTTTTGGGCATAGTTCCAAATTGCTCTGCAGAATTGTGGGTCAGTTCACAACTCTACCAACACTGCATTAGTGTCCCAATTTACCCATATCCTCTCTGACATTTATCATTTTTCTTTTTTGTCATATTGGCCAAGCTGTACATATGAGGTGGTGTCTTGAGTTGTTTTAATTTGTATTTCTCTAATCAAAATTGATTTAAAGCACTTCTTCATATGCATATAGATAGCTTTAATTTCTTTAACTGAAAACTTCCTGTTCATATCCTATGACCATTTATCAATTGGGGAATGATTTGTATTTTTATAAATTTTATTCAGTTCTTGATATATTTAAGAAATGAGGCTTTTATCAGAGACTTGCTGTAAAGATTGTTTTCCAGCTTTCTGTTTTCCTTCTAATCTTGGTTGCATTGATTTTGTTTGTACATTTATCGATAAAGTCATATAATTTTTGTTACTCTTGCTATTTAATGTAGTCAGTTATATTTAGTTTTCCTAATACTGAAACATTCCTGTATTCCTGGTATAGGTCCAAGCAGGTCACAGTGAATAACTTTTTTAAAATATATTGTTCCCGTCTATTTATTTTAATTTTATTTTTTTACAATGATATTCGATAGAGATATTGGTCTAATTCTTTCCCTTCTTTATTTTAACTCTTCCTGGCTTAGTATCAAGATTTTATTTGAATCTTACAAGGATATCCTATTTTTCTTATTTTTTTTGCAAATAGCTGATATAATACATTAATTGTTCTTTAAATGGTTGGCAGAATTTGCTATAAATTCATCTATTCTGGAATTTTTTCCATTGGGAGTTCATTTATGGCTTATTAGTATCTCTTTCTGAGGCTGGGTTACTTAATTTTTTTATTTCTTGTTACATAAATCTGGGTGTTTGCATTTTTGTAAATATCCATCTATTTAACTTATTTTGTGTGTTTTATTGGCTCATGATTAGTCAAAATAGTTTCCAAGAATTTCTTTTTTTTTATTTGTATTGAATTTGTTTTTTTTTTCATTTTTGATAGATGATTTGGTTTTCCTCTTCCATTTTAAAAAATAAAATTATCTACATTTTATCTATTATATTGGTTTTTAAAAGTCATGATTTTTATTAATTTTGTATTTTAAAATCAGTGTTTTTTAACATGTTTTTCAGAATTTCTTTGTTGGTGTCTAATTAGAATTTTAAAATTCAAATGTTTTCTAGGGTTAGTTTTTAAATTGTATGGCCAATTCATTGATTTATTCTTCCTCTCTTTCACTGATTAAAATGTTTAAAGTTATAAATTTCTGCCTAGGGGGATATACTATAAGATATTTAAGATGTATGGGAATGCCTGCCATCTAGGGGAAGGGGTGGAAAGGAGGGGAAAAATTCGGAACAGAAGGGAGTGCAAGGGATAATGTTGTAAAAAAAATTACCTATGCATATGTACTGTCAAAGAAAATGTTATAATTATAAAAATTAATTTAAAAAATAAATAAATCATAAAAAAAAATTCTGCCTAGGGGGAACTTCTTTGTTTGCATCCCCAAAAATTCTGGTATATTATCTCATTGTTTTCTGCATCTTTAATGAAATTATCTATTGTTTCTATGATTTGTTCTTTGACTCATCCATTCTTTAGGATGTCATTTATTCTCCCATTAATTTTTAATATTTTCTTCAATGTACATTTATTGAATATTTTTTCCATTGAGGTGATTAAAGGATATGTTCAATATTTCTGCTTTTCTGCATTTTTGGTGAGACTTTTGTGTTCTGATATATGCAAAAAAAAAAAAAAAAGAAATATTTTTCTCCCTTCGATTTTCATTCAGTAACTGCCAGAGATCTATCCTAACTTCTTCAAAATTCTAAATTCAAAATTAACTTCTTGGGGCAGCTAGGTGGCACAGTGGATAGAGCACCAGCCCTGAATTCAGGAGGACCTGAGTTCAAATCTGGTTTCAGACACTTAACACTTCCTAGCTGTGTGACCCTGGGCAAGTCACTTAACCCCTGCCTCAGGGGGGGAAAAAGAATTTAGCAAAATTAACTTCTTTTAAAAAAATTATGTCTGGATCTGAATGGGGATACATTGATGTCCCCAACTTTCTGTGTAAAATTTTAAACTTTTCATTTAAATATTTTAATGCTATACTATAGCTAAAAATGTTAAGTATTGATTTTAATCCATTATCTATAGTACCTTTTAGCATAATGCAGTTTTGCTCACTCACTTTTATTCATGTTTATTTATTTATTTGTTTTGCTGAGGCAATTGGGATTAAGTGACTTGCCTAGAGTCACTTAGGAAGAATTAAGTGTCTGAGGCCGGATTTGAACTCAAGTCTTCCTGACTTCAGGGACAGCACTCTATCCACTGCACCATCTAGCTGTCCCTGTTCATGTTTATTTTACTGTTGCCATATGCAATGCACTAAGCATAATTTTTTTTAGTGCAGGTGAAACATAATAGACTGTTCCAGACCCTAGGTTTTTTTTTTTTTTTTTTTTTTTTTTTTTTTTTTTTTTTTTTTTTTTTTTTTACTCTGTGGAAATATTTATGTTTCAAATGTATTTCTTCTTTCTAATCCATTCTACTATCTTCTGTTTTATGGGTGAGTTCATCCCATTTGCATTCACAATTATGGTCATTAATTATATATTTCTCTTTATTGTAGTATCTTATCCTTTTTCTCTCTCTTTGCTCTCTGTGATCTGCTTGATGCATTCTGTTTTGATTCCCCTGCCCCTCTTTTATTCTTTTAACCCAAACTCCAATTACAGGTTCTTACCCTGGTTTTCCTTTTAAAATCTCCCTGCAAAATCCACCCTCTGAGGTGTGAATTTATTTTTCTCTTTAGTAACCTTTCCCTAGATCTGTCTTCTGTTTTATATCTCCTTTCTTCCTTTTCCCCATGCCCAACTATATTTGAGTTAGATATATTTCTACATCAGATTCTTCATATCTATGTATGTGTATGTGCATTTATTCTACCTAGTTTGATGCTTTTAGATGAAAAGAGGAGTTCAAGTAACCCCTACCTCCTACTCCTTCCTCCTTGCTTGTATCACATATTTACTCATCCTGATTATGTGAAATAGTATAATAGATCTATGATTTTTCACTTGTGGTGGGATTTTTTTGTTTGTTTGTAATGGAAGGGAATGTAATTGAGGAGTCCAGAAAAGGATGAGAGGTCCCCACACTTTCTTTCCCAGGGCGTTATTTCCCCCCTTGCTTTGCTTTCTTCTTTTAAGATAATCAAAATATAGCCAAATTATTTCTAGACCCTATATCTTAATTAAATTCTTTTATCATCCCTTGTGGTCAAGCTTTGATTGTTTGTTTTGTTTTGTTTTGAAATTTGTCTTGTAAGTTTTTGGAATTATTTTGTTCTGGGTTTGTGTATTGGCTGACCCTGGATCCATGATACTTCTTTATAATGGGTGTCACATTCCTCCCACGTGCTTTTATCCTTATTTCTTGAATCAATTTCATTTAATTAATTTTATTTTAGGGTCTGGCTCTGCATTTCTGGAAAAAATGTTGGGGCCTTGTATGGTCCTATTCTATATTATCTAGCATTGTGGTACTATATTTTCTATAGATTGAATGCTGATTTTCAAGGATCTCGGGGGCAGCTTAAACCAGGAAGCTAAACTGCACCCTAAGCAGTTTAATTTAAGATACTATCTTATCAGTGCCTTTCTGGTCTGAGCTTTGCAGCCTTTGGGTCCTGATCTGGGTCTGCATAACACAATTGTGGTCATGTGTCCAGTAGATAATCACTGATCCCAGCCCCCAAATACTCTAGGGTTTCAGAGTAACAGCTGCAGGACTACTTCTAGTACTACTCGCTCTAATCACTTGCCTCTGGGCCTAGTACAGGAACCTGCTGGTGGGGGGATAAGAGCAAAATAGTTCTAGTCCATTTCAGATTTGTGACTTTGGGTTGAATATGTAATCTTGGGCAGGAAAAATGACTCACTGTAGTTTCTCCTTGGATTTCTGAATCCATTCAAGGTCTGATGCTCTTCTTTAATCTTTGTTGGAATAGTTGTGGAAGAGAGTTTGATTATCCTGCTTCCTCCTTCACTGCTATCTTATGAATCTCAGCTTTTTTTCACTATAAAATGAGGGGATAGATTAGCTAATTGTTAAGGATCTTTCTGCTCTAAAATACTTTAAATCTATGAAACTAGATTTAGTAAACTTGTGAGAAAGAGCAATTGTAGCATCATATATATAGATATAGATATAAATCTGGAAGAAATCTCATCTTATCTAGTTATATCAAACTCAAATAGAAATGGGGCCATACATATGGTCTAGATATATGGACAATTCCATTGACAGGATCCATGCCAGCCATATATTGACTTGGTTTTAAAATATAATGTTAGCTATGTTTTATTTATGAATTTTGTTAAATATTTACCAATTACATTTTAATCTGGTTTGGGTCACACTCACACCTGTTGGAGACCACCTATAGCATATATGCATATGTGTTTGACACCTCTGATCTAATTTTCTGATTTTACAGATGAGGAAACTGAGTCCCAAAGAGGTCAAGGGACTTGTCTAAGGTCACAAAGCCAAGAGGTAGAAGATACAAAATTTGAACCAAGATCTTTTGATTCCTAATCCAGCACTTTCCCTCACTACATTTCATTGCTTTCCAATGAAGAAATTTAGCATACAAAAATCTATTGACTGCCTACTTCATGCCATCTCCTATTTAGGGTTCTGGGATGGGGAAGGGGGAACCAAGAAAACACCAACTAGGGTCTCCCTCATTGAGGAGCTGATAAATCTTTGTTTGTTATAATTAGAAAAGCCAAAGTTTTGTAAATAGAAACAGGCCATTATAATTCATGTTACTATGAGTAGGATTTGTTGTTGTTGAAGTTGTTTTCCAAATGGTCTCCCAAGTGTTTGGGATTCAGTGAAGGAAGCACTTTTGGAGATGAATAAAAACCTTGCCTGTTTTGTCCTTCAATTTTAGCCATCCATCCTGGATGTCCCAGGAGCCATGGAAACGCCATGGCCCCAGACCAATCCAGCACACAGCAACTATCCTCGGGGCTCCCCAAGCTGTACTTCCTTCCATTACAAAAAACAAACACTGCATGTGAGAAGGCAGAGACCTATTTTAGCAGTTATTGTTCATCTTTTACATTCAAAGCTCACCCACACTTCTTGAATCCCACTGCAAATGAGCTGAAGCTCAAAAAACTGTCTTGAAAATTCTTTGCAAAGTATAGCAACATCCTCCCTCTCCTGCCATATACATAAGGGATCTCTGCTGCCTGGCGCCAAACTCTAGCAAGGTCATGGGATTCGGAGGATGAAGGTCATCTGGTCCATCCTCCTTCTTCCACTTCTAGGTAATGAAATATTACTTATCAGGCACAGACTACAAAATAGAATGTAGCGAGGTAAAGGGTGACGCAATAACTCCTCCAGTTTTATTGCACACAGGGCTGGATTAGTTAGCTTAGCTGGGTAGAACACAATGTTAAAGAGGCTAAGGTTACAGATATAATCTCTTCTGGGCTCAGATTCCTTTGCATGCATGTGAGCCTGTCTTTTCTATCACTTATACAACAAGGAAGGCAGGACAGCTGAACTGTGGGACTGGAGAGGTAGCAGCAATGACCAGTATCCCTGAAGAGGTCACCGTCCTCTCTCATACTAGAACTGCCTCTACCTAGTAGATGGCAGGCTATAGCAGGAGTGTTGCTGCTGGTGTTTATGGGACTAGTCTCAATTGCTATGCCTATATAGAACCCCAAAGACCTTGAGAGGAGGAAGAGATCATGACAGGGAGAACCTTGTTATTGTGGAACAGTGTAGCTCAGTGTAAGACTATCTTTGTAACCAAAGTAAGCAGTGAAAAGATGGCTGTATTTGAAGTCAAAATACCTGCATTCCCGTCCAAATTGCAGAATTTGTTAGGGCAAGGCACTTAAACTCTGATCTCAGTTACATTATTTGTTAAAAAAAAAAGTGGCTAATAATATGTGCACTGCCTACTTCACAGTTAGGAAGGAGGGTTTGTTTTTTTTTTCCCCTCTGTGTCTGTGTCGGTGTTCATTCTGTTCTGTGACTACTCCCCAGAGGGACCTTGCATGCCAGGCCATGCTCCTGAGCTGTCCACGGTCTTGTACTAACTAAGTCCCAGTTAGGAGGGAGGATGTTTTTCCTTTGTGTCTGGGCTTACATTCATTCGGTTCTGTGGCTGTTCCCCAGGGGGACCTTGTGTGGCAGGCCATGCTGCTGAGCTGTCCAAGGTCTTGAGAAAAGGGAATGCCAGAAGGCTTGGGCTGTGACAAATCTACATCCCAAGGTCAGCAAATGCTGTATCCTTCCATCAGGGCATATTGGTTGGAGAACCTTGCTACTGGGCCACAGTCTGTACAAGGCCACTAATTCAGCACTGGCTGGCACAGAAACACATGCTGACAGTTGTAAATCAGATAGACTAGGAGACTTTAAAAGGCCAAATAAAGTTCTGTGAAAGATGACGAGGAGTGGAACGAAACATTAGCTTTTATGGTTGTATTAGTGAATCATCTTGGGCTTTTAGTAAGATTGTCACGTAACTTCTTAGCCTCATATTTTAGGCAAACCATGCCATGGAGAGGTTAGGTACTAGAGATACTTGGCAGTGACACCTGGAAAAGGCAAGCCAGTGATGCATGAACTATTTGAGAAAGTGATTGCTTGGCAAGCCAGACCTATTGTTTATCCCCAATTCATTTGTTTATCAACCATTTAGTAAGCACCTACTGTGTGCTAGATATTGTACTAAATGCTCCAAATACACGACGATAACATTATGATGCCTGCCCTTAAGGAGCTTAAACTCTGCTAAGGGAATACAACAACATTTACACAGATAAATAAATAGAAAATACATTCAAAGTAATACAAAATTTTTGGGGGGAATGGCACAAGTGATTTTAACTAAGATGCAAACTTCTTTTATGTTGAATTTTATAGGCTCCTGAAAATGGTGTCCTGGTGAGTGCTAATGGCAAAGTTTGGTATTGCAGATTTGGGGTCATATAATAATCCAGTCCCTTCCCTCATTTTGCAGATGGGAAAACCAAAGCTTCCAGAGTTAAAGGAACTTTCTCAGCATCACACAGTGCAGGAGTAGCAGAACAAGGAGTTAAACCCATTCTCAGAGTACAAAATCCAGCTGTTTTTCAGCTGTGCCCTAGGACTAGCTCAGAGCAAAATAACCAGGCTATTAAAGGAGGTAAATGCCCTAGCTACAAACCACAGAGTAGCCTTAACCTGGCTATATTTTAGGAGAAACTGCTGCCTAACACCCTATGCCAAGATAAGGTCTAAATAGGCTTATGATTTATATTTATTTTTGTTTATTTATAATAAATATATTTTATAATAGATAATATATATGGCAAATATAGTTATATTTATTTATTATATTTACTATAAGCAAATTAGGAGAACAAGAGATAGTCCATCTCTCAAATTTGTGGAGAAGGAAGGAATTTATGGCCAAAGAAGAACTAGAGAACATTATGAAATGCAAAATGGATAATTTTGATTACATTAAATTAAAAAGGTTTTGTACAAACAAAACTAATGCAGCCAAGATTAGAAGGGAAGCAGAAAAGTGGGAAAAAATTATATCCAAGGGCTCTGATAAAGGCTTCATTTCTAAAATATATAAAGGATTGACTCAAATTTATAAGAATACAAGCCATTCTCCAATTGATAAATAGTCAAAGGATGTGAATAGACAATTTTCAGATGAAAAAATAAAACCATTTCTAGTCATATGAAAAAATGCAATTTTAAAAATAAAATCACTATGCAAATTAAGACAACTCTGAGGTACCATTATACACCTCTTAGATAGGCTGAGATGACAAGTAAAGATAGTGATAAATGTTGGAGGGGATGTGGGAAAACTGGGATACTAATATATTGTTGGTGGATTTGTGAACTAATCCAATCATTCTGGAGAGCAATTTGGAACTATGCCCAAAGTGCTATCAAACTCTTCATACCCTCTGATCTAGCAGTGTCTCTACTGGGCCTGTATCCCAAAGAACTCATAAAAAAGGGAAAAGTACCCACCTGTGCAAGTGTTTGTAGTAGCCCTTTTTTATAGTGGCAAGAAACTGGAACCTGACTGGATGCCCATCAGTTGGAGAATGGCTGAGAAATATTATTGTTCTACAAGAAATGATCAGCAGGATGATTTCAGAAAGGCCTGGAGAGACTTACATGAACTGATGCTGAGTGAAATGAATAGAACCAAGAGAACATTGTACACAGCAACAAGATTATAAGATGATCAACTCTGATTGACTTGGGTCTTTCCAACAATGAGATGATTCAGGTCAATTCCAATAGATTTGTGATAGAAAGAGCCATATGCATCCAGAGAGAGGACTATGGAGACTGAATATGGATCACAATATGGTATTTTCACTTTTGTTGTTTGTTTACCGTTTTATCTCTTTCTCCTTTTTGATCTGACTTTTCTTGTGCAGCATGATAAATATGGAAATAGGCTTAGAAGAACTGCACATATTTAACCTATATTAGATTACTTATTGGATATTGGAGAGGGGAGAGTAAGAGAGGGGGAGAAAAATTAGGAATGCAAGGATTTGCAAAGGTGAATGTTGAAAAGTATCTTAGCATGTATTTTGAAAATAAAAAGTTATTTAAAATGAAAACAACCAAAAAAGGATATCATTAAAGCAAAAGCAAAGTAAGAAAGGTTTTTAATAGAACATTAAACAAATAACCTGATTTTCAAAAAGAAGAAAAACAAGAAAATGCTGGTCCCACCTCAGTCCCTTCATTTGCATTCACAGACAGACGACAAGTATACTTGGCAGTGTTACCTTGTCAGATAATGGGTAATAGGTGTCTTCAAATTTAGGCAGTCTTTTTCCTTTCTCTGCACCAGCTTAGAAGACCTGGTTTGCAAAGGCAGCAGCCTCAGTTGTCAGACATGCCAGTTTCTCTTCACTTGGAATTCTATTGGGTATTTTATGGAAATGATTGTTATGGCTGTTGATGCCCTTAGAACACAGAAATAAACCAATGACCCTTTTCGGTCCTGCAGAACAAAATTGCAATTTCCTTGGTGCAATCAACACAAGCAGAGCCAAAGAAAATGGTCAGCTGGTAAGGAGACAGAGATGCCCTTCACCTGATCTTCACGGTGCTTTAAGCCTTGACTCACCCGGCCACCTCACACCTTCCAGGGAATGACCTTGGACTTCCACTGGGTGGGCTCCAGTTTTCCTTTTGGCCTCTGTTTGCCTCTGGCTCATCTGGTTTCCATTTCCCCATGAATGATATGTCCCCTGAAAGACCTTGATTCTGGGTTATCCTCTATGGACATTAAGGATTAAGCTCCTCAGAGCTGGGGGGTCCTGACTGTAGGAGTTCAGATCTTGGCATTCGATTTGATTCAACAACAATGTATTAAATTTCAATTTATATACAGATGCACTAGACACAAGGGATACAGAGATTAAAAACTAATGATGAATAACAGCTGCCCCTGCCCTTGGGAGCTTCCAGTCTATACGCAAATAGATGCAATATGTTAGAATGAGGTAAGTGATTGCTAGAGGTCACACAAAGTTGAATGGGAGATTGAGGGAAAGAGGTATGACCCCTAGTCCATGGAATCAGAGAAGATTCTGTGAAGGAGGTGAAATTTGAGCTGATTCTTGAAGGAGGGGAGGATGTGAAGAGGGACAGATATGAATGGGCACCAGCATGTCTCCTCCAGTCAGAAAGGATAGCCGAAAAACATACATAACAGCTTAGGGGGACAGGGGGCAGGAACCCAGAGTGTGTGAAGGGAGGGGCTGCCAAATTAGGCTGGAAAAGTAGGTTGGATACAGATTGTAGAGTACTGGGGAGATTACAGTAAAGCCTGTGTTCTATCTAGTGAGAAATAGGGAGTCACGGATCATTTTTGAGTAAAGGAGTGATATGATCATAGGATCGAACATGAAGGTTTCAAAGGGACCTTGGGGACCATCAAGTCCAGCTCCATCAATTTGCAGAGGAGGAAACAAAGGCTGAGTGAAGTGAAGTGACTTGTTTAGAGTCACACAGCTATTAAATGTCAGAGACAGAATTTGAAGTCTTTTTGACTTGTACTCCAGTGCCCTGTCCTGGAAGCTATGCTGGGCAGGTTATTATTTCAATGGTGTGGAGGATGGACTAGAGAAAAGAAATGGAAGGCAGAGAACTCAACTAGGAGGCTCCATGTTTATGGTTGTGAGGTCATGGGTATTGGAGACAGAAAGAGAATATGAGGGAGTCAACAGGTGTGTGTGTGTGTGTGTGTGTGTGTGTGTGTGTGTGTGTGTGTGTGTGTAAGAGAGAGACAGAGACAGAGAGACACACAGAGCAAGAGAGAGACAGAGACAGAGAAGCAAAGAAGGAGGAAGAAGAGGAGTTTGCATTAGCAGAATTTTAAAATTGATAGTGAGCCCAATCTCACCTATCTTTTCTGAAATCATTATTTTCACCATTTCTTATGGCCCAGTAGTTCCATTCCCTCCTTATACCATAATTTATAGTAACAACCACATTGTAGAGACAAACATCTCTGAAAGACTTGAGAATTCTAATCAGTGCAGTGAGCAGAATGATCAACAATGACAAATGGTGATTTTAGGGGAAAGATGACACAGAGGTAGTGATTTCAAAGTGCAGAAGGAGACATATATTTTTGGACATGGCCAACATGAGGATTTCCTTTATCTTGAATACTTAGCAATGGGGATGATGAAGAAAGATGGAGACAAAAACCAAAGTTTTCAGTTGGAAAAAAAAATCATAAAAATAAAAACAAAAGAACTAATACTGACAAAGTGGTTGAGGGAAGTCAGGACAGAGAAATAAAGTAGAGAGATAACTGGAGTTTTAAGCTTGGTTGATTGAGAGGATGGCAGTACCAGCAATGAATTTATCTATCTATCTGTCTATCCTCACATATATATATGGGAGATGAGAGACAGAGAGGGTTATGAAGGATGATGATGAGTTTGTATTTGTGTATATATTCTGGGCCATATTAGATTATAAACTCTGTGATTGGAGGACCTATTGTTATTAACCTTATTGTTTTTTTTTTAAAGTATACAATAATAGGGCAGTAAAGAATTCAAATTTTCAAATTTTACTTCATATATTGGCTCTTTCTGTGGCCTTAGGTGAGACACTTTATTTCTATTTATCTCATTTTTTTCTTTATTTTTTCTTTTCCAAATAGTAAATATTTATTTTTTTCATCTTTCTATTATTTTATTTATTCATATATATGTCTACTTATGTATTTGCATTTTAAATTCTTTACATCTCTGGCATGAGGCAAGCATTATGTTTCATTTTCATTTCCTTTTGTTTTCATGATCCATCGTTAAAGTGTTCTGGCTTGTAGTCTTTCAAGTTTCTAGTTTTTTCTCCATAATACTTCGTTTTTCTCCATGGTATTTTCATTATATAAATTGTTCTTCTAGTTCTCACTTCTTTGTGCATCAGTTCATATAGGTTCTTTCTAATTTCTTCTGAAATTTTCCATTTCATAATTTTTTATGGCACAATATCGTTCTATTTTACTCATATATCACAATTTGTTTGGCAATTCCCCAATAGGAAACTACTCCTTAGTTTCCAATTTTTGTTTACCAGAAAAGAGCTGTAATAAATATCTTTGTACATAGGGATTCTTTTCTTTTCTCTGAACCTTTGGGAACATAGACTTATTATTGGTATAGCTGGGCCAAAGAATATGCAGAGTTTGGTAACTTTCTGAGCATAATTCCTAATTGCTTTCCAGAGGGGCTGGATCAACAATGTTATCAACAATGCATTAATATACCTGTTTTCCCTGGCCCCTCCAATAGTTGCCACCTTCTTCTTTTGCTATCTTTGCCAGTGTAATAGTGTAATAATAATTTCCCTTCCCTGGGCCTCAGTTTTCTCCTCTGTAAAAAAAAGGGGGCTTGGACTTGATAGATTTCAAGGTTCTTTTCAACTCTAAAATCTATGATGCCATGATCCCAATTCTCTTTGTGGCCACTCTGGCAGTGCCCAACACAATATTCATCACATAATACTTGCTCAGTAAATATTTGTGGAATTGTTGTTGTTGTTGTTGTTGTTGTGTGTGAGCTTTATTTCTTTCTTTCCAATAAGAACTCATGTTAGGGATTCAGCCTATACTGAGGGGATATAGTTTGAGGTGATTGAAAAAGACCTGGGCAATAAAAAAATTGGGTTTGGGTCCTTACTCTGAAGTCCATGTAATTCTGACTGAGTCTCTTCTCCTCTCTGGGCCTCAGTTTCTTTTCATGTAAAATGCTTAGATGCTCTTTATGGTTCCTTTCAACTCAGAATCCTAGGATCCTACTCTTTCTGTCTGGCATTCCATTGGATTGCCATGTTGGAAACCTCAGGGTGCCATGTTCATTGGCTGAATGATAATGAGAAAAAATAAAGGGTACAGACATCTTATTTTAAATATAATTTAAGTGTTTTGGTTTTTTGCCATCCTCAAAATGTCAAGCAACAGTGTTCCATGATGTAAAACTGAGATGTCAATGCAGGCAGGGGTTCCCACTCTGGTATGCTTATCCTGCTGGGAATGACCGAGACTGCCCACATAGGAGGTAGACACTACTGTTTCTCTGTGCTTTACATGGATATATTGATTTTCTATTTTTGTATCAAATGAAACCATACCAAAGTATGTTCCATGGTCCAATGGGGCCAAATTTTTGCTACCTTTGACATGCCTCTGGACTTTTTGAGGGCCCTCAAGGAGCTGTCCCTTTGTTCTTCCATACAGCTGCTTTCTGCCTTTGTTTCTTCCATCTGTTCCCTCCTCTCTGTCCCAAATACACACCTCCCCTCTCTCTGGGTAAATCACTGAAATAGCCAGGAAATGGGTTTATTCTAGAAACTTTTGAGATGAGCTCTTATTGTTGAAGCACTCCAATACTTCATGATGCTACAGATGGTCTCTGGATTGATATACATTGCAGCCCATTAATGCCAATGGTTTTGTGTATTGGCATATCATACAAAATTAATTACTTGGTGCCCAAGCTAGGGGTAAGCCTCTCTGTCCTTAGCCATTGTAAGTAAGCACACAACCCATTGCTAGAAGCTTTTCCAGCTTGGTAGGAGCTGCTGTTCAAGATGGAGCCATACACTTAGTAGGTTTCAGAATCAGGACAATAAGGATAAGACACCACTATTTTGGAAAAAGGTGAATGCTTCTTCCCATGGTGCTATCTTGACACCTTACAGTTGTTCCTTGGCTAGTCCCAGGTAGCTGCCTCCGTGGTCCTGCTATTACCAAATGTTCTTCTCCTATACTTCCTGGTATTATACCCCAAACTTGCTATCTCTTCTTCTTTAAGAATTGTGCACAAAGTAGGCCTTCAGTCAATATCTCTTGCATTTGTGGCCATTGTCTAGCAAAGTGCTGCTGATGGTTCATTACCTTTTTTTTTTTTTAAAAGAAACTGTCTATTTTATTAAAATAGCATGAAAAAAGAAAACAAAACAAAACAGGACAAAACAGAATATTGTCATGTGCCCAGCCGAACATCAGGGAGGATTCAAAATATATAACAATAAATAACTGATTAAATATAAAAGTAGAAAAAAATATATCCTTGACTGTGTATTTTTCTTTACTTCCCTGTAGATTGTTCTTTTATTCTCTGCTTTATTCATTTTCCCCCTTTCCCAGCTCCCCCAAGCAGGGGATAGTGAACTAAGGATATATTTATATATACATATAAATATACATACACACATACATATATATACACATATCTTCCCTAACCCTGCTAATTTTTTGCTTTAATTCTGCTCTTTAACTTGCCTTGCTATGATTTAACCTCCCCCACCCATGAATTTCTTCCTTGCCTTCTTCCCTCACTCTTTGCTCCCCCTCCACTCATTTCTATCCCTTATTTCTTTAAAGATTTTGGAGGATGTTATACCCTTCATTTGTATTGCCTATTTAACTCATTCCCCATATGAATAGATTTTCAGAACTAGAAGCCCTCCTTCACTCTCTAATGCCTCTGTGTCTCTTCTTCCTCTGTACCTCATTTGTGTAACATAATTACTATTTTTACCCTAACTGGCACAATCTTTCTTTTGAGCTACCCTATTGATGTCAATCTTAAACATGTGAAACATATTTCCATGTAAAAAACATAAACAATGTTTCCTTGAGATTGATCTTTGATATTGACTCTCATATATTAAATGTTCTATTGAATTTGGGTTTGGTTGAAAGAAAAATCCTGAAAATCTGTGACTTTGTTGAATATTCTTTTTTCATACAATACTATAGATAATTTTGTTGGATGTGATACTTTTGGCTGCAGACCTTCTTTCTTGCAAGATTTTATCTTTGATCTGACGGTTTCAGAATTTGACAATAGTATTCCTATGTGTTTTCCACAAAGAATATCTTTGAGATGGTGATCAGTGGATTTTTTCTATTTCTACTTTCCCCACATGTTCTATTGAAAATTTTCTTGGACTATTTCTTGCACTATTGTGTCAAGGTTTTGTTTTTTGTCACAACTTTCAGGTAGTCCAATTATCCTTATATTTTCTCTTTTTGGTCTATTCTCCAGATCTTTAGTTTTTCTTAAAGGATGTTTCACATCTGCTCTATTTTTTCATTCTTTACATTTTGTCTTGTTATTTCTTGGTCTCTTATAGCTTCACTGGCTTTCCTTTGCCCATTTCTAGTTTTCAAAGAATTATTTTTTTGTCTTTAAGACTTTGTATTTCTATATTTCCTTTTCTAGTTGATTATCTTTTTCCATAATATTCTTGTTTTTCTTGGATGATTTTTATTTTTTCTTCAGTTTCTCTCATTTGATTTTTACATTCTTTTTTTTTTGATCTTGTCTAGAAATTATCTCTGGGCAGGAAGTCATTTAACGTTGCTCTTTTGGACAGAAGAAGCTTTTTTTTTTTTTTGCTTCAGTGTCCTCCTCAGAAGATGAACCCCGGTCTTCCCTGTTCCCTAGTAAGTTTCTATGGTTGGGTTCTTTCTTTTTTGCTGGTTCATTTTTTAAAATAAGAAGTATTAGTGTAAGCATCTCTAATTGTGGGGTGGGAGGGATGGTGCCTCTAGCTTCACTTCATCTCTCCCCTCTGACCTGGGACCCTAAACCAAAATTTCCCCCCTCCTCTAAGTGCCAGAATCCAGTAGTATCCTTGTCACCCTGCTTCTGCACTTACCGGGTATGCTTACTCCTTGCCCAGGGCTACATCTCTGTAGCACAACTGTGCCTGCTATTCCTAATTAGCCAGGGTTCACTCAGTCTTCCTGGATTCATATCCCCAACTCCACTCAGTTCAGAAGGTGAAAGCTTCTGTGTTTCCAGCTGAGGATCCATCCAAACCCTTCTAGCCTCAGCACTCTCCTCACTTGTTGTTTCTGTGGAGCTAGCCCAGAGATATTTGCACTTCACATGGGTTAATATCCAGCCTGGGCTTTTTCTTTGGGTCTTCTTGGGATGTGCCAGTAGGAACCCTTGTTCTGCTCCAAGTCTTCTTGATTTTTCACTAGTCAGTGTTTGCCCTGAGGATCAAATTTATTTTGTTTGTGGGGGAAATCTGAAATTTAGTGACCTACTCTGCCATCTTCCCAGAATCCTCCCTGGTTCATTCCCTTCTTGAGCCTTTGATCTGTTTGGATCCTGGCTCATCCTAACTACATCGTCTCCCTAGGAAACCTTCCTGGGCTTCTTTTGAAGTTGCATCCTCTGAGCTTCTCTATTAGCATACACAAGGAAGGTGAAGATGGTGGAAAAGAAAGAAAGGGGATTCCCCTACTTGGGGGGAGTTTTACTCTGTTTTAAGGTTATCACTGAAATGGATTGAGTTATTTTCCATTCCTTTTGCACCATAGCCAACCTTTCATTAGAATTTTGTCCTACTGGTTATGTTAAGCTGTTCACTGCTTTGTAGCTTCATAAATGTGGCAAAGATGACTTGAGAATGGAAGACATAATCAATCCATTTTGGAGAATGTCCTTAGAGGACTGATATCTAAACTCTTGCAGGCGAATCCTAATCTGACTGTGAAGGCATTGGGAACTTTGGGTGTTTCTACATCCTGATCATTTAGAGAAGTGAAGATACTTTTTTTCTGGAACAACACAGGTGCTTATAATGCAGATTGAGATATAACACTGATGGGGCATGCCCCCCTTTACAAAAGGAGCTCTTGATATTTTTCTGTGTCATAACCAACCCCCCCCCCCACATACACATTTGATAGTCAGATGAATTATAAGAACTCTTTCTCAAAACAATGATTTTAAATGTATAAAATGAAATACATAGGATTATAAAAAAAACAAATTATATTGAAATGTGAGGCTATTGAAATTTTAAAAATCCATACACCCCAGATTAAGACATCCTGCTCAAAACAGAAGTTGACCATGATCTAGACAGGGGTGTGACTGGCCTAAAACACTGGGCCTATCTTCTGGTGTCAAGATGCTAAAGGAACTATGCTCTGGAGGTCAAAACAGTCTTCCTGGAACCATTTTGCCTGTTACTTGTAGGCTCAATGTAGAAGAGACAGGAATGATGTTGTCACAATGTTTTCTGAGGCTTGTGGGAAAAATCTGATCTATGGTAAGGCAGACTTGGCACCCAGCGATGAGAGCCAAAATAACACCAAGCCGCCTGCAGGAAAACCAACTCGTGTCAGCATGTCTGCCAGGAAAGAGAAGATGGGAACAGTAGTGATGGTCTGCCAAACAAAGTTGGATGGCTGCCGAAGAGGGGTGCAGGGAATGAGGTAACTCCCATCAGCCATGACTAATGTTAGTTTTAAGATGGACTTGGGTAGGTGCAAAACTGGCAAATAAAGGAGAATTGATCCCACCTTTGAGGTCAGAGTCAGAGGAAATCTATGAATCAACCTAACTCAGATGAATTGGGAATCATCCCATTTCATGTCAACTTGGCAGAAGGTCTCCAGTGGAGTGCCCCAGGGATCTGGATTTGGTCTCAGTTTGTTTAGAATCAATAAAACAAAAGTTCAGTGGTTTTGATGGAGGCTTAGGTGGTCTAGTTAACAAATTTTGTAGATGAATACAAAGCTTGGAGGAAGGGTTAATATGTTGGAAAATTCTGTCAGGATTCCAATATTTTTCAAACTCCTCAGAGTCAACATTTTCTTCATTGTATGTTGTAGATCTTTGTCTTTGAAAATGACACCCCCAGACACATTTTCAAAACAATCATACCTAAGAATGTTCACTTAATGTTTTGGGAAAAAAAATAACCAACCCTACCCAATTCACCATTCTAAGTGTGAAAACATTCTGTAAGAGTGAAGAGGCATTAGCATTAATAAGTTACACTAAGGTCTTAATAACTAATAAAAGCCAAGGGCACTTGGACAAAGGAATGCCTAATCGAGAAGGAATGATTTCTACCGATGGAATAAAATATTGTGCTGAAAGAATAAATGCTTGTCAACTGACTAACTGATTGACTGAAATTTCAGACATTGCAGCAGGTGAAATAGGAGATAAATTTAATGTTGGAGGGTGCAGTTCTGGGCACCTCTAACATAATACCACTTTATAGAACTGAGGAGTAAGGCCCATCCTGATTACAGAATTGCTATGTTTCTAGAATCAATTTATGCCCATAATAAAAAGGAAAGAAAATAGACCTAGTGCCTGGTAGAGCAATAATGGGCTCATTAACTATAAGTACATTATCCTATTTTCATTAGCCGGGTCAAGTTCAAGAATGGAAGAATCCCAAGCCTGACCATATTTTACCCTGATGAATATTTGCCTTTTTCCACTTACCATAAATAAATGCCCATTGAAAAATCACCCAAGAGTTTATACCAAATGAGACAGGAGTGGGGAATATTTTCATCACAGGAAAAATTATCCCAAGCATCCCATCCATGAGTAGGATTGGGCATAAAATGGTAAAAGAGCTTCACTGGATAACAGTGTTAGGGGAAATAATGCTATAGGGGGGAATTGATGACATAGAGACAATGTCAAATATATTGGAGGGTAAGCAGTTGGAGATGATCGCTTGATGAGATAGTCATATGACTAGAAGCCCTTCCTATTGAAGAATGCTGTGTTTTATGCAGGGTAGTGACTATGACGGAAGTCAGTCATTGTTCCTCTTGAGGAAGCTCCTAGATGATACAGCCTAGATTGGGAGCGAGGATAGACAGGGAATCCTGTGCATTCAGAGGAAGGAATAGGCGGGAAGGCAGAATTAGGTGAGAGATGAAGCTGCCTAATTATAGCTATCCTTGCCCTTTTCCCACCATCCCTTCTACATTGCAACCAAAACTGAAAGGGGTTGCATAAAACTGAGAGCCATTTTCAAAATTTTTATGTGTCATTTTATATTTGTTGCTACATTGAAGCAAAATTGGACCACCACTTCTTAGAAAGGTGAGGATCATGTAGAGGGCAATGGAGGGTATAAGCAGGCTGCCATATAGACTGAAGGAGGAACCTGGATGATGGGCAGAACAATTAATATCATCAAAAAATAGTATGATAGGAAGAAAAGAGGTTAGACTCATGTGGGAAGAATAATGGATGACACTGAACAGCCAATAATTTTTGGGAAAACTAGCAAATTGGCTATAACCTTGATGGAAAATTTATGGGAAGATTTGAACAAGAGTCACATAGGATGGACAGGAATGGAGAGATTTCAGTCTGCATCATTGAAGGAAACTCAGGTTGATGAGAGAATGGGTCAATTGAAATATGGACTAATCTATCATGGGTCTATTTTAATGGCAACCAGTCTGTAAATTACTGTTCAGTTTTTGCTTTGGATCAGCTCTGCAATCTCTTTGTTGCTAATATTCTGACTGACAGTTCTAACGTCTGCTATCCAGATAAGTTTGTTTTTTCTTTTGGAAAAAAAAAGACCAAGGGAAGATACTAGAAGGCACTTTATTATTACAAATTCACTTTTTTTCAAGGATTCAAAAAATTTGTTTTGGATTAGGATGTGGATTTCTTTTTTTTTAACTCTTTTTTTTCAGTCAATAAAAATTTATTTTCTAGAACTTCCACTTCACATTTCCATCTGCCAAATAGGGAAAAAAGAAAAAAAAAACCCTAAACCTCCATAGAAAAATGCATGTTTAAAAAAAACCCCAAATAAACCACATTTCCTCATTGACCATGTCCAGAAAATGGTTGACTCATCCTGCATCTTGAGTCCATCATTTCCCTATCAGAAGATTAATATACTTTCTCATTAGTCTTTTAGAATTTTGGCTGATCATTTCATTGATCAAAGTTAGGTCTTTGGGGCAGCTAGGTGGCACAGTGGATAGAGTACCTACCAGCCTTGAATTCAGGAGGACCCGAGTTCAAATCCGGTATCAGACACTTAAAACTTCCTATCTGTGTGACCCTGGGCAAGTCACTTAACCCCAGCCTCAGGGGGAAAAAAAAGTTAAGTCTTTAAAAGTGGTTTTTCCTTTGTAATGGGGTTGTTCTCATGGTTCTGCTCATTTCAGTCTGCATCAGTTCATTCAAATCTTCTGAGGTTTTTCTGTACTGTCTTCTTCTTTTTCCTACAGCACAGGGAGATCCAAATGAGGAAACCTTCTCTAGTTATGTAGTTCAGAACTGAATTGCCTGAATCACTAAGAGGTGAAGTTACTTGCCTAAGGACACATAACCAGTGTTTCCTTAGATGTAGGATTTGATCCTATGTGTTTTTGACTTTGTCCACTACTCATCATGCCTCTAAATGATTGTAGATTTACATATAACTTTCCTCAAAACAATCTGGTGAGGTAGGTAGTGCAAGTCCTGTGACTGGCTTTTATGGACAAGAAGACTTGGAGAGGCAAAGCAATGGGCTTTGAGAGGTCATATGATAAATAAATGGCAGAACCAGGTCTTGAGCTCCAGTCTTCTGGTCAGGGGTCTAGTGTCCTTTGCATTACATCATTCTTTCAGACAATAGGTCTGAAGCACAATGCTGGACAAGCTAACCTTGGAGTCATACCCAAGTGAACAGGGGTCAAAGTCAACACTGCCCAAGACTGTTACTCTCCTCTCATCTTCCTCCCAGGAATTGAGTCCAGATTCAGCATGACTCCATGTATTAGAGGTCACATCTATCTTGTTTCTCTCTTGTTTCCCTACTCTTCATCTCTTTCTCTGTGTAGTGTCCTCCCTCAAGTAGTCACTGTCATCATTATTTCTCCTTCTTCCACTCTGGTTCCTTCCCTCCATTGTCTTTATCCAACTCCTTCATTCAATCTGTCAGGGTCAGAGAACATCGTATAGTGTAACCCTTCCCTAGGGCCTGGGGGAACACATTTGAAGAGATGATGGTGGCTGAGGGCATCCAAGAGATGTGGGTGTGATCTCATGTTCAGTAGATCAAGGCCAAATTGAGTTTCTAGAATGGTGACTGAAGGAAGTCAAAGAGCCAAGCTAGTTTATAAGATCATCCAATCCTTGATCTAGATCTGCAAGGAACCTTAGACCATCCAAATCTCTTATTTTTATTTTAGATAGGGAAAGTAAATCCTAAAGAAGGATACGGACCTGCCCAAGATCATACATAGGCCTAGAAATCCACCAAGAAGTTATTTTACCTAACTCTCATCATTTTCTAGACAGGGCAACTGAGGCACAGAGAAGTAAAGTCATTATTCAAAATCATACAGGTTGTAAGTGGCAGTCAGGATCCGAATCCATGTCTTCTGCTTCTAAATCCAGCTCACTTTTCATTGTACCCTGCTGCCTACCCAGGGTGCAGAAGGCCTACTCTGTCATTTAATACTTATATGGCTTCAGCTCCTCTGGGTCTCAGTTTCTTAATCTATGGAATGGGAATGATACCTCCTGGCTAACCTTCGCATGGTTGTTGTAAGGATCAAACGAGAATATCTGTGAAAGGATTTAGGAAGAGTTATTAATGATACTGTGGTCCTGGGATCCTCCATTTTGGATTGCCTTTTCACCCTCCCATCTCTAGTTAGTTGAGAAGATTCTCTATTGCCCCAATAAAACCATCTTTCCACCTTCCAGCTTCCTTATACCTTCAGGATGATGGCTTAATGCTTGGCTCTTGGTAAGAGATTTTAGGCAAATACTGCACAGTGTGTTAGTTGCAGAGCAAATATGAAATTCCCAGCAATGATATTTCTTTCTGCTTTAAGATTTGAACAAGCTTGACGTTTACTCAGAAATGCCACAGGAGCCACTGACAAGAATGTCTCCATCGAGTGTCTGATGGAGGGAGACAGGCTTGCTCCCTGCTAGGCCCTGGTCCAGCTCTCCATTGTAGGCAAAGAGTCTTGTCAAGTTTCTGAATTTTGGTATATTTAAGCGGCAAGAGGTGACAGGGCTGGCACACTAAAACAGCAAAAGCAGGCTGCTCTTGACCTGCCCCATTGGGTGGCAAGTTGTCCAGGTGCCCTGTGTACATTCTTCCTTTTGGCGCCTCTACTTCGCTTTCCTGCTTCCTGGATGAGTTGGATCTCTGCCTTTTCTCATCTGTATCAATGGGTCTTCCACCTGTCTTCTAAATTCATTTGTCCTTCAGCTAAATTTGCCTGTGAGCAGAGCCCTAGACTTGGGGTTGAGACAACCTGGGTCCAAATTCCATTTCCACCGCTTACTAGCTACATGGCAGGTCACTTCCCCCGTGTGAACTTCAGTTTCCTCAATAGTAAAATGGGTACATTTTTATTCCTTACTTTATAGGATTATCATGAAGAAAGCTCCTAAATGCTACAGAAATTGCAGTAGCTATTACTAATGCTCTCTAAATGTGATTGATTTCAGTGATTATTACCTTAGCTTGAAAGCCATAGCTGTATCCTTGGTTGGAGAATTCCAGATTATCCAGAATTACAGGTCATGGCTGTATCCTTGGTTGGAGAATTCCAGATCTTTTTCCAACTAGAGATAAATTCATGTAATTATGGGTTCAGAGGTTTTGGATGAAAAGTCTGCTCCTTCCTTCCTTCCTTCCTTCCTCTTTCTTTTATCCTCTTTCTTTTTTCTCTCTTTTTCTTTCTTTCTTTCTCTCTCTCTTTCTTTCTCTCTCTATCTCTCTTTCTGTGTGTATATATATATATATATATATATATATATATATATATTTGTATGTATTTATGTATGTATATATATTCCTTGATCTTAGATGCCTGGCCTTGGGATGTGAGGTGTAGTTTAAAGGGAGTTGAGACTGAGACAACAGCCCCTGAAGCCATGTCTAACTTTTGCTGCAGTTCCCCTGCTGCTGGCCCACTCCCTTCTAAATTCTGTTTCCTTTGTTTGCTATCTGCCCATTTCACGGAGGTTGTTATAGGTCTGAGTACTTAAAGGAACATAAGAGATCATCTAACTTAAGTTTCTTATTTTACAAATAGGGAAACCAAGGCCCAGAAATCTTTCGTGATTTGCTCAGGGTCACACAGATAGAAAGTGTTGGAAGTTTGGTTAGCCTCCTCTCTGCATAAGCCTTGCATTTTTCCTGAAGTATACTGAAAATGTTGTTTTTTTAAGCTCTGCTGGTGAAAGAAGGATTAAGGCTGCTTCTTATGTTGGATAGGAAGATGCTAACTGTCAAGGAAAATGATCTTTGTACTGAAAAGGTCAGAATGAAAATGGCTAATAAGGAGTTGATAGGGAAGCTAAGATAGGTGATAGTAAAAGAGTAGTCAGTTGCCCTGGGTCAAGTTCCATGAACTATGTCTTAGGGATTCTGGGATTCTGCTCATCAACTGTCTGCTCTGCTCTCTTATATTTGTCCTTTTGATTTGTTGTAGCCTCCTATATCTTTGCCATCTCAGCTCCCTCTGCAGTGTTTCTGAACTCTCCTGACAACTGTCTGCTCCTGTGGCCTGTCTCTATCACTGGACTCCTGGACTACTTAAGCATTCTGGGTAGCTTCAGGGAGCCATTAACACTCTATTGTCCATTGTTCTCCAGAAGGATGACACAAATGGAGTTTTAAGCATGACGGCCTCCGGCCAAATCCCACCTTTCCCACTGAAAAGTGTTCAAAGGCCTCAGGGAAGGAGGGTCTCTGGCTAGCATTTCATATGCCACAGGGAGTGAAGATCAAATGAGATCATACAAATGTTTTTAAAAGTCTTAAAGCACTCTGTGTGTGTGTGTGTGTGTGTGTGTGTGTGTGTGTGTACATGTGCATGAGAGAGACAGAGACTGAGACAGAGAGATAAAGAAAGAGAGAGACAGAGAGAAGGTGTCCCATGCTAGCTCTAAGGGTTTGTAAGGACCACAGGGACCATGCTGTGAAGGCCTGAATTTTACAGATGAAAAGACTGAGACCCAGGCTGTTGAAGTGCCTAATCAAAGGACACACAGATCCTAAACAGCAGAGCTGAGATTCTCCCTGAGGTGTACTGACTCTAGATCCTGAGCTATTTTTACTTCATCTGCCTCTGTTATTATCAAAAGATATGGGTCCTGACCATGTCAGGGATCGCAACCACCTTGTTGGGGGCCTTCAACACACTCACCATCTGTCAGACCAGCATGGTCTAATGGCTGGAAGGTTGGAGAATCTTGGAGGCAGGAAGAGCTGCCTTCAAATTCTGCCTCAGAAACTTACAATGTCACCCTGTGTGAGTCATTTCCACTCACAGGACCTGGGTTTCCTTATCTGTATAACTTCCAAATAGAGGATCCAGCAAAATAGCTATATGAGTTGGCCAATGGATATTTCTAAGCCTCGGTTTTATTATTTGAAAAACAGGAAGAATACCTATAAGTGTTCTTCAGAAGATTGTGCACACGCTTTCCTATTATCATAATTTCTGTAGTTTGCTCTCTCTCAACCTCATTTTCTTCATGTGTAAAATGGGTATACTTGAACTCCTTACCACTTTGGGCCATGATGAAGAAAGGCTGGAACTGCCTCAGAAATGGAAGCAGCTATAAATAAGTGTGAGTGATTTTTGCCTTCATGTGTCCTTAGTTGAAGAATTCCAGTCCCTTTTGCCATTTCTGGATCACTGATCTGATCTGAATTTGACAAATTAAGAAAGTTCCTGTGGGATCCACTTCTTCAGTCCCTCTTTTTCCTGCTGCTTTGCTTCCTACTGCCTCAGCCTTTGATTCACCCGCTTCCAAGGCCCAAACCCTGGAGAGTAGCTTTTGTTCATAAGTTGATGAGATTCTAGTTCTAGAGCCGAAAGGGCTCTTAGAGGCCTAGATCTAGTTCAACGGCCTCATTTTACAGAAAAGGAAACTGAGACCCAGGGAAGGGAAGTGGCCCCAAGGTCCCACAAGTCTTAAACTAAGCAACAAAGAAAGGATTTGAACATAGGTCTTTTGACTCAAGAGCCAGTGTTCCTCTGGTCACCGTAGGCTTCACCTAGGACCACTGTTCCTGAATAGATTCTTCAACCACTCCCTGGGGATCCTTTGCAGAGAGCAAGCTGGAATAGGGTGGCAGAGGGAGAGAGACAGTGGCAGCATGGGAATATCCCTGATACTTAGGGAATCCATTGTATCATTTCATCTGTCCTCAGAGCTCTCTTCTCACAGATGGCTCAGAGGCCCAGGGAATTTCCCCCTAATCATCAAAGTGCCCATCTTCTCTCAATGACTTGGAGCTCCTTAATCTCTCCTATGTATTGGGATGGCAATACCCTCAGCACTGTCTTGGGTTTCATTTTCACCTCAAGAGAAACAAGTGAAAATGGAGAAATAGGAGGTGATTATAAAGCTAGAACTATCATCATTTTTATTCTGAACCCCTCTTCCTGACAATCAAGGCACTTGGCAGTCTGGCCCCACTTTTTCTATTTTGCCCTATTGCCCGATATTCCCAAACAATTATCTTTTGTTCCATCTAGATAGAGCCTTGGGGACCATCAAGTTCAATTCCTCACTTTACCAAAGACAAAACCGAGGCTCATGGAAGGGGAGTAATTTGGTCACACTTTTGGGTAAGGAGAGGCTAAGTGAGTAGCCCAAGGGTCACACAGCCAGGATATAACAGGGAGAGAATTTGACCCCTGGCCCTATTGCCTCTTTTACATGAATATCATCCTGCTTCTGGCACCTGCTACGTACCTGTCTGACCTGATTTATTCCCCTTCTTGGGCCCCATCCTGGGCTCATCAGTAAAACGAGGGGGTTGGACTAGATGGCCTTGGAGGCCCCTTCCATCTCTCAATGCTATATTTATTCTTGAACATATAATGCCATTTCATGAAAAGTCATTTGTAATATAATGAAAAGAATATGAAATTGGTACCTGGCTTTGAGGATCCCTTCTCACAAAAGAGAATCACGTCTTCTATTTACTAGCTGTGTGATCTTGGATAAGTCACTCCAGAATCCAAATTTTTCTTCTATCCAGTGGGGATAACATTCCTTGCACTACTTTCCTTCCAGGGCTGTTGGAAAGCTTAGCAGAATCATGTCTAAATCCCCTCTATAATTCCCTCTCTTGCTAACTTCATCAGTTCCCTTGGGTTTGACGGTGATCTCTATGTAAATGACTCCCACATTAAAGCATCCAGTGCCCTGTTTTCCCCTTTGCCCCAGCAATTGCCTCTTGGACATCTCCAGTGGCCTGTACTGGAGAAATCTTAAATTCAACACATCTCACGGAGCTCTTCTCCCCTCACTACTCCCACTGTGACCCTCCCAAACCTTGCCATTTCTGTCCAAGTCCCAAGCATCTTTGGAGCCTCCTGGGTTTTTAAGCTTGCTATTTTCCTGGGCTGCACGCCCTCCCTTACCCAAATCAGTGGCTAAATCTTGCTGTTCTTTACTTTCCCAACATCTCTGGCACCTAATCCCCTCTCTCCACTCAACAGCTGTCACCTTAATTCAGACACTCATTACCCCTTGAAGGGACCATCACAATAGCCTTCTAATTGGTCTCCCTGCCTCAAGTCTCTCCCCTTTCCATTCTCTTCTTTCTGCACACTATGTCAAAGTAATTTTTAGCAATTTGGACCATGTGACTCCCCTATTCAATCAACTCTAGTGGCTTCTTTCTTGTATCTTTTATTTAGGCTTTAAATCCCTAGATAACCCAGCCTTGACCTATATTTCCAGCCTCATTGTACATTATCCTGTACTCTGCAATCCAGCCAAACCAGTCTGTTCTCCGCCCCTCATCCAGAAAGGAAACTTTAGCTTTCCATTTCCCATTTCCATGACTTTGTCCCAGCCATTTCTCATGTCTAAAATGTAGGATCTCCTTGCCTCCAATTCAGAGTCCCTCTCTTCCTTTACGATGCAGTAAAACACCATCTTCCCCATTTTCCCCTTTTCTTCCCCCACCCCCCCTAAATGCCAGTTCTTTCTTTCCCAAAGTTCCTTGTGTTTAACTACTTTGTATATGGTTGTATCTTTCAGGACACAGACTTGTGTTCTCCCTTGTTAGAATGTAAGCTTCTTGCAGGTAAAGATTGTTTCGTCGTTTGCCCTTATGTCTTTCCCATCATGAACAGTGCTTGGCGCATGGTAGGATCTTAGTGTACTTATATTGCTGGCTTGCTATATAAATGACATCTGTGAACAAATTTACAATCACTTTTTGAATTTAAAAAAAAAAGCTAGCTGCCCGTTTGAAAGATAAGGATACTGAAATACCAGAAAGTTAAGTGACTTATTTATTTACACAACTTACTTTGTAGAAATTAAATCAAATAATCATTTACTGAGTAAATGGAAAGAGCAAAAAATGAATACTCTGTAGTTATAAACAACCAAAATCCTTGGCCCAGAAGAACTGAGATTCCCTTCCTTCTCTTCCTTATAGAGGTGAAATATCACGGGCATGGAATGTTGCAAATACTGGAAGACTCAGTTGACATGAAGGTTGATTTTTGCAGAACTGCTTTCCTCTCCCATTTCTTTTTTTCTTTCTTTTTTCTTTTCTTTTTTTTTCTAATTTGTCAACAGGAAAGGCTCTTTGAATGTGATGGGAGAGGGGATAGAGAAATATATTTGGAAATGAAAGAGATAAAGAAACATAAATATATCAATAAAAATAAGGATATTTAAGGACTGCTATATGCAGGGTCTTCTGCTCAGCAATGGGAGAAGAGAGGCAGAGATGGATAACATAATTTCTGCTCCCAAGGAGATTATAGTCTTGGGAGTGGGGCATGGGGATTACCTACAAAATCCCTAAATCTGAGAGTTGAAAGAAATATCAGAAGCCTGCTGGGTCAACCCACAGCTCAATGGGGATTCCCTCTACTAAATTCCTGACAAGTGGTCATTTGTCTTTTGGTTAAAGACCATAATTGAAGGGGAAGTCATTACGTCCCAAGACAATTTTTCAGATAGGAGATTTCCCCTTTTATCCTGTCCATTTTACTTCCTTTACAAACCTAACAGCCCCTTTGAGGGTGGTCTTGCAAGCTCTATAATGAACCATCACAAGAAACTGTGCTCCTCTCCCTATTGCACCCTGAGTTCCTTGTCTCCTTCCCTCACAGTCTCTCCTCACTCTCTTTCCAGAATGTGCCTCCTGCCTTCTAATAAAGTTTTTCTTTCCTCTGGTCTGAACTGAGGACCCACCCTATCCCTCCATAAAAAGCACACATTAATCCAAAAGAGATGGTGCCATTGGGAGTGGCCAATAGAGCTGAAATCTCAGTGGCAGAGAGGCAGCACGTTGTTTTGTTTGTTGCTGTTCAGTCCTGTCTGATTCTTTGTGATTCCATTTGGGGTTTTCTCAGCAAAGATATTGGAGTGCTGGACCATTTCCTTTCCCAACTCACTTTACAGATGAAGAAACTGAGGCAAAGGAAGTGAAGTGACTTGCCTAGGGTCACACAGTTAGGAAGTATCTAGGGCCAAATTTGAACTCTGGTCTTCCTGGCTCCAGGGCCTACTGTGTCCACTGCATTGCCACCTAGCTGCCCACTCGGTGTTAGAAGAAGTCATTTCCAGGAAAGTGCTCTCTCTGACTTCCACTCCTGGAGGACAGAACCATGTTTTCTACTATTACTACTCTTCTTCCTGGATCAGTGGGTGGTCCAGAGCAGGGCCTCAAACCAGCCTTGTTACTTTGAATAGTTTTTCAGTGCCAGTATATGACAAAGGCAAGACTTCGGTCTGTTTTTTTGCAGTCTTGTTTTCCTGGAGCTTTAGATTTGGAAAGGATTTCAGGGACCACCTATTTGCACTCCTACCTAGACTAGGGGTCTGCTCACCAGCACCCCTGATTCCTGGGCATTCAGGCTCTACATGAAGAACTCCAACGATGATGAGATCTGTATTTCTTGGGACAACTCACTCCCTTATTAGATGGTTCTGGAAGTTCCTCATTACTATAAAAAAAATCCCCAGTTGGCTATTTCAAGCCTTTCACATCCTGGTCCCTTTTTACCTTTCCAGTATTTTCACACTTTCTTTCCCTCCACACACTCTGAATTCTAAGTATACTGGCTGATTAGATATTCTGAGTATAAATATCCTCCTTCCAGGCCTTTGCATTGGCTACTCCCATGACTCGACTATATTCCCTTTGTACCTCCTAGATTCCCTGATGTCCTTCAGGGCTTAACTTCTTTATAAAGGACTTTCCTGGTCCCCTCAATGGCTGGTGTTCTCCTTCCCCCAAATTACCTTTTATACATCACACACACACACACACACACACACACACACACACACACACACACACACAAATAGATCTATTCATTTTGTATATATTCACATATTTGCTTGCTGTCTGATCCCAAGACAAGTTCCTTGAAAGTTTTATTTTTGTCTTTCTATCTTCAGTACTTCCTGTAGCATTTCAAAATACAGCAAACTAGTAAACCATTAATAAATTCTTAGTAAAGTCATATAAAAGAATGTGGCAAAGTACTACTAATAAGAGAAATACAAATAAAAATAACTCTGAGGACTTCCCTTCCTTCTCTTTCCCCTTCCCTTCCTCTTCCTTTCCCCTTCTCTTCCCCTACCTTACTTCTTCCTTTCTCTTCCCTTTCCTCTTCCCTTCCCTTTCTTCTTAGAAAGAAGGGAAATAACAAAAAGAGAAATCTAAGTGATATAAAGGCTAAAATATCAATAAAAGCCTGTTTTAAAAGTTAAGTGCTTATTGATTGAAATCTGCATCCCTACAATTCTTCTCCATTGTTTTTCTCCAGTGAACCAAGTCCTGTCCAAGCTGAATAAATCTGATCTCTTCGCCCTCTAAATCCATTCACCTTGGACCATAGGATCATAGATTTAGAACTAGAAGGGATCTTTTTGAATAGTAAACATTAAATTGAATTTTGTAAGCACTGCCGTGGGTTCGTGACCTCTGTCTTATGCACCAACTGTCCCATTCTAGTGGGCTTGGTGAGTGAATGAGTCCAGGCTGATTAGTTCTCAGAAGCCTAAAAGGAGAGGATTTAGTATAGAAAAAGTTGTAAGAGATCAACTAGTTCAAGTCAATATTACAAAGGAGGAAATGAACACTTGGATAAGGATGGGCTTTTCTTCTTCAATGGTTTCAGTACAGCAATGATGTTGTCCATCTGCTGTATGGCCCTAGCCTCACTTCTCAGCTGTGTGCTCCCATTTCTGGTCACAAATGCCCTCAATGATGCCTCTTTTCATCAGAAATCATCCTTAGCAACATGCTGCAGCCTCCTTCCGCCCACTATCCAGCTGGTTCCATCACTTTATGAGATAGACAGGTTTCATTCAAAGTCTTGCATGAGATTTTTTTCTCCCCAAACAATTCCTATTCAGCCCACTAATCGAATGAATTTGGAAGCATCCCAGATTAATTACAGCTCACTCCTGTTTTAGTCTTTAGTCTTGGGAGGTGTTGCAGTACAGATTTGATAAAATGCTTGACCTGATGTCAGGAAGACTCAGGTGCAAATCCAACTGAAGACACTGTGTGATCCAAGGTAAGGCAGTTAACCTCTCTCAGTCTCAGTTTCTTCATCAGTAAAAATAAACGGATTAGACTAGCTGGCCTCTAGGGTCCCTTCCTCCTGTAGATCTAGAATCTCATTTGTGAGTTTGGGCAAGTCTCTTCATCTGCTTGGGCCTCAGTTTCCCCTCTATAGAAATAAATGGATTGACCTAGCTGGCCTCTGGGATCCTTTTTAGACTGATATCTAGTTGCTTCATCTCTCTAGAGAGGCTTCGGTTTGCTGAGCAAGAATTTATTAAGCACTACTATGTGCCAGGTTTTGCAAGAATTTATTAAGCACTACTATGTGCCAGGTTTTGCAAGAATTTATTAAGCACTACTATGTGCCAGGTTTTGCAAGAGTTTATTAAGCACTTACTGTGTGCCAGGTTTTGTATTGAACTCTGGGGATAATAAAGAAAAGCAAAACTCTGCCTTCAAGGAGCTTATATTTGAAGGAGGAAGAAAACACATAAAAACTAAAAACATATAAGATACATAGAGAGCAGTTGGAAGGCAATCTCATGAGGAAGACATTTGCAATTGTGGGAAGGAGAACTCTTGGGATTTAGGTTGATCCTTGAAGGAAGTTTGGGAAACCAAGTGGCAAAAATGAGGGAGTAGACCATTTCAGGCATGGGGTAGGTATAGTGAATGCCAAGAATTGGAGGTAGGACATGGAGTGTCATGTTTGAAGAGCCACAAGTTGACTGGCATAGATGGATTGTAAAGGAAGAAGATTGGAAAGTTTAGTTGTGAGTGGATTTAAATATCAAATAGATGATTTATATTTGATCTTGTAAATGACAGAGAGCTAGCAGGACTCTTTAAAATTACTATGGTAAGGGGTGGCTAGATAGTGCAGTGGATAGAACACCAGCCCTGAAGTCAGGAGGACATGAGTTCAAATCTGGTCTCAGATACTTAATACTTCCTCGCTGTGTGACCCTGGGAAAGTCACTTCACCCCAATTGCCTCAGCAAAAAAAAAGTCACTATGGTAGCTGTGTAGAGGATATATTGGAGTAGGGAAAGACTTGTGGCAGGGAGACCAGCTAGAAGGTTGTTGCAGTAGTCCAGGGCCAACGTGATAAGGGTCTGATCTAGCATGGTCACTGGGTAAGTAGAGAGGAGACATGTAAAAGAGATTTTGTCAAGGGAAACACAACAAGACATGTAGGATGAGGGAGCTGGAATGCTGGGTAATTGGGAGCTGAGTGATGTTCTCAAAGAGTAATAGGGAAGTGGGGAAGAAGAGGTTTGTGAAAAAAGACAATAGTCTGCTTTGGTCATGCTGAATGAATTTCAGACATCTTTGGGATCTCTTGGAAGGTAGTTGTTGTTTTAGGACTAGAAGTCAGATTAGGGTTGGATATCCAGATCCGGAAATCATCTGCATAAAGATAATAATCAAAGCCATAGGAAGTGGCGAGAGCACCAAGAGAGAAAGTATAGAGGGAGAAGAGAGCCAAATGATGGAGGCTTGGGGAATATTTAAGCTTTGAGAGTGGAATCCAAAGGAAGATCCAGAAGAGGAGCCTGAAAAGAACTGGTTGATCACACCGGAGGAAAAATCAGAAGAGCAATGTTAAATGTTATTGAGTCAAAGTATCCAGGAGAATGAGCAATGGTGTCCAAAGTTGCAGAGAGATTAAGAGGGATGAGGATTGAGAAAAGGCTATTCGATTTGGCAGTGAAGAGCTCATCTGTCACTTGACGGCCTCTGAGTTCTCTTCTAAGGCTAGATCTCTCATCATAGGAACAATCAGTAGATAGAAAAGCTCACTTCTTCCTGGAGGTCGCATAGAAGGCTCTCTGGAGGAAGTGGCATTTGAGTTGGGATTTGGAAGCTGAGCAGGATATTGAATGGCAGACACTCCAGGGACAGGGAACTATATTCCGAATGTAAAGGACAGATTTTTTCCAATTTGAATTTTCTACTTGAGAGTCAGTTATTTTGGAATCCTGATGAGCTAGCCCTAAATTACCCGATAATGGATAATGGTATCTAGAAGTAGAATGACCTTTCAAGATGATCAAATCCTGATCTCTCCTTTGCAAAGGGAACAAAACCCCTAAGACTCCTTTCGGAGAAAGAACTCGTCCAAGATCACACAGACGCTAAGTGGCAGAGCTGAGGGTGAGGAACAGACCCTCTGATTCTCCGATTAAGGGTGTTTCTTTGCCACATTGCCATTTGTTGTTGGTCTCTTTCCTTGGGCGCCTTTTTCCTCCTTCCAAATCCTATGTCCCTGCTGCACATCCACACCTCCCTGGGTGTGGTGATGGGAGGCATTTACAGTAAGGAACCCTGTTTGTTTATCTGTTAGCTGAGAAAAAAAACCTGTTGATGGCATGTGGGAAATTGAATGAAATCTATAGCTTTTGCCTTTGAAATGACAGGCCATATTGTCATTGTGCCTGGTGACAGAATGACAACATTTGAAAGCTTTAACAATTAAAAATGTCTTACACATTCTGTGTAACATCCAATAATTAAATGTCTGGCGAGTGTCATTAAGCATGATTTCCTTCCAAAGGTGTCGGTTTGTAAATAATTGCAAAAAAAGTGTGCAAACAATTGTGTTTTCCTGCAGATGCAATGGTTTGGAAGTCCCTTGGAAAATGGAGCTCAATCACGGTTAAATCTGAACTAAAACTTTAGGTCAAAGGCTTTGCACATGAGCAGTTAAATCAGGATTCAATTATCAGCTTCGGTTTGGACACTCTCGTCACAATGCGGTACCGTCTCTGAAGTCCAAGGCTTTGCTGAATTCGGTCCTTTCCCCTCCCCAGTTGACAGCTCAATCCATGGCCCAATCCTTCAACCTTGTTTTCTTCCCAGCCCAGCTCAAGGGCCACCTCCTCCTGGGTAAAGCCTTTCCTGGTATCCCTAGCTGCCAGTATCTCTCTGCCTGCAAATTACCATCTATCCATTGTGTTTTCCATTTGTATCCATCATCGCAGTAATCTGGTTCCTGAATTGGCAATCCTAAATCTATGTTGAAATAACCAATTTGCCTAGAGATATAGTTGATATTTTGGTGACCAATGGAGAAGATTTTGAAAAAGCAGGTGATCTTGGAATCATCAAAGCCTTTGTTAAAGGCGAAAGGTTTGGCTAAACCAAACCGTTACCAAAGATGTGGAAGCGGGATGGCATCCAAGTTGGGAATCAAGGCTTCTGGTTTTGAACATTAGTTCTGTCCCTTGCTACCTGTGTGAACTTGGGCAACTCATGTCCCCTTCTAGCCTTGGTTTTCTCCTTTATGAATTGAACAGATTGGATCATATGACCTCTGAGACTTTCCAGATCTAAATCTCTTATTCTCTGATGATTTTATGATACTGTACTCCTATGATGTTTCTTCTAATAGAATATAAACCCCAAACCAGAGACTATTCTCAAGCTTAGTAGGGTGCCTGGCACATTTGTAGTCATTTAATAAATGTTTGTGGCTTTATTGATTGAGAACTTTCTTCAAGTCCAGCTCAGAGTTGGTTTCTTTAAAAAAAATAAACAAAAAACTCCTGACTGCTCTACTCTGATCTTCCAGATCAATACTCTCCATAAGGAAAGTTCACCTTGTGCTGGTTAAGTTACACTGAGATTGTTTCCTACTTATTTGAGGCAGCCAGGTGATGCAGGGAAGAGAAAACTGGACTTAAAGGCAGGAAGACCCGGGTCCAAATCCAAATCCTGCCTGAGACACTTAGGTGTATGATCCTGGACAGGTCATTTAATCTCTTGCAGCCTCAGTTTCCCTACCTGCTAAATGGAACTAATCCTAGCACTTTCCTCTCAGTGTTGAAGAGCAAATGAGATGTTATGTAAAAAGCCCTTCGCAAACCTTAAAGAACTAGAGAAATGCTGGCCATTGTTATTATATACAATCTCTCTCCAACTCAATAAATTCCCTGAAGGCAAATGACAGGTCTTATATTTCACTGGTGTCTCCTGTTGTCATCTAGTGCAGTGTTCTGCATGCGAGATCTTAGAATCTGAGCTCCAGAGCTGGAAGGGACCTCAGAGGCCATCTGCCCAAACCTGTCCAGGTTGAGGAAACTGAAATCTGGAGAAAAGGCTCAGGACTTGTTCAAGGTCACATAAGCAGGAAATGTGTGAGATGGGATTTGAACCCAACGTCTCTTACTCCAGAGCCAGAGCTCAGACCTCCCTCGGCCTTCCCTGCCATGTTGCCTCATTGCCAGGGCCTGTTATTTCACACCACTTTACAAAATTGTCAGAGGCATTTCAAATTCAAATTGGCGGAGGCTATGATGTTTGAAATGATGGTTAATAACAGTGATTTTGTTCTGGCAGCTTCTCTCAAGCAGAAGAAGCTTTGCATGAAGATCTGGGGGATGGCTCAGGTGTTTTCTGGCTTCAGGCCAGCCCACCTCAATTATGAAAGGCTCCTCACCTGGTTAGCCAGAGAACAACACAGTTTTCAGGCCGCAGAAACCTCTGAAGACTGCCTCCTGAGTTATAGAGGGGATAAAATCTTTGGGGATTGAAGATGCCCCCATTAATGAAATCACAGACTCCGAAAACATTGATTTAAGCATTGTGTGAAGCAGTGGGGCCTTGTGGGTAAAGAGCCTGCTTTGGATTCAGGAAAACTTAGGTTAAAATATCTTCTCTGGCCCATACTGGCTATGTGACTGGGCAAATCACATGCTCTCTGGGCCCTAAGCAACTAAGACCCAAAGACAGAGTATTAATCTGCCTTGGTAGAGGGAGTTTTGTGATGGAGAGGATCTTCTATCATGTGATCACAAATTTGGTCTTTTTAAAAATGTGGAGGGTGCCACTGACCTTTCTATGGTACCATGATGTCTCCTAATAAAATCAAGTAATCTCTGTCCTCTAGAACTTATATTTAACTGGAGGAGCAGGACACGACATGCATGGAAAGAGATGAAAACAAGGTGATATGAGAGGAAAGAGAAAATACTAACAGCTGGGGAAATCAGGCAAGGCTTTGCCTATCAGCAGCACCTGAAAGGGTGCTTTAAGTTGCAGATTCTGTGGGGCAGAGGGGGAGAGGCTGGGAGTGATCCCAAAGTGGGGTGCTCCGAGCCAAGAAACAAAAGAAGTTTGCGTTCTAAATTGGTTGGAATGTTGACTGTGGGATGGAGAACAGGAAGTAAGATTTGAAAGGTAGGTTGGAGACTCACTGTGGGAAGCTTTAACTGTTTAGGTTGAGGAGTTTGTAGCTTATTTTGTGGGTAATTGGGAGTAGCTGAAAGTTTTCTGAACTGGGAAGGGATAGTGCTTCCAGATCTGTACCTTAAAAAATTAATTTGGAGACTACATGGAGGGTAGATTAGAGAGAGAAGTGGGGGACCCAGTGAAGAATCTGGGGACCATAGTTTAGGCACAAGCTGGGATGGTGGCTGAATGTGGAACTGTTCTGGGTGGAACCCAAGGCAGGAAGACTTACAGGTCCCTGCCACATTAGGCTAGTTTTTCCCTAAAAAGGTAATGAAAAGTCCTTGAGATTTAATCTCCCCATGTCTTTCCTTATCTGTAGAATGAGGACATTGGACCTCATGGACTTCTAATGCCTTTCCCAGCTCTAAATTTATGACTCTAGATATTTCATATTCATTTTAGAAGACTTCGCCTTGAACCACTGACATAGCATTTTGCTGATCTGAGAAGGAGCTAGCATGGGCATAAGCTGCCCACAAACCCTCTCGCTTGTAGCCAGCTTATACAAAATGACTAATATGGAAGTGTTTTACATGGCTGCTTTTGTAGAACCTATGTCAGATTGTTTACCATCTCAGGGAGGGCAAAGAGCGACGGAATGTAGAACTCAAAACTTAAAAAAAAAAAACCATGTTAAAAAATTATTTTAACATGTTATTAGGGAAAAAATAAAATGTATTAAAATATAATGGGGAAAGATCTAACAAATGAAACTAGAATGCATTACAGTCTAAATAATGTTCATTTGAGATTTTCTAAGTTAATATGCAGCCCACAGGGATTCATTTCTATTTGTTTGATACCGTTATTCTAAAGTATAAAAACTTAACATCCTACTAGTGGGTCAGGACTTGATGGACTTAATACCACTTTTGGACAAGCCCACATATCTTTCTGAGCTTTGTGGCAGATGAGGAGCTACCCCCAAATGTTTGCTTCTTTTGTTAAAGACTATGTGGTTAAGGATTGTTTCATTTCATCAAACTTCTGAGCTTGAACCACTTGACTGTTGGGAGTCAAGACTGTCCCAGAACATTTAGTATGTGAAAAGAAGGGGATGATATAAGATTTTATGGAACAGACTTGACCTTTAATGAATGATTGGGCATGGTGAGGGGTTGGGGTGAAGGAGAGAAGAGTCAAGGATGACTCTGAAGATAGAATGGTAATTAAATGGGAGAACTCCTCCCCAAAGAAAGGGGGAAAGGTTGAGGAGGAGTCAGTTTGGGGGAGTAGAGAGTCCAATCAATTTGGAGCTCACACAAAGAGGGAATAACAGAAAGCCCAGGGCAGAACCTTGGTGTGGGGGGGAACCCACACTTATGAGGCAGGAGTTGGATGAAAATCCAACAAATGAGACTTAAAAATAACCAGGATGTTTGCAGGAGAGAGAAGTGTCATGGAGGCTGAGGGGAAGGTATTCAGGAGTGGGGTGTGAGGGATGGTAGACTATGTCAAAAGCTGTAGAGAGGTTATATGAAATGAAGGTTAAGAAAAAAAACCATTGAATTGAATACTTAATAGATCATTGGTAACCTTGGAGAGAACAGTTTTATTTGACTGGGGAGGTCAGAAGCCTGCAAAGAATTGAGTGGTGAGTGGGTGGTGAGGAAGTCATGAGTTTGGATGGCTTTTTCTAGCAGTTTAACTGTGAATGGGAGGAAAGATTTAGGATAAGAGCTTAGGATTTAAATGGAATTGTTGCATTTTTTTCTTGATGGCAGATACTTAGTGGTATTTGTAAGAAATTGCTAAGAAGTCAGTAAATAAGGAAGGAAGGGGAAGGTAGGGGGGGATAGGGATTAGAGAAATGAAGAACAGAGATGGAGGGGGATGAGAAAGAGCAAGAGGTAGGGACAAGGGAAGGTTTCTACTCATATTTGTAGCATCTTAGAGATGGAATTAAAAGAACCTTTGGGGGACATTTAGTCCAACTCTCTCCCTTTTATGGGGAAGGAAACTGAGGCTGAGGAATGGGAAATGGCTTGCTCAAAGCTAACCATAGATTCCTAGATCTACAAGGGACTGCAGTGGCTACTTAGTCCAATATCTTCATTTTATAGAGAAGGTAACTGAAGTGACTTGTCCAAGGTCCCACAGGTAATGTCAAGAGGGTAACTCGGGTCCTCTGATGCTCCTGAACTGATGCTCTTTCCACTGTACCACAAATAGTGTGAACATGGGAGGAACTGGCAATTTGTTCCCTTTCCAAACAAGGGAGTTAGGAGGCACCAGGAAGTTTAGGTCATGCAACTGTATTAGTAAAAACCTGGCCCTTGATTCTTCAGGAGCTTAACTGAATTCACAGTGGATATAGCTTCTTTTATCTCATCCCACAATGCTAATGCCCTTGTGTTGAGCTCCTGGTTGGGCCTGGTTTCTGAAGTTTTGCTCCTGGATGGCATGTTAGTGTTGAAGAATCTGGAGCCTAAATGGTCAAAGATCAGGAATGAGGTTGAATTTCTTTCATGGGGTTTGGTTAAACATAATAAAGTATGCTTGCCTTCTCATGTAGCAGAATGAACAGACCCTAAATTTTGAGCGAGAAACTAAAAAGTTCCCCTGAAAGCAGTGTGGGAATCGGCAGACACTAGCTAGGAATGCTAAGATCAATTAAAAGGCACAATGAGGGATGAGGTTAAGAAGAGGATCCAAGAAGCAGTAAATAGGATACATGTTGATATTAGATGGTTTTTATCACTCACCTTTCTTCTATGAGTTTAAATTAAAAGTTATGGATGAACTACAGATTGAATAATAAGTGCTGAAATGGAAGCTAGCAGTTGTGATAGCTAAAGTGTAGGAACTGATCTCTGAAAGATCTTAGAACTGAAGCAGTACAACAGACCTAGAAGTGGGCAAATTGGCTCGACTTTTAAAATAGTATTTTATTTTTTCTCCCAATTACTTCTTAAAACAATTTTTAGAATTCATTTTTACAAGATTTGAGTTCCAAATTTTTCTTGCTCATTCACCTCCCCCTTCCAAAAATGGTAGGCAATTTGATATAGGATATACATGTGCTATCATGTAAAATATATTTCCATATTAGTCATAGTTGTGAAAGAAGAAACAAATCAAAAGGGAAAAATGCATGAAAATGTATCAAGTGGGGAAAAAATAGTCTTTGATCTGCATTCAGATCCATCAATTCTTTATCTGGATGTAGGTAGTATCTTCCTTCCTGAATTCTTTGTACTTGTCTTAGATCATCGTGTTTCTGAGAAGAGCTGAGTCATTCATGGTTGGTCATAGCATGGTTGGTGTTGCTGATACTGTGTGCAATGTTTTCCTGGTTCTGCTTATCTCATCTTGGATCGGATTGTACAAGTCTTTCCAGGTTTTTCTGAATCCTGCCTATTCACCATTTCTTATTGCAGAGAAGTATTCTAACATTCCTAGTTACAGCTTGTTTGGCCATTCCTTAATTGATGGGCATCCCCTTAATTTCCAATATTTTGATGTCACAAAAAAGACCACAATAAATATTTTTTGCACATGTAGGTCATTTCCCCTTTTTATGATATTCTTCTGATACAAACCTAGTAAGGTATTGCTGGATGAAAGGGAATGCTTGGTTTCATTGCCCTTTGGGCATAGTTCCAAATTGCTTTCCAAAATGGTTAGATTATTTCACAACTCCACCAACAATGCATTATGTCCCCATTCTTCCACATTCTCTCCAACATTTATCATTTTCTTTTTTTGTTCTTGTTCATATTGGTCAATCTGATAGGTATGAGGTGGTATCTGAGTTATTTAACTGTGCATTTCTCTAATAAATAGTGATTTGTAGCACTTCTTCATATGTTAAATAAGTTTGATTTCTTCATCCGAAAATTGTCTCTTCTTATATTTGAATAGCTTATACAGAGAACTGAGTCAATTTATAAAAATATATTTGAGAAATGAGGTTTTACCAGTCGCTTGCTGTAAAGATTGTTTCCCAGCCTTCTGTTTTCCTTCTAATCTAGGTTGCATTGGTTTTGTTTATACAAAAGCTTTTTACCTTAATATAATCAAAATGATCTATTTTGCATTTCATAATGTTATCTTGTTTGGTCATGAATTCTTCTCTTCCCCATAGATTCTTTGCTCTTCTAATTTGCTTGTGGTGTTGCCCTTTATTTCTAAATCATGCATGCATTTTGACCTTATTTTGATATATGGTGTGAGATGTTAGTATATACCTCATTTGTGTCCCCTTGTTTTCTAGTTTTCCCAGAAGTTTTTGTCAAGTGGTGAGTTCTTATCCCAAAGGCTAGGGTCTTTGAATTGATCAAACACTAGGTTACTATAGTCATTTATTACTGAGTCTTCTTACCTAATCTATTCCACTGATCCACTGCTCTATTTCTTAGCCAGTACCAGATAATTTAGATAATTACTGCTTTATAATGTAGTTTGCGATCTGGTATTTCTGGGTTACTTTCCTTTGTATTTTTCCCATTAACTCCCTTAATATTCTTTTTTAAAAATTTTTATTAATTTTATAATTATAATTTTTTTTTGACAGTACATATGCATGGGTAATTTTTTACAACATTATCCCTTGAACTTCTGTTCCGAATTTTCCCCTCCTTCCCTCCATCCCCTCCCTTGGATGGCAGGCAGTACCATACATGTTAAATATAGTATATCCTAGTTACAATATATGTGTGCAGAAACAAATTTCTTGTTGCACCAGAGAAATTGGATTCAGAAGGTAAAAATAACCTGGGAAGAAAAACAAAAATGCAGATAGTTTACACTCATTTCTCAGTGTTCCTTCTTTGGGTGTAGCTGATTCTGTCCATAGTTGATCAATTGGAACTGAATTAAATCTTCTCTATGTTGAAGATATCCACTTCCATCAGAATACATCCTCATATAGTATTGTTGTTGAAGTGTATAATGATCTCCTGGTTCTGCTCATTTCACTCGGCATCTCCAAGCCTCTCTGTATTCATCCTGCTGGTCATTTCTTATAGAACAATAATATTCCATAACATTCATATCCCAAAATTTACCCAACCATTCTCCAATTGATGGGCATCCATTCATTTTCCTGTTTCTAGCCACTACAAAAACGGCTACCACAAACATTTTGGCACATACAGGTTCCATTTCCTTCTTTAGTATTTCTTTGAGATATAAGCCCACTGCTGGATCATAGGGTATGCACAGTTTGATAACTTTTTGGGCATAATTCTAGATTGCTTTCCAGAATGGTTGGATTCTTTCACAACTCCACCAACAATGTATCAGTGTCCCAGTTTTCCTACAGCCCCTCCAACATTCATCATTATTTGTTCCTGTCATCTTAGCCAATTTGATAGGTGTGTAGTGGTATCTCAGAGTTGTCTTCATTTGTATTTCTCTGATCAATACTGATTTGGAACACTTTCATATGAGTGGGAAATGGTTTCAATTTCATCATCTGAAAATTGTTCATATCCTTTGACTATTTATCAATTGGAGACTGGCTTGATTTCTTATAAATTAGAGTCAGTTCTCTATATATTTTGGAAATGAGGCCTTTATCAGAACCTTTAACTGTAAAAATATTTCCCCAGTTTACTTCCCTTCTAATCTTGTTTGCATTAGTTTTGTTTGTACAAAAGCTTTTTAATTTGATGTAATAAAAATTTTCTATTTTGTGAGCAATAATGATCTCTAGTTGTCCTTTGGTCACAAATTCCTTCCTCCACAAGTCTGAGAGGTAAACTATCCTATGTTCCTCTAATTTATTTATGATCTCGTTCTTTATGCCTAAATCATGGACCCATTTTGATCTTATCTTGGTATGTGGTGTTAAGTGTGGGTTCATGCCTAATTTCTGCCATACTAATTTCCAGTTTTCCCAGCAGGTTTTGTCAAATAATGAATTCTTATTCCAAACGTTGGGATCTTTAAGTTTGTCAAACACTAGGTTGCTCTAGTTGTTTACTATTTTGTCCTGTGAACCTAACCTATTCCACTAGTCTATTTCTTAACCAATACCAACTAACTCCCTTAATATTCTTGACATTTTATTGTTTCAGATGAATTTTTTTCCAGCTCTAAAAATATTTTTGGTAGTTTGGTATGGCATTGAATAAATAAGTTAGTTGAGGCAGAATTGTAATTTTTATATTGGTTCAGCCTACCAATGAGCAACTGATAGTTTTCCAGTTGTCTGGGTCTAATTTTATTTGTGTGAAAAGTCTTTTGCAATTGTATTCATATAGTTCATGGATTTATCTTGGCAGGTAGATTCCTGAGTATTTCATATTGGTTACAGTTATTTTAAATGGAAGTTCTCTTGATGCTGGAATTTGTTGGTCATATAAAGAAATAAAAATAATTTATATGGATTTATCTCATATCCTGCAACTTTGCTAAAGTGTTAATTATTTTAAGGTTTTTTTAAGTTACTTATCTGGGGTTCTCCAAGTTTACCATCATCAAATCTGCAAAGACTTATAACTTTGTCTCGTTATTGCCTATTCTAATTCCTTCAATTTCTTTGTCTTAATGATGTAGCTAACATTTCTAGTACTCTATTGACTAATAGTGGTGATAATGAACATCCTTGCTTCACTCCTCATATTCCTAGGAAGGTTTCTTGCTTATCTCTATTACAGATAATGCTTGTTGATGATTTCAGATAGTGTTTGTCACTTTAATGAATGCTCATTTTATTTCTATGCTCCCTATTGTTTTCAAAGGGTGCTGTATTTTATCAAAAGCTTTCTCAGCATCTATTTAGCTGGTTTTATTATTGACAGTCAATTATGTTGATAATTTTCTTAATATTGACCCAACCCACCTGGTCATAGTGAATAATGCTTGTGATATGTTGCTGTAAATGTTTTGCTCACATTTTGCTCAAAATCTTTCCATCAATATTCATTAGGGAAATTGGCCTATAATTTTCCTTCTCTGTTCTAGCTTTTCTGGTTTAGGCATCAGCACTATTTGTGTCATAAGAGGAGTTTGATAGGACTCCTTTGCATATTTTCCAGATAGTTTATTTAGTATTAGAATTAATTATTCTTTGTTGGGTAGGATTCACTTATGAACCCAATTTGCCCTGAGGATTTTTTCTTCTTAGAAAGTTTGCTAGTGGCTTCTTCAATTACTTTTAAGCTGGAGTTACATGGCCATTCTATTTTCTGATCTGTTAATCTGGGTAATTTATATTTTTGTAAATATTCATTGATTTTTTGCATATATTGTCAGATGTATGGGCATATAATATAATATATTAAATATACATACGTATATACATATAAAATAAAATATTTCCTAATAATGATTGCTTTCCCTTTTCATTTTTGATACTTGATATTTGGTTTTCTTTTGTTGTTTTTAAAAAAAATTAAATTAACCAATGGCTTATCTATCTTATTGCTTCCACCCCCCACATAAAACCAGCTCCTAGATTTATTAGTTCAGTATTTTTTACTTTTAATCTTATTAATGTCACTTTTGATTTTCAGGATTTCCAATTTGGTGTTCAATTGGGGATTTTAAATTTGTTCTTTTTTTAGGTTTTTTTTTTTTTTTTAGTTCTATGCCCAATTCATTGATCTGCTTTTTCTATTTTGTTGATCTAAGAACTTGGAGAAATACATTTTCCCCTAAGTACTGCTTTGGCTGCATCCCATAAATTTTGGGATGTTATCTCATTGTTGTCATTCTCTTTAATGAAATTATTGGTTGTGTATATGATTTGTTCTTTAATGCACTTATTCCTTAGGATTAGATTTGGTTTTTAGTTAATTTTAATTTCTTTTCATTGCCATTTTAAATGTATTTTATTGCACTATGATTTTTAAACTACATTTAATATTTTTGCCTTTCTACACTTTGAGGTTTTTATGCCTTAATACTTGGTCATTTTTTAATGTGGGTTTCAAGTACACCTGAGTAAATAGATATATTTCTTTGTTACCATTCAGTTTTCTCCAAAGGCCTGTAATATCTAACTTTTATAATGTTCTATTTACCTTTTTAGTTTTTTTTTTGTTTATTTTTGATTGGACTTACTGAATTCTGAGAGAGAACTCTTCAGATTTCCCTCTAGTATAGTTTTGCTGTCTATTTCTCCTTTAAGAATTTAAATGGTTTACTACTTGGTATTGATATTACTTTATTTTCTGTAATAACTTAACAAGATGTACTTTCCTTCCTTATTATCTCTTAATTAGGTAATTAATTAATAATTACTTTCATTTTGTCTGAGATTCGGATTGCTACTCCTGCTTTTTTTTTTTTTTTAACTATAATTGATATGTAGCAAATTCTGCTTCAGGCCTTTATCTTTACCCTGTGTATGCATCACTCTCTTCTTCAATTGTGTTTTTTGTAAATGACATATTGTAGGATTCTGGTTTTTTATTCATTCAGCTATCTGCTTCTGGTTTTTTGAGAGAGCTCATTCCATTCACATTCAGTCATGACTACTGACTATTTCCCTTCATTCTATTTTTCCCTCTTTGTCCTTTTTTCTTTCACCCTTTACTTCCTCATGATTCTCTTCCTCCAAATTGGCCTCCCTTTTCTCAGGTCCTCCCTCACCCTTTATTTAATCTTTTCCCCTCTTACTTCCCTACTGGGCAAACTAGATTTCAATATTCAACTAATTGTACATGTTCTTTGATCAAATAGTAATGAGAGTAAGGTTGAAATGATGACTGTTATCTACCCTTCTATCTTTCCCTCCATTGTAATAGCTTTTTTGTATCTCTTCATGTGAAATAATTTATCTCATTGTATCTCTCCCTTCCTCTGCACCCAGGGTACTCCTCTTTGTCATCTCTTAATTATTTTTATGTCATTCTCTCAAATTCATCTTATACTCAGTTAGTTAGAAGAGTACTCTGTCTTTGTATAGTCCTTCTAATGTACTATTAATGATACAATTTTTAAGAATTGCAAGTACCATCTTTCCCTGTAGGGAATGTAAACAATTTAGTTCTACTGAATCCCTTACATTTTCTTTCCCCCTTTTTCTTGTTTCTGTTTCTCTTGAGTATTAATGTTGGAGATCAAATTTTTGGTTTAATTCTGGACTTTTTCTTATGAAAGATGAAATCTTTTCATTTCACTGAATGACTATTTCTCTTCTGTCTTATGAGTTTCATTGTGTAAGTTGATTCTTGATTTTAGTCCTAGCTCCTTTGCTTTCCAGAATATGTTCCATGACCATTGATCTTTTAATGTTGCAGTTGCTTAAGAACTGTGTAATCCTGGTTGTGGCTCCCTGATATTTGAATTGTTTTTGGTCACTTGCAGTATTTTTTCCCTTGATCTGATAGTTCAGAAATGTGATTATAATCTTTGGAGTCTTTATTTTGGAATCTCCTGAAGTGATTGATTTTTTTTTCATTGCCAATTTTGCCCTTTGGTTCCAAGATATCAAGGTAGTTTCCTTGATAATATCTTGAAAGATGCTGTTCAGGTCTTTCTTTTGATTGCGACTTTCAGGTAGTCCAATAATTGACATTGTCTTTCCTAGATCTATTTTCTAGGTTAGTTGTTTTTTTTTTTTTTTTTTCCCTCATGAGGTATTTTGCTTATTCTAATTTTTTTTTTCATTCTGTTGAATTTGTTTGATTCTTGATGTCTCACAGATTCACTAACTCCCACTTGCCCAATTCTAACTTTATAAGAATTGTTTTCCTAAATTAGCTTTTGCACCTCCTTTCCATTTGGTTAGTTGTACTTTTTAAGCAGTCATTTTCCTTTCCCAGGCTGTTGACTTATTTTCCTCTCATTTTTTATCACTCTTCTTTCTTTTTTCCAATTTTTCTTCTACCTCTACCTCTTCTACCTCCTTTTGAACTTTTTTTGAGTGAGTTTTTTCCTGTACTTACGACTTCCCATTTTCCTTTGGGGTTTTGCCTATAGGTACTTTGACATTGTTGTCCTTTTCTGAGTTTATGGGTTTATCTTCTCTGTCACTGTGGTAATTTTCTTTGGTCAAATTCTCTTTTGTTGTTTTTGCTTATTTTTTTGGCTTTTTTTCTTTCTTTTAAATTTAAGCTCTGCTTCAGGTATGGAAAGGTCAGTGTCTAAAGCTCTTTGTGTCAGGGCTATACGTCCTGGCTGTTTACCTGGTTAAGGCTAACAAAACATCTCTCTATATATCTATATCTATATTTATATCTATATATCTTTATCTATATCTATACACACACACACACACGATAAATAGGAAATAATCAAAAGAGGAAAGGAACTAAAATGATCAGAGTGAGTTATCTCTGGTTGTCCTTAACAGCTATTCCAGATCATGGGATACAGATTCATTTGTCTTCAGAGGGCAGAGAGATCTTCTGGAAAGTGCTCTGTCCTTAAGCCACCCTAGATTCCCAGTTCCATAACAATCTGGTTGGCTTTGACCACATGTAGAGACTTTTTCTTTAGTTTTGAGAGCCTCATTTTAGGAAGGGAATAGCAAGTTGAACTGTATCTAGAAGAGATTAATCACTTTAATGATATTCTTGGTTTCTTCCTCAGTAAAATGATGTGAATAACTAGAAATGGAATAAAATGGGGATCAAATTCAGGAATTAAAAAAAAATTCCTTTTGGTACAGACCAATGATTTCATCAACAAGTTAGGAACTCCTGGTGAGCAAACTCCATCTATCAATGCAAATAAACACCTAGCTCTGCAATTTATGATTTTAGAAAATTTCCAGGGACACAGGTTAAGCAATTTGGCCAGATCACATGACCAATTGGTTTCAGGTCTTTCTGACTATTAACTGAAGTACACAGATTCTCTTTAAACTTGAATAAGCACCTAATTCATGGTATAACCACATAATGGAGATAATATTACCTGCCTCCACAGGTTATTGTGAAGATCAAATTAGATAATATTTGTAAAGTGGTTTATAAATCTTAAAGCTCTATTGAAATGTTAGCTATCATAATTAGAGGAAATTAATAATAGCCTGTTGATAAATTTTCTTCTGAGAGATCCCCCAGAGCTCTGGCTCTTAGACCATTGAAACTAAGATTATAGGTGTTCAGGTTCTATTGGATGTAATTGGACTGGGATCAAAACCAAGGGCCCAGCCTGTGTGAAGGATGTGGGAGCTTCTGCTAAATACAAATGGAAATTAAATGAACTTGTCAGCTGCTTGGCACATATTTTTTTCTCACTTAATAATATTTTGTTTTTTTTTCCCAATTGCATGTAAAGATAGTTTTGAACATTTATTTTTATAAGATTGATTCCAAAATTTTAGCTATCCTTCCCTCTACTGCAAAACAGCAAGCAATCTGACATAGGATAATAATATAATCATGTTGAACGTATTTCCACATTAGTCATGTTGTGAAAGTCAGAACAAAAGGGGAAAAACCACAAGAATGGGGTAGGGAAGAAAAACAAAAAAAGTAAAAATAGTATGCTTCTTTGCATTCAGACTCCATAGTTCTTTCTTTGGATGTGGATACCATTTTCCATTATGAATTTTTGGAACTGTCTTGGATTCTTGTATTGCTGTATTAGTCTATCATAGTTGATCATTGCACAGCGTTATTGTATACAAAGTTCTCCTGGTTTTGTTCACTTCACTCACTATCAGTTCATGTAAATCTCTACAAATTTTTCTGCAATCTGTCGGCTCAACTTATCTTATAGCACAATAGTATTCCATTGCATTCATATACCACAACTTTTTCAGCTATTCCTCATTCAATGGGCATTCCCACAATTTCCAATTCTTTGCTACCACAAAAAGAAGTATTTTTGTACATATGTCCTCTCTTTGGAATTCAGATTCTGTGGTATTGCTGGATTAAAGTGTACGCACAGTTTGGTCACCTTTTGCACACAGTTGCAAATTACTTTCCAAAATGATTGGATCAGTTTACAACTTCACCAATAATGTTTTTAGTGTTCTGATTTTTTCCCCCACATCTCCAACTTTTATCATTTTCCTTTTGTTATATTAGGCAAACCAACAGGTATAAGGTGGTACCTCATCGTTATTTTCATTGGCATTTCTCTAATCAATAGTGATTTATAGCATTTTTTTTCATCTGACCATAGATAGTTTTAATTTGGTACATCTTTGATCTTGGGGTAGTAGAAAGACTTGAGTTCAGAAAACCTGGATTCTAGTTCTGTCTCTGCTATTTGTGACCTTGTCCAAGTGCCTTTTCTCCTTGGGGCCCTCATTTCTCTTTCTATAAAATGAATGGATTGGACCAGAAAATTTCAAATCATCTTCTAATTGCCACATTGTTTGCCTCTGGCCTGAAAACCAAATTGGCTAATTATTTTGTAGTGTAGTTCTTACTGTTTGGTGCTGGATGTCAGGATGCAGGTGACACACAATGAGTTGCATATGATCTCAGATTTACAGAGTACCTTGGACCTTCTAGTCCACTGAAGTTGAAATTCCTTCTCAAGTATTTGAGATTTTCTTTAGATGATTCTAGTGATGGGAAGTTCACTATCCTTTTAAGGATGCCCATTCCATCTTATCTGCCAAAGATGAACTCAGTGAAGTAGCATGCATGTATATATATATATATATTCTCCCAAAAATAAATGTGTGTGTGTGTGTGTGTGTGTGTGTATACACACATTTATTTTTGGGAGAATGATGGACACCTATATCTTCTGGCATTCATTTCATGAATGCAGATAAACACCTAGCTCTGAAATTTATGACTTTAGGCTCAGGGAAGACCTAGAGAGTATGAGACTAACCCATAGAGCAAACCCATCTCTAAACCCCTAAATCACTAAAGTGAGTCTTGTAGCTATGGAGGTTGTCCAAGAAGAACTTATTTATTTTCCATTTAAGCAGTTCTCCCTGCTTGTCTCTAGATATCTTTTGGTACAATGGAAAATGTTCTGAATTGGAAATCTGAGGACCTGGGTTCAGATCCCAATTGTGCCATTTACTAGCTGTATGACTTTCAGCAAATCTCTTCTCTTTCACAAGCCTTAATTTCCTTCTATGTAAAATTAGGAAGGCAGATTCTATGGCTTTTGAGTTCTCTTCTAGCTCTTGGTTTAGGATCCTGTCAGTGATGAAGCTAAATAAAGTAAGGGTCTCAGTTTCCTATACAATGTTCAGTTTACTGTACAATGAGGAGGTTGGATTAGATGGTCTGTGAGGGCCCTTCTGCCTCTATATCTATGAACTTATGATTTTTTTTGGCGGGGGGGGGGGGGGGGTTGAAATCCCTTAACAAGCATGCAGAAGAAATGTTAGAATCGGTGTTTCCATGAGAATATTTCCCAAATTAGGTTTAGGATCATGATTTCTTCTTTTTCTGCCAAAGATTTCACTCCCTATTCCAATGTTTATTTCTTAATCCTTTTCTTTATGTTGTTCACATATACGATGAGCCCGTGGGAGGATGGTAACTAGATAAATCCAAGGTAGGATTATTATTACTATATCTCACTTCTGTTTCTTCTTGGTCATGGATTCATTCAGTGCTCTTAACCTAGCTTCATCTGATTCCCAGCTTCTTTCTCGCTTTAATAAGCCTCCCTATAAATAATAATAAAAATAATAATTATTACTATAATTATAATAATCATGATCAGAATCTCCCTTCCTCCTCCAAGCCTCAGTGGATCATGAGAGTTATTTGGCTGGCAGGCAGCATCTTAGTCATGTTCTATGCCCATAAATGGGGGGGGGGATGAAGAGGAAACTACTATAAGTTCATGGGGGTCAACCGATGTCAATAAAGGTTTTGCTCTACCATCAGTTCTGAAGTAAGGTTACCATGGAGCTGCTTAAGTACCAACAGTGAGAATTTCAGAGGAAAATGGAGTGTGAGCACAATGGATCATTCTGAATATAATCCTTTTCAGGAGCTCTTTCAATCTTTAGGGACTTCAGAGGGACAGGCCTGGCCAAAGCAGGAACATGGGCTTTTGATGGCTTATTAACAGTGATAAATCATCTATTTTTGCAGTTATTTTGCAATTCTAAGCAGGGGCCTATTTAATATGAAAGAGATAAGCTAAGTGGCGTAAAATGCTGGACTTGGAGTCTGGAAGTCCTGAATTCAAATTCTGACTCGGGTACTTCCTACTTATAAGATGTTGGGCAAACCATGTGACCTCCATATGTTATGCCTTGGTTTCCCTGAATTATTATGCCTCTGTTTCCTTGCCTCAGTTTCCCTGAATTCTTTTGCCTCAGTCTCCCTGGTGGCAACCCTCCCTTCCTGGCCATTAGGATTGAGATAATTAGGGCTGTCAGCTCTGGCCACTAACCTTCCAAAGAATCATAAAACTCCAGATGGCTCATCTCAAATACCTAGATGGCACCCCCCTATCTCCTAGTCCAGATATCCTGTCTTTAGCTTCTTCACTTATTAGAATTTATGATCCTTCCTCCTTACTTCTAACCTGTCAGAATTGAATTTATGATTCTTCTGGAGTTCCTGCTCACCTGTGTTCTATCCCTTCCCCTTGCCTTTGTTTCCCTGATAGCTGGAGCTCTATAAGAGTCTCTGGAATCCCTTGCTTGTTGCTGAATGCTTTGAGACAAGAGTCTGATTCAGCTGGCTGGAATCAACATTGATCCTTCTTTGGCTGCCAGTCCAAACTTTCCACTAATAAAATATTTTTAAAATCTTCTCTGACTTCTATCTTGCCTCAGTTTCTCTGGCATTACACATATACTTCAGATTCTCCACATGTAAACAGTTAGGTGGTACAGTGGATAGAGTACTGAGCCTGAAGTCAGGAAGTTATTTAATAGTGTGTAGCTCTTTGACCCCATTTGGGGTTTTCTTGGCAAAGATATTAGAGTAGTTTAGCATTTCCTTCTCTAGCTCACTTGCCAAATGAGGCACACAAGGTGAAGTGACTTGCCTGGGGTCACATAGCTAAGAAGTGTCTGAGACCAAGATAACATGAGGATAAGATTGGAACCAAGGACCTCCAACTCCAAGTCCAGTTCTCCTATTTCAACACATGGGTTCCCTGGCTGCCTCACCCCCAATCTTATGGGATTCTGGATTGGTTTCAACTCACATAAGATACTGAAACTTCCTGTGTTTTATTTTGCTTTGTCTAATTTGACAAATGAAGTGTCCCATCTAAAACTATTCCATTCTAGGCCTGAGACAGGCTCCGTTATAATATTTGCTTGCTCTGGAGGCTTGAATGCTAAATCCCTAATTGAATCCCTGTAATGGGCCAGACTAGAAGAGTAGGGCACCTCATGGTTTAAAAGGACTAGCTAGCTCAGTCAGGAGTCCACAGGGCCCAATAGAAAGATGAGACTGGGCAATTCTCACATCAGTAGAGTGTAGACAATGAAGGCTCTGGGATCAGATCTCCCATGAGTCTTACTATGGCAACTGGGCCTTGGAAACAGATCTCCTTCCCTTTATCAAGATATTAGGAGACACCCTATTTTCCAGAGTTGAGGCTCAGCAAGAAAGCTGTGCTCTCTGAGCTTGGCATAACAACAATCCTTTGCACTCACTCTCTGGATGATCTAATCCTCTGGCAAAATCACATAATTATTGTATTGTCTTAACCCAGAACCAGGTGTTCTCTGAGTTTGGACAAGCACCAGACAACCTTGGACAAGTATCATGTTCCAAGTATGATGTCTTACTATGAATTGTTGCTATTACCTCTCATTGTCGGGGCTCACTGCACAGCCATTGATATGAAGGTTGAGATCTCCTCACACTGGCTCTGCTCCCCCCACTAGGTATAGGACCTCAGAACATGTCTAGACCCCCTGCTAGCTTGCAAACCTTTCCCCTCACTTTGAAATTAAACTTCTGTTTGTTTCCTGACTGTCCTGTGCTGCTCCAAGCATCACAGGTTGGAAACCAGTTTGTTCTGGTTCACAACTGGACAGCTAGAAAGACTGAGTCACAAGCAGAAGTAATTGTAAATTGGCCCTAGTTTTGTGCAGCGTTAAAATGACTGTGATTCACTTATTAGAACCCAGGCTTATGTTGGCTCAGACTGGTTTCTGACTCTGAGATATCACTACATACCTGACTTGGTTTCCAAGTAGAAGAAGAAAGGGAAGGGAGGGAATAATTTCACATTCATAGGGTCAAATAATGTTGCTAAGACTTCTGGCAAAAAGATGGTGCAGGACCAGCATCAAGGCCCATTCATTCATTCAGTAAACCTTATGTACCTACTATGTGGTAAACTTTGTTCTGGGTCAAAATTTAGTTCTCTGCCCTCATGGAACCTTCAGTCTGGATGGGAATGGCATAATGTGGATGACTATAGTACCTGACATTCTGCAAAGAATACATGGAAGGGATCCAAATCACTGAAGTCTGAGGGGATAGGAGGGATTGGAGAAGGGATAACATTTGGACTGATCCTTACGGGATAAGTAGAGATTCCTTGATTTCAAATTACAGCACTGGGTATGAGACCTGCAAAACCAAAACAAATTTTTGCCTTCAAGAAGCTTACGTGTGACTTGAGGAATACAGCATGTCTAACAATCATGGGATCTTAAATCTCCAGATAGAAGAGAACTCGGTGCCCAAGCATTGAAACTACCATGATCATCTTGACAACAAGAGGTTGTAGGTGGAAGAGATGTCTAGGATAGGATGAGTAGATCAAGGATGCTCCTCAGGATTATGCTAGTCTTTTCAGTATTCTTCCATCCAATTATTCACTGATTAGATAAGCATCTGTTAAACACCCTTCTTCCCCTTCAGAAGTTCATGAACTATAGGGGAGAGGAGGGAGGTATAAAAGGTATAAGAATAACTAACACAAGACAAATCCCAAAGTAAAATACAAAGTGTACTTTCCCCCCCTGGTTTCCCAAGAAGGGAATTCTGGGAGTGGGGTAGTAGAGGATGATAGTAATATTTTCCATCACCATTACCCCTTTACATAATGCTTTGAAGTTTGTAGAGCTTTTTCCTTACAACAACCAAGTAAAGCAGGTTAAGTTATACTGATTTTATAGATATGAAAACTGAGGCTCAGAAGCATAAAACTATCTGAGGCAGCATTCTAAACCAGGTTTCCTGGTCCCAGAGCAAATGTTCTATTTGCTATTCGATGTTGCTTCTAATGGGATCAGAACAGTCTTCAAGGAGGAAGTAGTTCTTAGCTTATGGCTTCCCCTCTAGGGAAGGGGTCTGGGCTTGGTTGGGGCTGATCACAATGAACTTGCGGGTGTGGTGAAGGGGTCTTGAGCTGTAGGGACTGTAGGAGGGAGACAGACTGCTCATTACCATTCTAAATTGTTTTTCCCCTTCCTTCAAATAGCACAAATTTATATGTTCTTCTCTCGTGGTAAATGTGTCCATTAGCCATTAAGTTGTTTTTCTAGGTAAAGTAATGACCTTTTTCCTCCATTATGACAGCAGCTCTTTTTGTTTTCAAGTTTTCAGATGTTGGCTAGATTAGTAGCTATTTTGTTGATGGAAGCTTTCCTCTGGCAGCCAGGAGAACAACAAGGAAGGCCAAAAAGATGAATTGATTCTTCCCTTGGCCTTCCCATGAGACAGCTAAGTGTGATGGAAAGACCCCTTCACATGAAATTGGAAAACCTGGCGTGCAGTCCTGCTTCTCTTAGAACATGTGACCCTGTATGTCTGGGGTCACATAAAAGTTTTTCGGGCAAAAAGAAGTTGTGAATCAAAAAAGTTTAAGAGACTTTGGTCTAGAAGGCTTCAGAAATTGTGAAGCTAAATGACTAGGGCAGAAACATCAAGTTGGGAGGAAGGATTGATATAGAGGGAGAGACAAGTCCAGTTTTGACATGTGGTCCCAATAGCACAATGAGGTAAAGGTTTTCACTTGGCTATTGGTGATGCAAGATGGAGGCTTGGAGAGAGATTAGACTCAAATATATAGATTTCTATGGATTTATCCTTGTAGAGATAAGTTAATCCACAAGAGTAAATGAGAGAATGTAGACGGAGAAATGGGATAAGAGTTTCAGAAAGAACTTTAGGGGACGCCCATACATTAAGGAGACCAAAAAGGAATGGCCTAATTGGTAGGAGGAAAACTAAGATAGAATTGTATCGGAGTCCTTGAAAGCAAAGACGTGATTAGATGGAATAATAAAAAAGGCAGAGAACTTTGAGCTGGTGCCTTGTCATTAGCTGAAGAGGGAATGGTGTCGATACCCATTGGCCCAGCTGGATGCACAGACATGAAGCAAGAGGCTGGCATTATCCACAGCTCAGACAGGCTATCATCATTTGCTTACCATCATTAATTCCCCCTTCAAATGTAAACCAGCACCACTAGGATAAGCATTAGTAATCCCCATCCTAATCACAGGGATAATAGCAGTTAGTCTCAGAAGCCGGTGTTACAGTAACACACCCAGAATATTCCACTTAGAGCTAGCTTCCAAATAGAGATGGAAATGGAAATATTCAGATAATAACAGTTTATCATAATAATAGTTTAGAGCTCGAGTGACAAGTTAGTTGAATGTCTCCCCTCCTTTTCAGATCCTAGATCTGAAGCTGGAAGGTACCTCACAAAACATCTGATATCACTCCCTTCATTTTACAGCTGGAGAAACTGAGGCCCAGGGAGGTAAAATGATTTGCCCAAAGTCTTACACTTACTGTACTCTATATCCCTTCCTCCCTCTATTCCATTTTTTATTATTATAAAACTTAAAACATCAGCAAACTGAAACAAGAGGATTGACATGAAATCTGGACAAACTGATTGTTAAAGTTAGTAACAAAACTGTTCTGTTTGAGTCCCCTTCTGTACCCGTTTTTCTCTGCCATGTCTTCCCAGTGTTCTATCTATGCTTTTTCTCTTTCCTTTTCACATCTATTTAAATACCTGCTAATTCTTTTTCTTGCTCCTCTTTTTGCAAAGCACTTTATAAATATTCTCTTTGTCTTCATAACAACCCTGGGAGGCAAGGATTCTTATCTCTATTTTACATGTGAAGAAACTAAGGCAGGAATAGGTTAACTGACTTAATCAGGCTTAATAAGTGTCTGAGGCTAGATTTTTGACTCTAGATCCAGTGCTCTCTACTGTTCCACCGACCTGCATCCAGAGATTAAGCATTGAGGCTCATTGAGATGTTATCATTGGAGAAGGGAATGGCAACCACTCTAACATCATTGCCAAGATCCAAAATGGGTAGGATACGGAATGGGAAAAATGGATTGCAAGTGAAGAGAAAGGAAAGGGAAAGATGGTATGGAGTCTCAAGCAAGTCCATTGTACCTTAGAATAGTCATGACTATCTTATTTACATAATCATTAAAAAAAACCTTCCTGCTTATATGTCTTTGTGCTTTACATGACAACAAGCATTCAGTAAGTGCTTATTATGTGGCACTGTTTTAATTGTTAGGGACACAAAGGGAGAAAAGCAATCCATATCTTCAAATAGCTTATGTTCTGATGTTGGAGACAATATGTAAAAAAGTAGTTACAAGAGATAAACAGATAGATGGAACACTTTGAGAGGTCAAGAGAGACATTCAAGCAGCTGAAGAGATTGATATAATTGATAGATATAATTGAAACTGAGTCTTGAGGAAAGTTGGGAAATTAAAAGGCAGATGTGAGGAGATGGAGCATCCCAGGAATGGGGGAGACAGAACATAGATGGGGCATCTCCATATTTGAGGAAGTACAAGTGGATTAGTATTGTTGGAACTTGGAGCATGTGTAGGGAAGTAAGTTGTAAAGCAAAAAAAAACAAAAAACAAAAAACAAAACAAACAACAAAAAAAAAAAAAAAAAAAAACATGGGGACATGTTATAAAGAGCTTTAATTACTCACCAAAGAGTTGATATTTAATCCTGGAAATAAGGAACTTCTGGAGCTTTTTAAGCAAAGAAATACCATGGACAGGCCTAACTTGAAGGAAATTACTTTGGCAGCAGAGTAGAGGATGGATTGGATTTTGGAAATGCTTGAAATGGGGAGTTTACTTGAAAGACTATTGTAATAGTTGAGGAGAAAGATGAGTGGTTTAGAGATGTGGTCATGTGAGGAGAGAGAATGAGTTGCTGTGAAGATAGAAATGACCAGAGAAGGGAGGGAGTGTCTGAATTTAGAATTAGGATAATATGGGGTAATAAGAATGTATTAATGGAGGTTAGACACAGTGATGGAGAGAGACAGAAGAGGGCTGTCAACCACAGTTGCTGAGGGATGTTGACTAATAGAGACCATAGATCCATGTTGGATGGAAAAGATCACGTAAAGCCAAACAAGGAAAGACTCTGGAGTGGAAAAAGAATAACCTCAAGGGCAGAACAGAACAACTTTAAGGGAAAAACGACTACCTCACTAGAAGAAGGAACTGCTTCAGCCAGCCAGAGCCATGAATTCCCTTGCATTTGGGGAGGGAAGTTGAACTGTAAGTGTTTATCGGTCACTTGGTCCTATTTCATTGCCAGGCAGAAGAGAGTTGTCTCTGGAATCCATGTAGCTCCCTTGAAGCATAGTGCCTAGAGTTGGAAGTCAAATATCTTGAGTGGCTCTGCCACTGGCTTGCTTGCCTCATCACCTTCCTTTCTCTTGGAAGGTATGTCCCTTCATTTATTAGGCACTTGGAGTCCTCAATTATCAAATGAAGAGGCTGGGCAAATGAATTCCCAGCATTGAACATACATAGTTTTTGTTTTTGTTTTTTTTACCCAGGTCCTAAGGACAGTAATGGCTTCTATGTAATACATCAAGAAACTTGCATCAAGTACCTACTATGCGTCAACGAGGGAACGAAAAGAACTCTCACATTGTTGCTTAGGTCTAAGGAAATTTCCTTTTCATTTGATTCATAGGCCTGTGGAAATTCACTGGGAAGAGAGATTGGGGTAATGTGGACAAGGCATTCAATAAGCAATTTGCAAAATTGTTCTTGCTTAATTGGTTTCCATCAAGTACGGTACTTCACACAAAGGACTGCTAGATTCCTAAGGGAAATGGGAAGCCACCCTGGTAGAGGTAAACATTAAATTAGAGCCTGGGCTCTTTGGGGGATTAATGAGTGAATACATTAATTATGTAATGGGCAAAGCCAAATTTTCATTTCTTGGGGTCCAGCTGTTTGCCTATTTCTTTCTCAGGACAGCTTTCACAAATTTGGAAGAAGTTCAATGCACTTGGATTAGAGAAGGGCATACTTCCAGGCAAAAGGCAAGAACAATGAAGTGAGGAGGTTGAACTGGTATGGTCTCTAAGGTCCTTTCCAGTTCTAATTCTTCTGATCCCATGATCAACAGCTCTCACTCATCAAATTAGTTCTGTTTATGAAGTGCTTCGCCTACATTATCTCATGGGATCTTCACAAGAACATTGTGACATGGGGAGTGAAAATGTTTGTTCCTATTTTCCATAGAGGAGAAAACTGAGGCTTCAAGAAGAGAGAGGATTTACCTAAGGTCACACCGAATTTTTTGCAGTTAATAATATTTTCTCCAATTATATGTAAAGATAGTTTTCAACATTCATTTTTGTAAAATTCTGAATTTCAAAATTTTCTCCTTCCCACCCCTTTTCCCTGGTAGCAAGCAATCTGATTTAAGTTGTACATGTACAATTATATGTTTCCATATTAGTCATATTGTGAAAGAAAAAATCAAAACAAAACAAAAAATGGTTTTTTTGAACTATTGAGTCTGAATGCAGATAGAAATGTAGTTCTTTTTTTTGGATGTGGATAACATTTTCCATCATGAACTTTTTGGAATTGTCTTGGTTCGTTGTATTATTGAAAAGAGCTAAGTCTATTGTAGTTGATCATCTCACAATGTTGTTGTTACCATGTATAATGTTTTCTTGGTTCTGTTCACTTCACTTAGCATCAGTTCATGCAAGTCTTTTCAAGTTTTTTCTGAAATAGGCCTGCCTATCATTTCTCGTAGCACAATAATATTACACTGCATTTATATACCACAATTTCAAACCAATGTCTTCTGATGAAAAAAGCAAACCAAAACAATATTCTTTTTACTCCCCATCTTCCTGATTCTAGATGTGGTCATGCAAAGACAATTCTAATAGTGTTTCCATGCTGCTTTGGGGATACTGATCACTTTGGTTGACTCCCCTAATTTTTCCATATGTCATCAGTCATTGAGCAAAATTCGTTCCAAATGAGCAAAAGAACTTAAACAGTAATGTGACCTCAATTAATATCTAAATCCCTATATATAAAATTGGAATTGGATAGTGTTTTGGTTCTTTTACTTGGTTCTGAACTGAATTTTTTGCTGAAATTAATTTTTTTAAAAATATTTTTATTTCCCCTTTTAAGGGCTCTTTCTTTGGGAAGGGGTGAATTATAATATCATAAGTTTAGAATTGGAAGGGACCTTTGAGGCCATCTAGTCTACCTTCATTTTACAGAAGAAGAAATCAAAAGCAAGGGAGGGGAAATAACTTGGCAAGACTCATAGCTGGTAAATGCCAGAGGCATGATTCAATGGAAAGAAGGCTGTACATGGAATTATAAAGTCTGGGTTCAAATCTTCGCTCTGCCATTTATCACTTGTGACCTGGGACAAGTTACTTCTTGCTTCTGGGCCTCAGTTTTCCCCTCCATTCAGTGAAAGAGTTGGCTAATTGGCTTCTGTGATGTTCTGCTTTTAAAGTAATGATCCTAAGAGCACCCAGACTTTGTACCTTTCATGCTTTGATACCACCTTGCCTCTTCAAAGATTTTTATTCTAATGGGGAGATAAAAGGGGGACACAAAGAAACAGAATCCAAATTGGGATGTGAGAGATACAAAGTGCTCTGTGCTCAAATAATGGAAAGAAAATCCTTTGTGCCGTGAATATTCTTGGAGGGCTTAGTAGCGGAGGAAGCATTTGAGTGCCATCTTGAAGGATAGGTAGATTGTCCCCAGGCAAAGATGGAAGAAGTTCATTCAGCTGTGCTAGCTCCTAGCTTCAAGCATTTCAGCAAACCTTGATTGGAGAGGTGTGGGCAGTCGATTCACCTCTCTGTGGGTAATTGATGCACCTCTCTGTGGGCAATCCTACCTGAGAGTCCTTTTAAGAACAATATTTCCAGCAGTTTTTATGAGCAAGGGAGCTATTCCATCCTGAAGCTCAGGGACCAAGTGAGTCACCAGAGCTTGCACCAGCCCTGTCAGCTTGGAAGCACTTAACAGCCCCTGCGTTCATTCATTTGGTCAGCGTGACATTGGTCCCCTCAGATAAAAATAAGAATTGTAAGAAAACATCATTGTAACTTTCACCCACAAGCAAAATTATTTTCCCATAAATATATACATTAATCTCTAACATCTAGCATCTAATAGCAATAATCAAGAAAGCAGGGCCATATCCAATGAGATGTCAATAAGAGCAAGAACATGTAATTCACCTAAAAAGTACAAGAAAAATAAAAGGTATTAGTGTGAGTGAGAGGTGGCTAAAACCTACAGGTGAAAAAGACATGAAAATGTAGCCAAACAAGTTTGTGAAAGCTCTGCTTTGGAGATCTGGAATCCTGCCTCTGACCTGCTATCTGGATCATCTAGGTACGTTGTTTCCCCTCTCTGAGCATCAATTTTCCTCCTGTTAAATGAGGAGAAATCATAATGGCAGTATCTCTCTCTGGGGAATGGGCTGTGTAAGCCTAAAAGCACTACAGTAATGGCAGATCTTCTAAATGCATCATTTTGCTTAAGAATGGGAGAACAGCTGAAGGAAACGTGGGTTGGGGGAACTATGGTGTTTTATCATTAAATGTTATAAGGTACTCATAAATTCTGGCCCAGAGATGGATTTATGGCATCTTAGAAGTTATTTTCTTTCCCATTATCTTATGAGAGAAACCACTGAATGCTGAATTCACAGATGATTTCAAAAACCTTTCAAATTAGCAGTTTTTAGGACTTGACAGGTACAATTTCCTAATTCCACTTAAAATTTATCTGATTTTTTTGAAAATTGTGAGTAATGTAGAATGTTTAAGTCCATAGAACAGCCACAGAACACCCTAGAAAGACCAAGCTGGGGAATTTAGAGAGGATCTAATCCAAAGCACTCATCTGATAATCCTCCAAGAGAGGGAGTGACTTCTTCCAAGTGACATGGCAGCTTTGGCCTGAGTCTGGCATAGGATTGTGATGTTTAAGGACAATGAAGTCATTGTGTGAGCTTGGTGACCGGCAGTCAAACATCTCCATGAATCAGCCAGTCAAACTTCCAGTTAGGGTTTCAACTAGATGTGACAGGAAGTCTGCCTGGATTGGTTGAGCAATTTGGTCATACTTTGTGACCTTGTATAAAATCATCAAGCTAGTTTGAAATCATGTCTTCAAATGGAGGTGAGCCAAGAGAGAATACTTCTAGCCAAACGCATGTGAAGGCATTTTCGGGGGAGTGTGAGGGGGTGAGAGCATGAGGGGATGAGGGGAAGGATAGGATTGAGAGAGAAGAAATTGAGTCTTCCCATAGGTTGTACCATGGGTAAAGCACTGGACTTAAGGAAGAGGAAAAACTGAGTTCAAATTCAGCCTCAGACATTTACTACCTTTCTGTTTCTGATCCCTGTCTGTAAATGGGCATAATCACAGCACCAATCTCCCAGGGTTCTAATAAGAATAAAATGAAATAACATTTGTTAAGCAGTTTGCACACCTTAAAGTGCTAGATTAATGTTATTGATGGGGTCAGAAAAAGGGAAAATTTAGCACAGATGAAAGAAGCTCCAAGATTGTGCAAAGAATCCAGCAATAAATGAATGAAGGAATGAATGAATAAATGCTTAAGGGAAACTTCCAAAGTAGCCATAGAAGGATAAAAGACTTCTAGCAACCAGGAGTTGTGAGTTAGCACAATGCCACATGTGCTTTTAAAGTTTGAGCTCATTGGTAGAAGAGCATTTTGAACCAATTTTTCTTACCTTAAAAAATGCTCCTTTCTCAAAGGTAATTAGGGCAACTAAGTGGTACTGCAAAGAATAAAGAACTGGGCTTGGAATCAGACTCTGAGTTCAAATCTGGACTCAAAGACTCAATAAATAGATGTGGGATCCTAGACAAGTCACTTAATCTTTTTTTTTTTTTTTTAATTTTTTTTTATTATATATATATATATATATATATTTTATAATATTATCCCTTGTATTCATTTTTCCAAATTACCCCCCCTCCCTCTATTCCCTCCCCCCGACGACAGGCAATACCATACATTTTACATGTGTTACAATATAGTCTAGGTACAATACATGTGTGCGAATATCATTTTCTTGTTGCACAATAAACATTAGAATCCGAAGGTACATGCAACCTGGGCAGACAGATATTAGTGCTAACAATTTTCATTCCCCTCCCAGTGTTTCATCTCTGGGTGCAGCTACCCCTGTCCATCATTGATCAACTGGAAGTGAGTTGGATCTTCTTTATGTTGAAGATTTCCACTTCCATCAGAATACATCCTCATACAGTATTGTTGTTGAAGTATACAGTGATCTTCTGGTTCTGCTCATTTCACTCAGCATCAGTTGATTTAAGTCTCTCCAGGGCTCTTTATATTCCTCCTGCTGGTCATTTCTTACCGAGCAATAATATTCCATAACCTTCATATACCACAATTTACCCAACCATTCTCCAACTGATGGACATCCATTCATCTTCCAGTTTCTAGCTACAACAAAAAGAGCTGCCACAAACATTTTGGCACATATATGTCTCTTTCCGCTCTTTAGTATTTCTTTGGGATATAATCCCAGTAGTAGCGCTGCTGGGTCAAAGGGTATGCACAGTTTGATAACTTTTTGGGCATAATTCCAGATTGCTCTCCAGAATGGCTGGATTCTTTCACAACTCCACCAGCAATGTATTAGTGTCCCAATTTCCCCACATCCCCTCCAACATTTGTCATTATTTGTTCCTGTCATCTTAGCCAATCTGACAGGTGTGTAGTGGTATCTCAGAGTGGTCTTAATTTGCATTTCTCTGATCAGTAGTGATTTGGAACACTCTTTCATGTGAGTGGATATAGTTTCAATTTCTTCCTCTGAGAATTGTCTGTTCATATCCTTTGACCATTTATCAATTGGAGAATGGTTCGGTTTCTTATAAATTATGGTCAGTTCTCTATATATTTTGGAAATGAGACCTTTGTCAGAACCTTTGTTTTTAAAAATATTTTCCCAATTTGTTACTTCCCTTCTAATCTTGTTTGCATTAGTATTATTTGTACAGAAACTTTTTAGTTTGATGTAATCAAAATCTTCTATTTTGTGATCAATAATGATCTCTAGTTCTCCTCTGGTCATAAATTCCTTCCTCCTCCACAAGTCTGAGAGGTAGATTATCCTCTGTTCCTCTAATCTATTTATTATCTCCCTCTTTATGCCTAAATCATGGACCTATTTTGATCTTATCTTGGTATATGGTGTTAAGTGTGGATCCATATCTAATTTCTGCCATACTAATTTCCAGTTTTCCCAACAGTTTTTTCCGAATAATGAATTTTTATCCCTAATGTTGGAATCTTTGGGTTTGTCAAAGATTAGATTGCTATAGATGTACCCTTTTTTGTCCTTTGTATCTAATCTGTTCCACTGATCTACCGGTCTATTTCGTAGCCAATACCAAATGGTTTTGGTGACTGCTGCTATATAATATAGCTTTAGATCAGGTACACTTAGACCACCTTCCTCTGAGTTTTTTTTCATTAGTTCCCTTGCAATTCTTGACCTTTTATTCTTCCATATGAATTTTGTTGTTATTTTTTCTAGGTCATTAAAATAGTTTCTTGGGAGTCTGATTGGTATAGCACTAAATAAATAGATTAGTTTGGGGAGTATTGTCATCTTTATTATATTCGCTCGGCCTATCCAAGAGCACTGAATGTCTTTCCAATTATTTAAATCTGATTTTATTTTTGTGGCAAGTGTTTTGTAATTTTTCTCATATAATTCCTGACTTTTCTTTGGTAGATGGATTCCCAAATATTTTATACTCTCAACATTTGTTTGGAATGGAATTTCTCTTTGTATCTCTTGCTGTTGCATTTTGTTAGTGATATATAAAAATGCCGAGGATTTATGTGGATTTATTTTGTATCCTGCCACTTTGCTGAAATTTTGAATTATTTCTAGTAGCTTTTTAGCAGAGTCTTTGGGGTTCTCTAAGTATACCATCATGTCATCTGCAAAAAGTGATAGTTTAATTTCCTCATTTCCTACTCTAATTCCTTGAATCTCTTTCTCGGCTCTTATTGCCGAGGCTAGCGTTTCTAGTACTATATTGAATAGTAATGGTGATAGTGGGCAACCTTGTTTCACTCCTGATCTTACTGGGAAAGGTTGCAGTTTATTTCTATTGCATATTATGCTTACTGACGGTCTTAAATATATACTCCTGATTATTCTAAGGAATAATCCATTTATTCCTATACTCTCAAGAGTTTTTAGTAGGAATGGGTGTTGGATTTTGTCAAATGCTTTTTCTGCATCTATTGAGATGATCATATGGTTCTTATTAATTTGATTATTAATATGGTCAATTATATTAATAGTTTTCCTAATATTAAACCAGCCCTGCATTCCTGGAATAAATCCTACTTGATCATAGTGTATTATCTTGGAGATGATTTTCTGAAGTCTTTTTGCTAATATCTTATTTAAGATTTTAGCATCAATATTCATTAAGGAGATTGGTCTATAATTTTCTTTCTCAGTTTTCGATCTACCAGGTTTAGGTATCAGTACCATGTCTGTGTCATAAAAGGAGTTTGGTAGGACTCCTTCATCCCCTATTTTTTCAAATAATTTATATAACATTGGGGCTAATTGTTCCTTAAATGTTTGGTAGAATTCACATGTGAATCCATCTGGCCCTGGGGATTTTTTCCTGGGGAGTTGATTAATAGCTTGTTCTATTTCTTTTTCTGAAATGGGACTATTTAAGCAATTTATCTCCTCCTCTGTTAATCTAGGGAGCCTATATTTTTGGAGGAAGTCATCCATTTCACTTAAGTTATCAAATTTATTGGCATAAAGTTGGGCAAAGTAACTCCTTATTATTTCTCTAATTTCCTCTTCATTGGTGGAAAGATCCCCCTTTTCATTTGTAAGACTATCAATTTGATTTTCCTCTTTCTTTTTTTTGATCAAATTTACCAAAGGTTTATCTATTTTATTGGCTTTTTCATAAAACCAACTCTTGGTTTTATTTATTAATTCAATAGTTTTTTTACTTTCAATTTTATTGATTTCTCCTTTTAATTTTTGTATTTCGAGTTTAATTTTTGGTTGGGGGCAAGTCACTTAATCTTTTTCGCCTCAGTTTCCTCATCTGTAAAATGAACTGGCGTAGAAGATGGCAAAGAACTCTGGGATCCTTGCCAAGAAAACCCCTGAATGGGGTCATAAATTTGGACATTATTGAAATGGCTGAACAGCAAGAGGTGATTGGCTTCATGATTGACATCAACAGCTAATGGTGGGGGAAGGCAAAACAGTGGGAGTTAGTGAGCTAAAGTATTACAAATATACTACCCCTTCCCTCAAGGTTACCACTTAGGACTCCTAAAGAGTAAGAGCCAACCTTGCTTTTGGGTTCCTATTTTGCCATTATGTTGGTAAGTTAAACAATAAAACATGAAGTAAAAGGAAGTAAAAGGGGCAAGATTTGGGTATGTAGGGATTGTTGATGTAGGGTGAGGGAAGCTTAATGACAAAGTTATGATCCCAGGAAACTGGAAGTAACTTTGACAGAAATAAGGGAACTTTAGAAGAGGGGATGCTTGGCAGTGAGAGGAGATGAGCTCAGTTTAGAATAGGTTAAGTTTGAGATGTCCAGGTTCTGTGGCCACGTTATAGAAGTGGGAGATCATGGGTATGGAACACTGCATATAATGTCAGATTTTTTGGACATGTTGTTTGATTTGGCTAAAATCCCAAGCCCCTTTTCTTTTTTTTTTCTCATTAGTGACTAAGGATGGCTAAAGGAAAGCATGGAAGAATACTCTGGGAGATGTTGGTATTGTGAAAACATAAGCTATGGCTACATGGGCTTTGAGGTACACTATCTGCTGTCCGAGTATCAAACTAACTCCACTTGGAAAAGCTCACTGCCTGAAGATTGAGAAGCAAGATACGCATTCTTTTCCTTGGCCCCCCGGAAAGGTGGTCATCTACCTCCAAGGAGGGACTATCCTTTTAGGGGGTCTTGAAGGATTTTACTTTTTATTGTTGCTCTTTTTGATTTCTGTGGAGATTTTCCCCTCTGCTTTTTTTTTTCGGTGGATTGAGGGGGGTGCAAGAAGGGAAGCATGGTTGCAAGTTCAGTCTGGTCCTGCCATTTGTGAGCTGTGTGACCCTGGTAAATTTTTTAGCTCTCTCTGAGACTCAGTTTTTTTTATTCTATAAAATGGGGATAATACTTGCATTACTCACCTTGAGGGATCATCGGGAGGCTCGGATGGAAAAAAAAAAGGTTTCTCCTTTTGGAACTATAAAGCACTCTCTAGGTTATGAGCTGCTGTGGTGCTTGCTATTGTGATCATTATTTTAATCCATCTATTAAGGGTAACCTTGATTGGATGAAGGAAGGGCTGGTAGTTTGGGATTGATTGTAATGAGGCTTTTCAGAGCATGTCCTCGTTGTGACTGTGGGGTGAGTGATGGGACTCCTAGCAGGCCTTGAGTTTGGGTCCCAGTTTTCCAGGGTTGGCCCATCTTGGATACTCATGACTTTGCACCTCGGTGACATGATGGATTGCCAAGGGCCTGGGTTAGGAGGGCTCGGGTTACATAACTGGCCTGCCTGCAAAGGGGAGGGGGAGGACCTTATAAACTTGGGAGTGGAAAATTGTGCTGGGTGATTGCATAAGAATCTGAGGGAAAACAAAACACCGCTCTCATTTTAATAAAAGCATTGGAAAAAAATGATGAGTCTTCACTCTGTCTAATCAATTGCAGGGTTTCACAAGAAAAGCAGAGCTGGGTTTGCCCACTAATAAGCACAAAAATCAATCTTCAAAAGTCACATATTTCATCGGACCTATTTCTGGGACTCCAATGCCAAAATTCATAAACAGACTTTTCCCTTTAAGAAGGAAGGGGGGAAAGCAGAATGGGCTGGAGAGAGGTAGTATGCTCCAGGAGAAAGAACCTGATCTAGGAGCTGGGACACCTGGATTCTAGTCCCAACTTAGTCATTCATTCCTTTGTTGTGTGACCTTCAGCTGATGCTTTTCTGGGCTTCTATTTTCCCCTAATAAAATAAGGGGGTTGGACTAGATGGTCTTTAAGTTTCTTCCCAGCTTTCCCATTCTTTGTCCTAAGGGCAGTGGGTAATCGAATACTTAATAGATGCTAAACCCCATTAAATAACATAAGCAGAGAGGGAGAAAGGGAGGGAGAGATGGTTTTAATGGGGAAAATATGGACTACAAGGGAAATTCTTGGCTCAAAAAACAAATACACAAACCCAGTTTAAATTAAGGATGTGACTCAACCATAATCATAGAGATAAGACATATGAAGATTCCTAAAAAGAGGATAGCACTGAGTTACCAATTGGTATGTGTTTTAGGAACTTAGCCACAATCCCTTTGAAATGAAGGGTGAAAGTAACCACTGGTGGGAAGATAGGAAAAATTCTTCTCTCTCTCTAACCAACTCACAGGAGGCAGAGTGAGAGAAAGCAAGTATAAATGGCTACTTCTTCATTAATACATAATGGGCTGGACTTGATAAGAAGACCAGGGTTCAAATCCTGTCTCTGAGAGTTTCTAGCTGTGTCATCTGGAGCAAGTTACCCCCCTCTGGCCCTCAGTTTCCTCTTTTGTAAAATCAGTAGGTTGTACTAGATGGCCTCCGAGTTTCCTCCCAGCTCTACATATATGCCCCTAGGAAGACGACTTATTGGCACCCATTTTGCTGATGATAGATGCAGAGTGAGGGAAAGGTGACGAATCATTCTCTTCTAACAGCTGGAAAGTGAATGTAACTGGTTGTCGGCTGTTAATTGTGACATTGCCAAGAATGGCTAAACACACGGCCCCTGTCATGTGCGGGGACTGTTGCAATTGTTTTGGCCCACTTGGAAAGTCTGTTAAGAATCTTGCTAAAAGCAAGAAGTTATTATTACAGGTACCTCTTAAACTTATATCTCCCTTGGATAAGACCTAACTTGATTCCTAGACATACTAGGCTAGTGGAATAGGGGAGGAAAGGATTCCAGGCAAAGAATCCACCTGGATTTGCTGTAAGATGACCTTCAGGTGATGACAGGGAGAAATAAGAGAGTCAGGGACCAGAAGACCACTAAGCTTTTTGGGGTCCCTCCTCATATCTCCTGGTTTAGGAGAGGAACGTTTGTCTTGAGTCCCACTTAGGGAGCTCAGCTCAGGGCTGTGAGTAAAAATTAGGGGCCACTCTAGCATTTCTGATTGTATTTCCACCTCTGGGGCTCCCGAGAGGTCTCCCCTTTTTATTTCTATGTCTCTATTAGACCTTCAGCTTTCTGTAGTCCAAATGCTTATCTCCTTTCGGGAGGCTCCCCAAATGGCTGGCAAGTGCTGCTTTTTGTAATATATAGACTTTTCTAGAAAGTGAGGTCTGAGGGGGAAAAAAAACAAATCTAAAAACTCGGTTTTCCAGACTACCAATGGATGCAATTATCAAGAGCAAAGCACTTATTGAAATAGATATTTTATCATCTCTGTCTCTTTTTCCATTAACTTTTTATTAGATTTGGGAAGGGTGGTTAATGAAGGAACTGACTTTCAGTCCATGTTTATTTGGAACAATAGATTAGGGTAGCACTTTGGAAAAGGCACTGAGAATTAGAGAACTGGCTCATATCCTGACTTTGCTGCTTACTAGCTGTAAGACCATGAAGAAGTAAGTTCTTTCTTCTCTCTAGCCTTAAGTTCTTCATAAACAAAATGAGGATGCTGGGTAAGAGGAGTTCAAACTCTATAAAATGTGTTTCTTGATGGAAGAAACTATTTCACTTCTGATTTTGTGACTTTAACATCCCACACGGTATTTAACATGTAATAGATACTTTCCTAATTGGTTTCACCTCTAAACCTAAAGTGTCTGATATGACAGCAAGAGTTAAGGCTAACTTGATATAGATGAAGTAAGTGATTATACAAACACTAACTAATCTAACTAACTAACTAAGAGTTCCAGATTGGCCAACTAGCTCCAGATATTCTTCTTTCCATGGTTGGGAGGGTCTTTGATATTCTTTTAATAGGGGACCAGGCCTTTCTTTACACCAGTGAAAGTTCTTAAAAGCCTGCCTCTCCCCCAACTCTCAATGGCAGATTAAGGTCCCTTAGGCAATTTCTTCTTCAAGTACTAAGAGCAAACTTATGGATGACTACTTGTAATATTGTCACGAGGCCCCATCAGTGTCCTTATCAATGAGCCACTACTCCCAATTGGTTTTGAGAAAAGAAATTTACTTAAATTTTATACTGAGAATAGTGATTACAAATAATTCCTTACAAAAACCAGTGTTACATCCCCTCAAATTCACATGGAGTGTTTGGATGGTAGAGTGGTCACCAACTTATAATACAATGGTAGTAAGGCACACATTTAAAGAACATATGCGAGTGACAAAGGCAACTTACAACTCTGGAAGAGCAGAACTTTGATGTCCTTTCTTGGGAGAGTCTTCATGAAGTGTGTTGCAGAATATGGCATTAGTGATGGATGATTGACTTAAAATTAGTGTGAGTTGGATCCGGAGAATCTCCTCCTTTATGGAGTTCTGTGCTTTTCCTGGACTCTCTTCAGTGGTAAGTTGCAGACCTTACAACTTCAGACTCCATCATCTGGGTATCCCTGTGCTTTTGTCAACGAGAGTATTAGAGTGTCCCTGCACAAAGCCAACGATCCTTGGTCTGGGATGGACAAAAGCAGGGTTGTTCTGAAGCTAGCTTGAACTGCCTTATGAGAGGTGATTGCTAAAATTGTGATTTGTAATCTGTAAAATTGCTAAAAAAAAATCGTGAATATTTATTCTTCAGAAACCAGGATACTAGATATGAGTATAGCAATTGGTAGAAGCTACTTTTTGACTCTCTGTTTATGACTTAGCGGTTGGAGGTGGGAGATCTGTTCAACCATTCTTTCTGGTGTCCCTCTTGGTGAGGGGCAACATCTTTATGACAATAAGCTAGTTTTATTTCCCAAATTTGTGGAGGGAGATTATGTAGATGAATAGTTGGGGACAAAGTTTTGGAGGTAGTCTGTGCCCTGGGGCTAGTCTTTGCTGCATTTTTATATATAGTTGAATTATTCAAATCTCAACTCCTAACTTTGTAAGGGTTTTTTTTTTATATCTAAAAGGTCTCTCCTTTTTATTTCTATGTCTGTTAGACTTTCAGATTTCTGTAGTCCAAATGAGATATCTCCTTACACTTACACTAAGCCTTCACCTGTCCCTTTACAATTTATACCAACTGCTTCTATTTCTGCCTTCTGAGGCTAAGGGTAAGTCTATAACCCTATCCTTGTCCACAACAGATGTGCAAATACTTGAAGATGGCTCTCTTGTGTTGAAAAGTTTAAGAACCAGAAGACATCTGAAGAATTCTCTATGCAATAACCCCTTCTTTATTTTAATCTCCTTCTCCCATTTACACTTTTAATAATACTTTTTTATTTTTCAAAATACATGCCAAAATAGTTTTCACTCACCCTTGCAAAACCTTATACTCCATATTTTTCTCCCTACCTTTCCCCTTCACCTCATTTACTTTTAATGACTTGGGATATCCCCTTCTGTATGTGAGAAATGAAATCCTATTTCTCAGGATCCGGAAGATGTGGGTTGAAGTCTCATTTTAAACATCTACTGGTCACATGACCCTAATCAAGGTTACTTCTCTGTATTCTAAGCCAGTGATGTCACTCAGACAGAAACTGATCCCTGGGTGACATATTGCCTTAGCCACAAATTAGCATTATCAATGTTGTGTTGATTTTTTTTTAATTGGGTTAAATATTTCCCAATTTCATTTTAATCTGGTTCAGACAACATTTAGAAATTTTGTGGGCCCCTTGACCCATGGGCCATGAGTTTGACACCTTTGCTCTAGGCAGTCCTCTAAGACTATAAATGGTAGGGGAGATTGCAGGGGTTGTTTGCCATACATCAATGAAATTACATCTCATCTTTAGCACCACATATTTTGATTGAGGTAAACAGACGATTGTTTCAAAATTATGTCCATTTCCTAGGACAACAGCAGGGTGTGGACCCAAGCACATTTCCATGGGCAAATCAATCCCTGTATCCTGCTGTGGTAGGACACTGCAAATTTGCTGAGCTGGAGTGATGCCTTTCAGTACTGAATGCGATTGAATTTTGTTGAATGGAAAGCAGATGGATCACATTACCAACAGGCGCAGGTGCCAGCCATTTAGTCAGCTCACACCAACCTCAGCTGCTGTTGGAGGAAGTGGCCATATTTCCTTAAAGATCCCAGAAAAATTGTACAGCTCTTATGCTACCTCTTACAAGTCCAATTTTCTCTCTATGACTCGGTTTTCCTCTCTGTAAAAAAAAAAATAAAGGGCCTGAATGAGGGAATAACTTAATCATCCAGTTGGGTATAGAAATATATCTAACCCTATAAGAAATAGGAGGAGGAAGAAGAAAGAAAAGGGAGGGGCTGGATAGAAGGGAGGGTAGAAACACTAGGAAAAAGGACAAGAGAAGGGGGGAGAGCTGATAGAAGATTGTGGGTAGGGTAGGTTAAACAAAACATTACTAACAGTGAAAGAGAAGGTAAAAATATATACAAGGGAGAAAATAGGATGAAAAGAAGTACAGAGTTGGTAATCACAACTGTGAATGGGATGAACACTCCCATAAAACAGAAGCATATAGCAAAGTGGATTAAAAAACAGAATCCTATAGTATGTTGATCACAAGAAACTGATTTGACATAAACACAGAGTAAAAGTAAAAAGTTGGAGCAGAATTTATGCTTCAGCTGAAATTAAAAAAAAAAAAACAGGGGGTAAGATTTCTGATCTTGGATAAAGTAAAAGGAAAGATAGATCTAATTAAGAGATAAGAAAGCAAAGTACATCTTGATAAAGGGTACTGTCAACAATGAAGTAGTCATGGTACTAAGTGGACATGCATCAAATGGTAGAGCATACAAATTTCTAGAGAAGATATTAAGCCATTTACAGGAAGAAACAGAATGTAAAACTGTATTAGTGGGGGACCTCAACCTTCCTCTCTCAGAATCGCACAAATCTAACCACAAAATAAGTAAGAAAGTAACTAGGGAGGTTAATGGAATCATGGAGAACCTAGGTGAGATAGACCTCTGGAAAAAATCAAATAGGGAGAGAAAGGAATATACCTACATAAAAATTGACCATATGTTAGGGTATATATATAAAAAAAAACCCTTAAAATCAAATGCAGTAAGGCAGATATAGTAAATGTTTCCTTTTAAAATCACTATGCAATAAAAATTATTCAATAAAGGGCCAGAGAAAGATAGACAAAAAACAATTGGAAATTGGATAATCTGATTCTAAATAATGAGTGGGGGGAACAGCTAGGTGGTGTAGTGGATAGAGCATCAGTCCTGAAGGCAGGAGGACCTGAGTTCAAATCTTACCTCAGAGACTTAAGGCTTCCTATTTGTGACCCTAGGAAAGTCACTTAACCTCAATTGCCTCAGGAAAAATAAATAAATAAAATTTAAGAAAATAAATAATGAGTGGGCAAACAACAAATCACAGAAACAATCCATAATTTCATCCAAGAGAATGACAATAATGACACAACCTTACCAAAACCTATGGGATGCAGCCAAAGTAGTTCTTAGGGGAAATTTTATATCTCTAAATAGTTAAAATAGAGAGAGATCAATGAAATGGGCATAAAACTAAAAAAGCTAGGAAAAGAACAAATTAAGTCCCCCTAATTAAATACCAAATTAGAAACTCAAAAGTGATTAACAAAATTGAAACCTAAGAAAACTATTGAATTAATTAATAAAACTGAGTTGGTTTTATGAAAAGACCAATGAAATAGAGAAACCTTTGGCTAATTTGATTAGAAAAAGGAAAAGAAAATAAAGCAAATTACTAGCATCATATATGAAAATGGTCAACTTAGCACCAATAAAGAAATTAAAGCAATAATTAGGAGCTATTTTGCCCAACTGTATGACAGCAAATCTGACAATCTAACTAAAATGGATGAATATTTACAAAAATTTAAATTGCCAGATTAATAGAAGAAATAAATTACTTAAATAGTCACTTTAGAAAAGAAATTGAACGAGCTTTTAATGAACTCCCTAAGGGGGGGGGGGAATCTCTAGGGCCAGATGGATTTATAAGTCAATTCTATAAAACACTTAAAGGACAATTAATTTCAGTACTATGTAAACTATTTGGAAAAATAGGTAAAGGAGTCCTGCCAAATTCTTTCTAGGACACAATTATGGTACTGATACCTAAACTAGGAAGGGCCAAAACAGAGAAAGAAAATTACAGTTCAATCTCCCTAATGAATATTTATGTAAAAATTTTAAATTAGATTGACTAACATTACAGATTCTTATCAGCAGGATATTATGACCAGGTGGGATTTATATCAGGAATGCAGGGTTGGTTCAATATCAAGAAAACTATTACCATAAAAGACCATATCAATAACAAACCCAACAGAAGTCATATAATAATCTCAATAGATGAAGAAAAAGCATTTGACAAAATACAGCTCCATCCATTCCTATTAGAAACACTAGAGAAATGGAGCTTTCCTTAAAATAATAAGCAGTATCTTTCTATAACCAACAGCAAACATTTGTAATTGAGAGAAGCTTGGGTGCATTTGCAATAAGATCAGGGATGAAACAAGGATACCCATTATCACCATGGTTATTCAACATTGTACTAGAGATGTTAATTTTAGCAATGAGAAAAGAAATGAAAGGAATTAGAATAGGCAATGAGGAAATAAAACTATTATTCTTTGCAAATGATGGAATGACATCTTACAGAATCCTAGAAAATCATCCAAAAAACCTACTTGAAACAATTAACAGCTTTAGCAATGTTGCAGGATATAAAACAAACCCACACAAGTCATCAGCATTTCTATATATTATTGACAAAGCCCAGCAGCAAGAGATAGAAAGACAAAGGTAAACAAAATAAATTATTTGGGTGTTTACCTGCCAAGATAAACCCATGAACTATATGAACACAATTACAAAACACTTCTCACACAAATAATCAGATCTAAACAATTTGGGAAATATCAATTGCTCATGGATAGGCCGAGCTAATATAATAAAAATGACAATTCTGCCTAAATTGGTCTAATACTTGGTCAATTCAATACCAAACTGCCAAAAAAATATTTTATAGAACTAGAAAAAAATGACAGAATTTATCTGGAAGAATATCAAGGGAATTAATTTTTAAAAATTCAAAGGATGATGTCTAGCACTACCAGGTCTAAAACTATATTATAAAGCAGCAGTCATCAAAACCATTTGTTACCAACTAAGAAATAGAGTGGTGAATGAGTGGAATAGGTTAGGTACATACAACACAATAATCAAAGCCTATAGTAATCTAGTATAAAAGTATAAACTTATTAGACAAAAATTGCTAAGAAAACTGGAAGATAATATTGTCAGAAACTTGCATCTCATATCCAGTACCAACCTAAGATCAAAATGGATATGTGATTTGGACATAAAGGATGATACCATAAACAGATTAGGAGAGCAAGGGATAGTTTACCTATCTGATCGTTGATGAAGAGAGCAATTTATGATCAAAGAAGAAAATTAGGAAACATTATGAAAGATAAAATAGACGACTTTGATTACATTAAATTAAAAAGTTTCTGCATCACCAAAACCAACAAAAACAAGATTCAAAGGGAAGTACAAAACTGGGAAAATTGTATACAGCCATCATTTCTGATAAAGGTCTCATTTCTAAAATATATAAAGAACTATCAAATTTATAAGAATACAAGTCGTTCTCTAATTGAGAAATGGTCAAAGGGTATAAACAATTTTCAGATAATAAAATTAATGCCATCTATAGTCTTATGAAAAGATGTTCTCAATCACTATTGATTAGAGAAGTGAAAATCAAAACCACTCTGAGATACCACCTCACACCTCTCAGATTGGCTAAGATGACAGGAAAAGATGATAAATATTAGAGAGGACATGGGAAAACTGGAACACTAATGCATTGTTGGTGAAGTTGTGAAATGATCCAATCATTCTGGAGAACAATCTGGAGCTATGCATAGAGGGCTATCAAACTGGATACTATTTGACCCAGTAATGCCACTACTGAGTCTGTATCCCAAGGGAATCTTAAAGGAGGGAAAAGGACTCACATGTGCAAAGAAGTTTGTGGCAGCCCTTTTTGTAGTGGCAAGGAACTGGAAACTGAATGGATGCCCATCAATTGGGCTTAATTAGTTGTGATGTGTGAACTAAATGGAATATTATTGTTCTATAAATATTATTATTCTATAAAAAAATAATGAATGAACTGATTTTAGTAAGGCCTAGAAAGGTTTACATGAACTGACGCTGAGAAGAACAAGCAGAACCAAGAATGTGCAATGATCAACTATGAAACCCTTGGTTTGTCTCAATTGTTCAGTGATCCATAGCAATCCCAATAGATTTTGAGTAGAAAATGTCATCTACATCCAGAAAAAGAACTATGGAGATTGAATGTAAATCAACACATGCTATATTCACTTTTTTTTTTCTGTTGTTTTTTTTTTTTTCCTTCTGTAGTTTTCCCCTTTTTTTCTGATTTTCTCTCCCAACATGATCCGTGAAGTAACACACACACACACACATATAATAAATAAAAAGGAATGTAAAATACCTTTCCTGCATTCATCAGTGGAAAAAAAAATTCCTCAAATTCTCCCGAATTTCTTCTTTCCAAAGTCAGTCAACTTCTTCCTGGGTCAAAACCATTTACCCAATTTCCTTCATTTGGCAACCAAAAAAATTTTTTTTCCATTCTCAACTCAAACAAAAGTTGGTCTAGAGTCAGAAATGTAAATTTCTAGTTTGAATTAAATAACTGAAAAGCCACAGATTTTCCTTTTGCTTCCATGATTTCCAGGTATCTCCTTGTCCTTGCCTTGCCATTTGACTCTCTTAGTGTATTCCTATAACTAAGTCCCTACCTACCTAAAAACATGAAGCAACCCAAGCTATATTTTCAAGTGAGTCCTGTCTCCCCCACCTCATTGCTGTTCTGACTTTGGGTAGTTTTTTCATCTATAAAATGAGGAGTTTAGATTAGATTATCTGAAAGATTCCAACCATCTCTAATACTTATGGTCCTAGCAAATCCATGAAGACAAGGACTATACCTTTTGCATTCCTAGCCCTCAGAAGAAACTCAATTTCTAGCTTCTCTGGTTATACGAACACATTAAGACCTTATTCCAGTAATTCAAAGATCCTTGATTATTTCAATATCAATCTTCCTACTGGTAATGCAGATGGCATCATCTTGATTTTCTTCTTCACAGTTTCTGACTTGGTTCTCTTTTCTGCTGTATCTGTAGGGCTTTTGGTCCCTTCCACTTGTTGTACTTCTGAATTATTTTATGTGTTCCCTTTCCCAATTAAAGTGTGAGTGACTTGAGAGCACTGAATGTATCACTTTTTGTATTTGTACCTCAGGTTATCAACAATCCATGGCACATAAGTGCTTAGTAAATACTTGGTTATTCATCTATCCATCCATCCATCCATACATACATCTATTCACTTAGTTTTGATTCACTTATTAACACTTAGTTCAGTTGGGCCTTGGATAAGATACACACACACACATACACACACACACAAATACACACAGCTCCTCTTCTCCTTGATAAGAATTTCTAGTTAAAGAGCTATATAGCTAGCTTAGCCCCTTTGTACAATGCATCTTTCTTGTGCTTTGCATATCTTGCCTTTTTGGTTCATCAAAAATTTTGGGATTCTTTTGATTCCTAGTTACTCATGGGAAATTCAAGCACTCTAAAAAATACCAGCTCTAAAGGAAGGTGTAATGGGGATCTCCTTAGGCCTTTAATGTGTCAGTATTCCTCTTTGCTTTTCTCTTTTGAAAGGATTGCATTTAGGACTTCAAATAACAGCAGAAGGAGCTACAAACCCTCAATTATTTCCCAGGCTGTTTCTTTTGTGATTTGCAGTGACATCCACGTGGCTTGGGTTCCTTGGGAGGGATTGGGAGCATTTGGCATAGAAGAAATAGGAACCATACCTTTGAAGGTCCAGACTGATTGTATTTTGCAGCCTGACATGTTTGCTTTTCCCTTCCCCCACCATAAACAAATTTCCATCTGGGTCCCAGCTCTGTCTGCTTGTATTGTATACCTTCATCTCCTTCTGGAGGGCATCTGTCCCACTTTGATCTGTCAGCCTGGAGGTGGTGAGTCACTTATCCAGCTTTCCTGGGCTGGGTTCTTTGAAATCTTTGTTCCCAGTCTTTCTGGTCTTTGGAGGCCAATTCCTAGGTGTTACATCCCCTAAATCGGTTTGATTTACAAAAACCTAAGAAGGGAGAAAATCAAGGCTTAATTTAAAAAAAAAATTCTCAAAAGATATGGGGAGATTTGCATTTTTCAATGATTTCTACAACAGTTCAGGGATTTCAGTTTACTCTGGTGTTGCAAGCAATTCAAGCCCAAATCAGGCAGGTGAGAGTTCAGAGTATGCAAAATTAAATCATAGAATTTGCCAGCTGCATGCAGAATAAGTCAGCCAAAGGGTAGGCTCTGGAATTAGAGCCCAGACCCTCCCCAAGAAGCTTTTCACTTTGACCTGGATAATCAGGGATCTATGGGGAATCGGTGTTCAGCTCAGGAGATTGCTACACTTCTCCTTGGCCTATCTGGGCTGTCTCACAACTCCTCCCTTTTTTGAATAAAGAAGATTCAGCCCTAAAACTATCTATGTGCCTGAAACTAGGAAGCTACAATAGGAATGCAGAGGCCTGGGTTCCACTCTTCTGCCATTAGCCCACTGGGTGACAATGATCTGTCATTCTCCTTTCTTAGGTTTCAGTTTCTCTTCTGCAACATGAGGAGAATGGCTCAATTTCTAGAATGTTTTAAGAACTTTTTCATGCATTACCCTTTTTTAATCCTCTCAGGAAAGGGCAATGATTATCTCTATTTTACAGATGAGAAAACTAAGTCTAATTGAAGTTGAGAGGACTTGTTATTGACATAGGTCAAGTGTTAGAGGTGGGATTTAAATCCAATTTTCCCCTTTTTCTGCCTCAGATGAGGCAATATGACAACATTTTGTAAATGTTGACATACCCAATCAATGCAATGAATTATCAAGAACCAAATTTAGAATGTACTGGATTATCCATCTTTACTCAAATGGATCCCTGGGATGCTTTTCTCCCTCAGGTTTTCTTCAAGGTTTAGGTCAAGATTTGTGCTCTCCGTGAAGCTTTGGATAAATGGCCCTGCCCTTCATGGCTCTTCCCTTGGGATAGATGGAAGTAACCTTATTGATCCATCCCATTCCACTGGCCATCTGTTGTGTTGCCTCTACTTGAAGTAGCAGCCATTGTACCAGACTTCCAGAGATCATGGTTGGAGAAATTAATTCACTCATTTTTGTTACTACGCTCTAGTCTTAGGTTGTCTTACTTGGTGAGCTAGAGAGCGAGTATAAGTTCACCTGGGCCAATATTCCTAGTCAACCCCAGATCATGCTTTATATCTCATCTAGTCATGTCCCCCATTTTGGGCATCTCATCATCTGCCCTAATACCAAATGTTTAAATCTAATAATAATACAAGTCAGCACCTTCTGTGCAACTTAAATTCTTAGAAAATTTCCTTACAAGCTAGAAGTCACTTGTACAGGAATACAAACTCAGCATGTATCAGAGACAAGATTTGAACCCAGGAAGCTATGAACTCCCAGACAATTTTTTCTTCTTGGTCGTCCTTAACGTTAATAGTTTTCCTCTGAGATTATCTCCAGTTTTTCCTGTAACTATCTTATCTGTTCAGACTTGTTTGTCTATTATTTTTCCCATTAATTAGATTGTGAGTTTCTTGAGGGCAGAGACCGTTTTGGCTCTTCTCTGTCACCAGGACTAAGCATAGTTCTAGGTGTACATAGTAGACCCTTAATAACTGCTTTTTCCCATTCTTTAACTAATTCATTCATTCACTCATTTGCAAAATATTTGTTGAAGGATTTAGGATTTCTGTGGAATTGTTTACTGTCATCTCTTTCTAGGAAAGTTGTCTGCTATTAAGGGCAAAGACTACATCGCCTTCTTGTCTTATATCTCTTTTGTGCCAAGTCCAGAAAACACCAATTGACTGGAACTCCTAGGTAATCTTGATTATTAGTGTATATTTAACTTGAGGAGGAAGAGCTGAAACATAAAGAAAAAGTTGCTATTGGAGACATAGTTAAAAAGGCAAATTTCAAGGCATGAAATCAAGGTCTCTATCCACATTCAGCTCGTTTTCCGGCACTTTCCCCATTTCTGCCATCAGACTAAGGCAGAATAATCACCCTTAGGCCCTTGATCATCCTCAGTTGGCAAAGATTCAAGTATGTTCATTAGACTTTTCTTACTGAGGCAGGGAAGGTAGACATTTTAGAAGGACTGATCATAAGAGTTGAATCATCAGTGACCTTTGAATCATGTCCCTGTCAAATCACATTGACTATCAGTGAAATGATCTTATGAGGATAGAGCTTCAGACTGGGCCTGAGAATTGGAACCAAGCTAGGTATGATTTAATTGATAATTAAACCCATCAACTCATTAGTTTTTGTTTTAACCACCTGGTCCAAAGAGATCACCTGTAAAACTTCCAATTGAGACACAAGTACTTGATGCAGACATGTGTCTGTGTTTTATATTTTGAAAGTGAATCTGTGATCATGCACATTGATAGGTATGCTATCTTTTTTTTCCATATCACACCTGATGCTATTCATTCTTGCCATGAAAACCTGATTTATAGGGGCAGTTAGTTTCATGGGAGCAATGTTTATGTGCATGTGGGAAGCAAGAGGATGCTATTCAAGTGGGTTAATCCATCAGTCATTAGACAAGCTGTTGACAAGATATTGTGCTCAGCGGTGAAGCTGCAAAAAAGCTCAAAGTTACAGTTCCCGTCATCAAGAAAGTTATATTATATAAAAGGAAACAACATGTACACATATAAGTATTATCAAAAAACTAAGCAGAAATCCAAGGACATTTTGGGGTGGGGGGGAGGCATTGGAAGCTGAAGGGATCAGGACAGGCTTCACATAAGCGGGGGTGCTTGAAGTAAGCCTTGAAGTAAGTGATGAGCTCTACCATATAGATGTGAGGAGGGAAGATATTCCAGAAATCAGGGACAAAACATAAAAAAGCACAGAGATGGAAGATGGAAAACAGCAAAAAGGTCAGTTTGCTTGAACTGAGGAATATATAAAGAGGAGTGATAGGGCTTCCGCTTGGAGGCCACATTGTGAAAAGTTTTTGATAACAAATGGGAAGGAAGGAAGAAAAGAACAAAGGAAAGAAGGAAAAAGGAAGGGAAAAAAGCATTTATTAAGTTGTTGCTATGTGCAAAGTGCTTTACACGTGTTATTCCATTTGTTCCTCACAACTCATTTTACATTTGAGGAAATTGAGTTTTGATATGATCCTAAAAAAGAATAGGAAACCACTGGAGCTTATTGAATAGCAAAGTGAAGTTATTAGAACCACACTTTAGCAATATCCCTTTGGAAGTTAGGTAGAAAATGGATTAGGGAGAGGAACTACATGAGGCAGGAAGATCAATTAGGTGAATATTGTGCCAGCCTAGGTGACATCTACTTCAGATGCTTGTCAGCAATCCATCCAAATTGCATCTCAGGCCATGAGCTTAATGATGTTGCAGTTGGCACTGGCCAAGGCTTGGTCATCATGTATTGATGATGCTATTGCCAGAAACCATTAAGCAGAGGAACATTGTGCTGGGTTCACCTATACGGTATCTTGAGTTAGTAATGCCTTTATCCAGTGCCATCAAAATCGATTCTGAGCCTTAAAAATATTTGTTCTGCCTTTGTTGCAAGGTCTCTTTGTGTGCTAGATAATCCTATCTGATTCCAAGAGAAGGGCCAATGACAAGTTGTTGTGTGTTTTTGTTTTGTTTTGTTTTGTTTTTACAAATGGTAGAATTGATAAGCTAGAAGTGTTTTTAAATTGTGGAGCATAATATATTAAAGCTAGAAGAGAGCATACAGACGAAAAAAGCGGACCTGGAAGGTACTTTGGAATAGAGAATATCAGAGATGGGAGGTCCATTAAAGAATAGAAGATGGAATACCTAGTTCAGAAAGTGTTTCAATAGTCCAGATAAAATATGATAAGGGCCCCACACTGGCCATGTGAGTAGAGAAAGGGACAGATATGAGATGTAGAGATAGAATCAACAGATCTTGATGGCTGATTAAGTATGAGAGGTGAATCGGGAGGGGGAAGAGTCAAGGATGATACCAAAGTTGAAAATTTGGTTTACTCGAAGGACTGAGGTAGCCACAATATAGATGGGAAAGTGTGGAGAAGTAGATTTATGAGGAAGATAGAGTTCTGATCTTGACATGTTGAGTTTGAGATGCCTATGGAATATCCATTTGGAGATACACAACTGGTAGTGGCTGGCATGGGACTGAAGCTAGGGAGGGAGGTTAGGATTGAGTAAATAGACCTGAGAAGTATCTGCAATTGTCATCTATAGATGATGATTCAGTTCATGACATCAGATGAGATTACCAAGAGAAGGTATAGAGAAAAGAGAAAATGATCAGGGAAAGAGAGTCACATTCACAACCAGGAGCCAAAAACAAAGGAAGAGAGATGATCAAGGATGGTGGACAGACGATGATATCAAACACCGCAAAAATGTTCAGCAAGATGAGGACTGAGAAAAAGCCATTGAACTTGACAATGAAGACGTCATTATATCCTTGGAGAGAGCAGCCTTAGATGAAGTGAAAAGTCACCCTGCAAGTGGTGCAGTGGGTGACAATAAGGGCAAGAAATGATGACGGTCAAAAAGGGTACATCTATAGCAATCTAGTAGTGTTTGACAAACCCAAAGATACCAACATTTGTGATAAAAATTCATTATTTGAAAAAAAACTGTTGGGAAAACTAGAAATTAGTATGGCAGAAATTAGATATGGATCCACACTTAACACCATATACCAAGATAAGATCAAAATGGGTCCATGATTTAGGCATAAAGAACGAGATCATAAATAGACTAGAGGAACAGAGGATAGTCTACCTCTCAGACCTGTGGAGGAGGAAGGAATTTATGACCAGAGGAGAACTAGAGATCATTATTGATCACAAAATAGAAGATTTTGATTACATCAAACTAAAAAATTTCTGTACAAACAGTACTAATGCAAACAAGATTAAAAGGGGAAGTAACAAATTGGGAAAATATTTTTACAGTTAAATGTTCTGATAAAGGCCTCATTTCCAAAATATATAGAGAACTGACCCTAATTTATAAGAAATCAAACCATTCTCCAATTGATAAATAGTCAAAGGATATGAACAGACAATTCTCAGATGAAGAAATTGAAACTATATCCACTCACATGAAAGAGTGTTCCAAATCACTACTGATCAGAGAAATGCAAATTAAGACAACTCTGAGATACCACTACACACCTGTCAGATTGGCTAAGATGACAGGAACAAATAACGATGAATGTTGGAGGGGATGTGGGAAAACTGGGACACTAAAATATTGTTGGTGGAGTTGTGAAAGAATCCGGCCATTCTGGAGAGCAATTTAGAACTATGCCCCAAAAGTTATCAAACTGTGCATACCCTTTGATCCAGCATTGCTGCTATTGGGCTTATATCCCAAAGAAATACTGAGGAGGGGAAAGGGACCTGCATGTGCCAAAATGTTTCTGGCAGCTCTTTTTGTAGTGGCTAGAAACAGAAGATGAATGGATGTCCATCAACTGGAGAATGGTTGGGTAAATTATGGTATATGAAGGTTATGGAATATTATTGCTCTGTAAGAAATGACCAGCAGGAGGAATACAGAGAGGCTTGGAGAGACTTGCATGAACTGATGCTGAGTAAAATGAACAGAACCAGAAGATCGCTCTACACTTCAATGCTGTATGAAGAGGTATTCTGATGGAAGTGGATATTTTCAACATAAAGAAGATTCAACTCACTTCCAGTTGATCAATGATGGACAGAAACTACACCCAGAGAAGGAACACTGGGAATTGAATGTAAACTGTTAGCACTACTGTCTATCTACCCAGGTTACTTACACCTTTGGAATCCGATACTTAACGTTCAACAAGAAAATGGTATTTACACACATATATTGTATCTAGGTTATACTGTAACACATGTAAAATGTATGGGATTGCCTGTCATCTAGGGGAGGGAGGGAAAAATTTGGAAAATGAATATAAGGGATAATGTTATAAAAAATTACTCATGCATATGTACTGTCAAAAAATTTATAATTATAAAATTAATTTAAAAAAAAAAGAAACAGTGATGGTCTTTTCTAGAAGTGATGTTTCACTGTTCTACTGCCTTTTTCCACCCCCAGTATAATGTCAACTCCTTGAGGGCAAGAGTTATTCTCCATATAATTTTTATATCTTCAAAGTTTCTTGCACACATAAATAGAGATGGGAACTAAACCTGAGATTTCTTGCATAGAGAATTCCCAAGTTGAGTAAACTCCCTCTACAGCTGCAGATGTGCATCTTTTCTGCAACTTAACATTTAAGAGAATTGCTGAGGTACTAAGAAGTTAAATGATTTGTTCAGGGTCAGACAATATGTGTAAATAGTTGAAGTTAGAGTTTCCTGATTCTGAGGCTGGTTCCCTACCCATGATTCCCTGCTACCTAAGTCTTGTACACATAAAGTATTAAATGTTTGTTGTATTGGACTAGATAAATATAGGGCAATAGCTTTGAGAGTATAGTAGGTCAGGAGAAGATTTTTTTTTCAAGATGAAGAACCTATGGGTAAATTTATGAACATCAGGGCCAAGAACTAGAAGATAGGACCAGACTGAGGGCAAGAAGAGAATGAGAATGACTGAAGGGGCAATCACTGGTAGGAAATGGGGGGATGGGATCAATTACACAAGTACAGAGGTTGGACTGGGCAAGTAGAAAAGTCATTTCTATGAGAGGGACTGGAGGCAAGGGAGAGAGGAGGAAGAATACTATTGAGGGGTTTAGAGGTATGTAACAGGAAAGGAGAGGGAGCCCTGGTATAAATGACATTTTCTTGGGAATATCCTCTGTTGAGAGAAAAAAGTGTCAGAATGGTTCAGGAAACTTAAGAAAAGGACTTTTGAAAAAAGTCTATGTGTCTTACTAGCTGTGTGATCCTAAATATATCACTTAACCCTGATGTCTTGTTAAAAAAAAAAGTCTATGTGGTAGATGTTTACTTGCTTTTGACAGTAGACAGACAAGAAATCTGAAAGCAATGGACAGCGTATTGCTGTGGAAAGAAAACCAACTCTTCACAATTTAGAATACAAATCAGTAATAAGTTTTCCTTTGGGCAATAATTACAAGCCAAGGCAGGAAGAAGTAGCATCTTCACCAACCCTGCAAAATATTTTGGGAAGGACAAGGAGGACATAAATTGTCTACGTGATTCAAGGTCATTTAAAATTATGAACTTGAAAACTATCTTTGCATATATTTTGAAAATAAAAAGCTATTATTAAAAAATTTAAAAATGAGACTAAACTAACTTGGGTTCTTGACCTGACAATGGCAGAACAACAACAGTGCCTTGGGTGTGGCCTTCAGAATTTCTTTAACCAGTCAAAAGAGAGCCAAAAACATTACCCAGAGAAGGTGTACTGGAATGAGCATAGGAACACCTAGGTTCAATTGTCAGTTCTCCTTTGTACTGTTTTTGTGATCCTTAGAAAGTGAATTCAACTCTAGACTTAGAATCCTTCTTTATAAAATGGATGCAATAATTCACGTCACAGGGCTGTTGTGAGAATCAAATGCTTGAGTTTTTAAAAATGCTTGGTGTAGTACAGTAGGTGGCTGTTCAAATCCAGCTTCAGATGATTATTAGGTATGTGACCCTGGGTGAGGGATTTAACCTCTGTAAGACACAGTTTCCTCATCTGTAAAATGGGGATGATAGTATAGCTTTCCTCTCAGGAATGTTGTAAGGATCAAATGACATAATATTTGTAAAGCAGTCAGCACAGTGCCTGGTACATAGTAGGTGTTTAATAAATGCATGTTTCCTCCCTTCTTAACATGGAGTCTTAACTTATTCTTTTGAAAACTTTTTAATCATCATATTTCAATGCATTTGGTTTATTTTGTTATCACATGCATTTTTTTATGCATTTAAAAATATGATTTTGAGAAGGGCTCCATAGACTTCACCAGACATTACCCAACAGGTCCATGATAAAAAAGATAGTGCATAGAACACAGGATTTGGAATCAGGAAGAGCTGGGTTCAAATCACACCTTAGATTCTTAGAGGCTTTCCCTTCTTCTTGCCTTTCCCTACCATTAAAAAGGCTGTGTGACTCTATGATCCTTCTGGTCATAGAAGAAACTCAGCCTGAGATTTTTTCATCTACTAAAGAGTTGGATTCTTACAGTGCCATAATAGTCACAAAAATAACACCCATTCCCATTGCCTTAACTTCATAGATTATCTTGAGAATAAATGAAATAGAAGGAGCTATGAGCTTCCTGAAAATTTTCTCTATTAAATTCATCATGATTTAATTTGCTTCCAGGTACCGTTTGTAAAAGATACTTATAAGTATCTGTTGTTATTTTACTGTTCAAGAATAAATGACATTACAAAATTTCTTTAGAAGGCTATTAATCAATAAGTATAAAATATGTCTGAAATCCTGGGACATCAGGCCTACCTTGATAGGCTCATCTTCAAAGTGCCAAGGAAGGAACCAGGTATACTAAGGCCTATGGGTCATGCAGGGAGTTCTCAACATCCTGGGGACTGCTTCTTGGAATAGAGACTTTGTTCCCTACTCCCTCCCCCTTTTATTTATTTAATTTCAATATTCCTTAAAATTTTTTTGAGTTTCAAATTCCTTCCCTTTCTCTTGTACTTCTATCTCTCATTAAGAAGGGAAAAAAAAAAACAGAAGAAAAGGGGAAAAAGTGAACATAGTGTGTGTTGATTTATATTCGTTCTCCATAGTTCTCTCTCTGGATGCAGATGGTGTTTTCTGTCTAAAGTTTATAGGGATTGCATTGGACCTCTGAGAAGAACCAGCTCTTTGATAGTTGATCATCACTACAATCTTGCTGTTATTGTGTAAACTGTATTCCTATTTTAGTATCTGTTCTACTTGTTTCAGCATCAATTCATATAAATCTTTCCAGGCCTTTCTAAAATCAGCTTGTTCATCATTTTTATAAACAATAGTATTCCATTACTTTCATATATCATAACTTATTTAGCCGCTCCCCAATTGGTGGGCATCTACTCCCTTTCCAATTTTTTGGTACCACAAAAAAAGTCGCTACATTTTACATGGGAGTACTTTTCCATCCTTTATGATTTCTTCAGGATACAGACTCAGTAGAAGCACTGATGGATCAAAGCACAGTTTGATAGCTCTTTGGACATAGCTCCAAATTGCTCTCCAGAATAGCTGGATTGTTTCACAACTCCACCAACAATGCATTAATGTCCTAGTTTTCCCACATTCCCTCCAACATTTATCATTATCTTTTCCTGTCATCTTAACCAATCTGAGAGGCATGAGGTTAGAAATGGCCTTTATCAGAAACATTGGCTGTAGAAACATTTCCCAGCTTTGTACTTCCCTTTTATTCTTGTTTGTATTTGTTTTGTTTGTGCAGAAACTTTTTTATTTAATGTAATAAAATGATTACTTGTTAATTTTCTTCCTTCCTATTTTTCTCAATATGTTTCCCACAAATTTTTGAGTTGATTTCATCTTATATTTTATGGGTAAATTCATCCCATTTACATTCTAAGCTATAATTACTTGTATATTTCCCCCTTCCTGTTTTCCCTCACTATTCTTTTTGCCCTAATCCTATCCCTCCTCACTTCACAAATATTTTTACTTCTTCCTACTACCTTGCCCTTGGTCTACGCACCCCTCCAAGAATCTCTTTTATCTTCTCCCTCATCTTATTCCCTTGCTTTCTCATTTCTTTCTAAATTTTGAAGAGTTTTGAAAACTTCAAAGATATGTTATTCCCTTTTAATCCATGCTTGATAAGAGCAAGACTTTAGCACTACCCACTGTTCCCCCTACTAGCTTATTATGTATAAATTTTACCTTTTTTGCATTCATTTGTGGTACTTTCTCCTTTTTAGCTCTCCCTACACAGGGATTTTCTTTTTTTAAGAATCACTCCATTAACACTCAGCTCAGTCCCAAGCCTTTCTTTCAAACTATCCAAATGAAAATGACAGTCATACAAGAACTGATAATATTTTTATATATAAGACATACATGATTTGACATTGAGTTTCTTCTAATTAGTCCTTTATATTTATATTTCTTCTTAATGTTATATGTTAAAATTTCCCTAAAGTTTTGCTATTTTTGTCTTGCAATTTGTTAAATTCCTTTTTTTGACCATTCAGGATTATAGTTAACTTTTCTGAGTAAATTACTCTTGGTCATAATCTCAGCTCTTTGTTCTACAAAATAGCTGCTAGGCCCATTTTGTAGTGGTAAGGAACTGGAAACTGAGTAGATGTCTATCAGTTGGGGAATGGCTGAATAAATTATGTAATAGAATTAAATGGAATATTATTGTTCTATAAAAAACATTGAGCAGAAGATGACAGGAACAAACAAGGATGAATGTTGCAGGGGATGTGGGAAAACTGGGACACTAATACATTGCTGGTGGAGTTGTGAAAGAATCCAGCCATTCTGGAGAGCAATTTGGAACTATGCCCAAAAAGTTATCAAACTGTGCATATCCTTTGATCCAGCATTGCTACTATTGGGCTTATATCCCAAAAAAATACTGAGAAGGGGAAAGGGACCTGTATGTGCCAAAATGTTTGTGGCAGCTCTTTTTGTAGTAGCTAGAAACTGGAAGATGAATGGATGTCCATCAATTGGAGAATGGTTGGGTAAATTATGGTATATGAATGTTATGGAATATTATTGCTCTGTAAGAAATGACCAGCAGGAGGAATACAGAGAGGCTTGGAGAGACTTACAGGAACTGATGCTGAGTGAAATGAGCAGAACCAGAAGATCACTATACACTTTAACAACAATACTGTATGAAGATATATTCTGATGGAAGTGGATATCTTCAACATAAAGAAGATCCAACTCACTTCCAGTTGATCAATGATGGACAGAAACAACTATACCCAGAGAAGGAACACTGGGAAGTGAATGTAAATTGTTAGCACTACTGTCTATCTGCCCAGGTTCCTTATACATTCGGAATCTAATACTTAATGTGCAACAAGAAAATGGTATTTACACACATATATTATATCTAGGTTATACTGTAACACATGTAAAATGTATGGGATTGCCTGTCATCAAGGGGAGGGAGTAGAGAAAGGGAGGGGATAATTTGGAAAAATGAATACAAGGGATAATATTATAAAAAGAAAAATTACTCATGCATATATACTGTGAAAAAAAAATTATAAATAAAAAAAAAAAACATTGAGCAGGCTGATATCAGAAAAGTCTGGAAAGATTTACATGAACTTATGCTAAGTGAAGTGAGTAGAACCAAGAGAATATTGTACACAGCAACAAGAAAACTGTGATGATCAAGTGTGATGGACTTGGTTCTTTTGAGCCAATGAGGTTATTCAAAGCAATTTCAATAGACTTGTGATAGAGAGATCCAGCTGCATCCAAAGAGAGGACTATGGGCATCCACTAAAGAGAGCTCCTTACAAAGAAGAATTGAATAAATGGGAAAATATGTATAAAAATTCACTGAAGAAAAGAACTCTTTAAAAAGAATTGTAGCTATGTAACCCTGGACAAGTCACTTAACCCCAACCACCTTACAAAAAAAGGACTGGAGACTGAAGATGTATCACAGCATAGTATTTTCACCTTTGTTGTTCTTCTTCTTCCTCAATTTCCCCCCTTTTGACCTGACTTTTCTTGCTCAGCATGATAAATATGGAAATATGTTTAGAAGAATTGCACATGTCTAACCTATATTGGATTACTTGCTCCTAGGAGAGGGAGAGAAAATTTTGGAATACAAGGTTTCCAAGGGTGAATGTACAAAACTATCTTTGCATGTATTTTGAAAAATAAAAAGATATTTCTATTTAAAAAAGAAAGAAATAGTTGCTGGTCCATATTGTAGTTCCATAATATTTAAATTGTTTTTCTCATTGTTTCCAATATTTTCTCCTTAACCTGGGAGCTTTGAAATTTGGCTATGATATTTCTGTAAGTTTTTCTCCTGGGATCTCTTTCAGGTGATGATGGATTGAATTTTTTTCTATTTCTGCTTTGCCTTTTCTAGAATATTAGGGCAATTTCCTTGATCATTTCTTGTAATATTGTCTCAAGATTTTTTATCACAATTTTCAGATAGTCCAAGTATTGTTATATTATTCCTCCTTGATCTGTTCTCCAAATCAGTTGTTTTTCTTATGAGATGTTTCATATTTTCTTCTTTTTTTTCCCTTTTGGGGGAAGTTTTGTTTCATTATTTACTAATTAGAATGTCATCAGTTTCCCTTTGCCCAATTCTTGTTTTCAAGGAATTATTTTGTTCTTCACAGTTTTGATGCTCTATTTCAAGTTGGTTAACTTTCTTTTCATAATTTTCTTTGATTGCTTATTTTTTTTTCTAATTTTTCCTTGATCTCTATTATTTGATTTTTAAAGTCCTTTTAAAAGTTCTTCCAAGAAACTTTTTTTTGTGTGTGTTTGGGACCATTTGCTCTTTCTCACTGAAAAAGGAGTGGCTTTTTAGTTTCATTATCTTCCTCTGAGTAGGAACCTTGGTTTTTTCTATCCCCATAGTAGCTATCTATGGTTAGGTTTTTTCCTCCTTTGCTTTATCATTTTAAAAAAATTAATTTATCTATTTATTATTCATTTATCTATTTATTTATTAATTCCTTTATCTGTCTATTTTTTTGGTTTTATTTTTTAGCAGTTATTGATGTGATCAAGTTTTAGTCCTGAGGTATGGAGAATAATGCCTCAAGTCCTTCTTATTGTTGTTTTCTGAGGTTTGTTCTTGGGTTGAACCCAATCCTCTTCAGTCCTAAGCCATGTCTAGAACCCCAGATCATGCTGTTCTAACTTGTGATTCTATTCCCTGTAGTTCTCCTGGTGGCTAAAACCTACAACTATTTTTTCTTTCCTAGAACTGAAACCATGTCCTCTGCTCTCCTTCTGGTGCCCACAGCCAACAGAAACCCTCTATTCCTGCACTCATCAGGTATGTGGTAGCTCTTTCTCCCCAGTAGCAATCCAGCCTTGGACACATCTGGTCAGGACAGATGTGCTGGCATCCCTCAGCCCAGTTGAAGATCCTTCAGTCTTCTCTTACTTCATAAGATCCTCTTTCCCACACCCCCCCCCCCCAGTGAGATGAAAGTTTTTAAGGCTGAGAATGCCCACAGGGCTTGTTTATTGATTTTGAAGAGTTGGTCTGTAGGTATTTGCACTTCACTCCAGCTGAAACTCTGTCCCCGGAAGTCAGAATATTCTTGGATTTTAGGTTGTCTTAGGAGAAGAACTTCTTTAGCCTGACTTTTATTCATTTACACTGCTCTACATTCCCTCTGAGACAATGTGCTGTCTTCTTCTGTGGAGGAAATAGGGAGAGCCAAGTTTTCTGACCTACTCTGCCATGGTCCCAGAATGCTCACTTGTACATTTCTTGACTTTGAACTTTATTTTAAAATTGAACTCTGTTCTGTGGGTGGGGGTGGAGGCATTATCCCAAGCTTCAGGCTTTTTTTCAATCTTATCTTCAGAGGTAGTTCCAGGGATTTGAAAGTTTTTGGTGTTTTCAAAATGATGTGATTTAGGGACATGTGTGATCACTGTGATACTGTTCTTCAGGCTTTGTGTTCAGACTGCAAATATTTTTTCTATTCTGGAACTATTACCCAGAAGTTGTTGTTGTTTGTCCTTTGTTCTCAAGGAAGACCATGATATCAGGGAGGTGATATCATGACTTGAAACTGAGTTGGATTTAAGTGAGGGAGGCTGGGCAAGATCACCTGCCTCACTTTCCCCTCCAGAGCCATCTGGGCCTAGTAGCCAGATAGAGATCAGGATGACTAGAGATGGTCTTGGATGGGAGATCTTGGCCTGTCTTCAACAGGTCTCAGTTTGACTAAGGCCGTACTCATTGCTTCTGGGAAAACTTCCTACTCCTATGTATTGCTCTTATTTGTCTAGTGCTGGCTATACCTTTGTTTAGAGTATGGGCTCATGCTATTGCTATGGCAATGATCATGATCAAACCCAACCAACATGCTCTTAACACCATCAAAAACAACTAATCCACAAGAGCTGAAAACCAGCCATTACCACAAAACAACCCTGACTCCAGCACTGTGAGCACAGAACAACCATCATTAATGACAAAGAAAACACTGTCACCAGCAGCAACGGTCAGCATTACCACCAACAACCACCATCAGAAACTAATAATTAATCAGAAACTAATAATCAGCATCTACTACTATTACCGCCAGTAACTAAACAAGTTACCACCACCACCACCACCACCAAGAAGCCATATAGTCTAGTGAATAGAGAGCTGGCCTTTTTGTCAAGATCTGGCTTCAAATCTCTGCTTCTGACTGTGTGACATTAACCTTGCTGAGCACATTTCTTCCTCTACAAAATAAGTTGGAGTGAACTCAATGGCCTCTGAGGGCCTTTCTATGATCCTGTGACTGACGTGTACAGTAGATTAGCCGTGGGAACAGAACTAGGCCTGGGATATGGAGAAAGGATGGAAAGCATGGTCCAAGATGAATTCCCATGGTATAAACAGAATGGCCATTAAGGTAAATTACTCCATAGAACTAGACAGAAAGTGAACTGAATCTGGGATAAATGGGGGAAATCCAGGGACGCTCAGCACAGAGCGATGGAAAATGGCAAGAAAAGACTAAAACAAAGTGTGGCAAAGGATAGCTTGTCTCACACCAGGTAGAAAACTGAAGAGGCAGCCTGTGCTTATGGATTCTCAGCATGTGGAGCTGAAAATGGAAAGTATTTTAGCCCACCTCCTTGTTTTATAGAGAGAGAAATTGGAAGGTGATTTGTCTATGGCCACATCACCAGTAAATGGCAGAGAGTCTTAGATCATTGACTTGCTCCACTCTTCAGGTTCCTCTCTCCTTTTGTCTACCTGTGATTTCCTGCCACATCTCTGCCATCCTTCCATCTTTGCCCATGAAATTCTGCCAGTCTTTTGAATCCAAGGCTAAATTTTACCACTTCCATAAAACCTCTTCTTATTTCTCCTAACTCAGTTTGAGCTCTTCTTTCTACCAAGTACTGTAGAAACTAAATTGGATACCTCCTAGGTATTGATATTCTCTTTTATATCATAGGGCCTTGCATCCTTTTGCCATGTCCCAGTAGACTGTAAGACTCTTTAGAATGAGGACTAGGTCACACTTATTTTTTTATCCTTCTGTTTCTCACGCAGAACTCGCTACATAGAAGGTGGTTGATAAATGAGAGATAAACTATGTGTGTGCATGTGTGCGCATGTGCATGAAGGTGAGAAGAAGAGGGGTACGATACCTTTGTCAGGGCAGAAGACCTGGTTCCCAGTTTTGGCTTCAATGTTTATTTGTATGACCCTGGAAAAGTCATTTTCCCTTAAGGAGCTTCTTCATCTGTAAAATGGGCAAATAATATGAACACTATCTAACTCACAGGATTTATAAATTCATAGTCTGAGATCCTGAAGGGCCTTCAGATACCATCTAGTCCAAATCGCTCTTTTTCCGAGATGAGATATCTGAATTAAAGAGAAGTTAAGGGAATCATCAAAGATCTCCTTCCCCCACATAGTTAATTAAATAGAGAGCTGGGATTCAAACTCGGGTAGGTCCTTTGACCGCAAATCCAACATATTCTATATGTTGATGTTTGTGGTCCATGGGATGTATCATTTCTTATCTGTATCATTTCTTGCTCAACTACATCCATCTAGCTGTGGCCAAGGTACCCAAGGAAAGTTATAGAGCAAAGTCCATTGTCCACTCCCTCTTCCCACATGCAATTAGAGGGTGTCTTTCAGGATTATACTATGAACCATTTGCTTCTCCCAGAGATGAGTCACAGGTTTTTTAAGAGGGAAGAACTGAGACAAGAAGGCCAGCAATTATATGGAGAGTGAGTTCAGAAGGGAGGGGGACCTAATTAAGGTTAATTCAATTACTGCAACAAAAGAACAACAGTGAAAGCCCTGCTTTGGGCCTGTTGTTGCTGAATCATACTGAAAGGACTCTGAGGACAGAAAGCTGTGCTTTGGCCCTGGGGGAATGGTCATACTCTGGCTGCTGGAGAACATGGCCCAAACACCTAGTAAATGGGCCACTGTACTCCAGAGAAACGAGAGGGAAAATAGGTGCCTCCTAGAACATGGATTCCCTGGAGCATCAACAGCTTTGCCAGCTGGACTTTGGCATGGTCAGCAGGGTTTTTTGTTTCATTAAATAGTGCCTTGATGGGGTTCCTTTCCAGGAATGACCCCCAGCAGCATAGGATCTGGAGTTGAAAAAGACCTTATAGATGATCTAGGACCTTCTCCTGCTTTTTACAGAAAAGGAAACCGAGGCCCACAGAAAAGAAGGGATTTGCTCAAGCTGTCCTTGGCTGGTAAGAGACAGAGACAGAAGTTGAACTCAAATCCTCTGTCTTTAAGCCCAGAGCCTTTTTCTTTTTACTACTGCTTGCTGGACAGCACACTCCTGAAAGGGAGTGACAAACTTGTCAAGACGCTACCTGATTAGAGAGAGAAAAAGAAGCTTGTAAAGGGCAGTAAGTAGGAGGGGGAAGGTAAAGACTCACCTTTATGTGACAGACACTGACTTTTAGCAATTTGATTCTTGGCTAAGGAAGGCATGCTAAATTGTTCCCAAGACTTCCAATGGGAATGGCCTGTCATGAGATGTCTCAGAGGCAGAATTTGCAATGAAGGAGAAAATGTGCCAGTGGGAGAAAAGTTCTCTTTATTGCTCTATTGTCACGCCAGCAGGGCTGTGGAGCTGGGACACACAGTTGCGTAGGCCCAGTCTGTGATTAAATCCTGGATTTAGTCATTCAGCCAGAGAATGTCAGAGCTGGAAGGGACCTTAGAACAATTAGTCTCACTACAGATTGTTTGTGGTTGGTTGGTTGGTTCCATGGTTGGAGCAAGATGCTCCTTGGAACTTTAACCCTGGAAGAGATCTTAGAGCAGAGGGCATAAAAGGTCAGATCCAAGTGGGACCTTAGAGCACAAAATGGAAGAGCTAGAAAGGGGGCTTGGAACATAGAATTTCAAAGCTGGAGAGGATCTTAGAATATGGAATAGAGAGTGTCATATTCAGTGATGATTACCAGAATATTTCTTTTTATTAAAAAGGGGAAGTAGATTAAAAATATTTAAAAGATTTATTGCAAGAAAATAAAATGAGGGCTTGTCCTGCTACTACTTTCTACTCACAATATTCTAAGATTATATATCTTACTATTAGAATGTAACATTTGGATTCTCCTTCACATGGGGGCCAACAGAAAAGCTTTCCCAAGTTTAAGGTAATCTCTGACTAATCAACCCCTCAAAACCATAGCTCCTGAGCACTCACTTATAAAATTTTGACCAAAGTTTTATAAAAGAGAACGTAGGATTTTGTTTGATTTTTGCTTTTTAATAGTATTTTTTCTTTTCCAGTTGTGTAAAGATAGTTTCAATAGTTTTCAAAGTTAATTTTAAAAAATAGATTTTGATTTCCAAATTTTTCTCCTTTCTTCCTTTCCCCTTTCTCCCAAAAGCAAGCAATCTGATATAGGCTATGCATATGCATGCGTGTTAACCCTATTTTCACATCAGTTATGTGAAAGAAGAATCAGAACAAAAGGAAAAAAACTATGAAAAAAAATTAAATCCTATGTTTTGATCTGCATTCAGACTGTGTAGTTCTTTCTCTGGATGCGGATAGTATTTCCATTACAAGTGTTTTTGTAATTGTATCATATTTCTGAGAAGAACTGAGACTATTGTAGCTGATTATTATACAGTGTTACTGTTACTATGTACGACATTGTCCCGGTTCTACTCATTTCACTCGGTATTGGTTCATGTAAATCTTTCCAGGTTTTTCTGAAACCAGCCTGCTCGTCATTTCTTATAGAAAAATAGTATCCCATTACATTCATAGACCACTATTTGTTTAGCCATTCTCCAATTGATGGGCATCCCCACAATTTCCATTTCTTTCCTATGAGAAGAGCTGCAATTAATATTTTTGTACATATGGGTCCTTTACCTGCCTTTATGGTCTCTTTGGGATACAGACTTCATGATGGTATTGCAAAGAGAACATATGATTTCAAAGCAAATGACATATAATAGTGTAAGCAATAAAGAGACAAAAAAAATAATCTGCCCCTCTATGTTCACGTGGAGTGCACTCTTTCACAGATTAGACACTATCAGTGGCAGAAAACACACCTGGGACCAGGGAAACTGTGTTAAGGGACAAATAGTAGGACATACATGTGGCTTAGACACACATTCACATTTAGAGTTGCTCTTATCCTTTAGGGATATCAATGTGCGTAAAGCAACATTGTCAGCATAATCAAGAAGCATTTATATAACCGGTAATCTTTTCTGTGAGGTATAAAGACTTCAAGACTTTGTAAGGATGACATGGATAGATTTCTTTCTGATGGCTTCTGAGGTCTTCCATATCCAAGAGGCCACATTTGGAAAGGTTGGGAAATGTGGAGATGGATCATAGATCTCTCCTTGGGAGACTCCATTTCTTGTTTCACAAAACAAATATACCAGCCCTGGAGGCTGTTTTATCTTCGAAAATTTTTTCCATCTCTTGGCGACACAGCATCACAAAGTTGAACATCTTTGGATGCTCTATTGAAGTGGATCAGGCAGTTCTCCATTGAAACTTTTTGTCATTTGGCTTCTATCTTCCTGCAGGCTTTTGCCTGGTTTATCAGGATAATTTGCTAAAAAAAAAAAAAAAAAAAAAGAAAGGAATAAAAACACTTTCAGTAGACTGGAGTTGGCTAACAAATGCTAACAAATCAGTGGTGTTTGCTGGTTTGACACAAACTGGTTTTTGATGCCAACTTTTCTCTTGCCACCTACAACCTCATCAGGGAACTTCAATACCATCCTGATGCAACCCAAACATGAGGAGTCCTTCTTGCATAGGCCACAGGAGCTTAGCACCTGCTTAGTCTGGAGAAGAATCTTTAACAAATTTCTCCCACTAAATGGGATGTATTTATCATAATAATAATTATTATCATTATTATTGATGATACTTGATAGCTAGTAATTAAAGGTCTTTACATTAATTATGTCTTTTGATCCTCTCAATGACAAACAACCCTGGGACGGAAGGGAACCCTTACTTTACAGATGAGGAAACTAAGGCAAACAGATTTAAATGACTAGTTCATAGTTATAAAGCCAGTAAGTATCTGAGACTGGATTTGTTGCCTTGTGGAACTTTAGTTTGGAACCCTGTACTCAGTAGATCCAGTCCTTGCAATGACTACTGTGTGAATCTAGTTGGAAAGAACCAAGTAGCATTTCTGGGTAAGACTTGTGGCTTTGAGGTCTAATAAACTGTATCACTGCGTCCTGCTGAGACCAGTCCCTGATATTCTAATGCATGATTCTCCTCCTGAATGTCCTCAAATTCATGAACTTTTAGGTTCTATTTGATACAAGATCAAATCCATGACCTTTTAGGTTCTATTTGATACAAGATCAAATCCATGACCTTTTAGGTTCTATTTGATACAAGATCAAATCCATGACCTTTTAAGTTTTATTTGGTACAAGATCAAATCCATGACCTTTTAAGTTTTATTTGGTACAAGAGGTTGTTCACTTTCTTCGGGTATCCTTTGCTGGAACTAGTCTTGCATGAAGTTATCATGACTTCTAATCACAAGTCCCTCTTATATTCCTGAATAGGTGGTGGCGCTGCCATTGGCACAGTGGATAGAGTTCTGGACCTGAAGTCAGGAAAACTTGACATAAAATTCAGTCTCAAATACTTACTAGCTATGTGACGCTAAGCAAGTCACCTCTCTGTCCCTCCACTTTCTCATTAAGAAGTGAGGAAAATAATAACATCTACCTCCAAGGATTGTTATAAAGATCAAATGAGATAATATGTGTAAAGCACTTAACCCAGTGCCTAGCACATAGCAGGTGCATAATAAATCCTTCCTTCCTTGTTTCTCTCTTTCTCACATCCCTTCCTCCCTCCTTCTTTCTCTCCCTCTTTCATTCTCTCTCTTCCTCTTCCCTTCCTCTCTCCCTCCCTTCTTTCTGGCCCTAATCACTTGCAATAAAGTCAAAATGATCCAGTTTGACTTCTGGGCTTTATATATGTGTAGAAAGATGTTTTGGAACCCTGCAAGGCCATTTTCTGTTGCCTCAGCACATTATCCTTGTCCTCATACCCTTCCTCTGGCTGCTGAATAGATCTTAGCTCTTTGAGTATCTGGGGTGCTGTTCCTTTTGCTCACACAGCTGGAGATGTTTAAATAGCAGGATGTCATGCCCCATTCCTCTGAGAACTTGAGGCAGCCTAGCATGAGCCATGTGGTCTACAGGCCCTGTGGCCCTGATCACAGACCTCTCTAGCAGCTCTGACACTCTCAATGAAAAAACAGAGACCTTCTCTCACTTATGCTGGGTAGGGGGGTGGAGAGAGCTAAGGATTTCATAAAGGTATCACTAGCATTCCTTCCCTACAAAATTGAATTATCCAACATCAATCTATCCCCTCACCTTGGAGCATGACATTTTCAATGAACTTAGAAAATCAGCAGTAGCACGCCCAAGAAACATCCGTACAACTAGAAATCCCTGGAGGTAGTCAGTTATCACGAAGAGCATCAACATTCCCAAACCTGGAAAAAGTTAGTAAACCTGGTGCCCCAGCACAATAGACCCTAACAGCTCAGCAACGTGTATGAACACAGCTATTCACTTTGTGTACAATAGTATAATTTATTTTCAACAACCTGTAATCTCATCACAACATGATGGAAAATAAAGACAATATCCCGCTCCGCTCCTTACCTTTTCTGCCGTTGGATCACTGTAGTAAATACGAGGAATGGATATTATGGTTATCCCCTACTGATGTGTTTAATGTTACTGGCTGGCCAGAGTGTATAATTAGTTCAAAGCAAGGACTTTGAAGGAATTCTCATAATAAGAAAGGTAGATTTCCTCCTTAAACTTGGGTCATAGCCTCTCACAAATTATACATATTGTAAACTGAAAGAATGAGCATGCATAAGGATCGCTGTGCTTGGGGGCCCAACAGGTAGTGAAGGCATATTGTAGAGATAAGGCAGAGTCACTTGTGTGGCTATAAAACTTCAGGGTCATTTATGTCTTTTGATGATGTCATAAGGCTGCTTTCTCTGGATCTAGTCCATGTGGAGAGGGAAGTTCTATTAGACTTTTAATGGGTATCATATTGCATTTCTTCTGCTCCCTTACTGATATTATGTCTTTGTTGCTCCTCTACTGAAGGTTTCAAATGTTCTCCTTTAGTTCTCATACCTCTGGACTTTTCTCTTCTTGGAGGGGTACATAGCCCATTAAACTCACTTCTGATTGCTTCTAGGCATTTCTACCAGTTTCTGGGCTTCATCTCTTCAGAAACATCTGTCAACCTCAGCTGTGGTCTGACTGGACGAAGTAACTAGAAAAGCCTCTTCCTGTTAAGGACAGGCTGGCAGTTTCTTAGCTATAGCCACCTTTATTATTATTATTATTATTATTAAAGCTGTTGATTTTCAAAATATATACATGGATAATTTTCAATATTCACCCTTGCAAAGCTTTGTGCTTCAAATTTTTCTTCCTCCCTTCCTCCCATCCCTTCCCCTTGATGGCAAGTAATCCAATATATGTTAAACATATGCAGTTCTTGTATACGTATTTCCACAATTATCTTGCTGCACAAGAAAAATCAGATCAAAAAGGAAAAAAAAATGAGAAAGAAAACAAAAGGCAAGCAAACAACAAGAGTGAAAATACTCTATTGTGAGCCCCATTCAGTTCCTACAGTCCTCTCTCTGGGCTCTCTTCATCACAAGACCATTAGAAATGGTCTGAATCATCTCATTGTTGAAGAGAGCCACATCCATCAGAATTAATCATTGTATAATGTGGTTGTTGCCATGTGCAATGATCTCCCGGTTCTACTCACTTAGCATCAGTTCACATATGTCTCTCCAGGTCTCTCTGAAATCATCCTGCTCATCATTTCTTACAGAACAATAATATTCCATAACATTCATATACCACCATTTATTCAGTCATTCTCCAAGTGATGGGCATCTACTCAGTTTCCAGTTTCTTGTCACTATAAAAAGGGCTGCCACAAACATTTTTGCACATGTGGGTCCCTTTCTTTCCTTTATGATCTCTTTAGGATAGAAGCCCAGTAGAAATACTGTACAGCTAGAGTCTTTAAAGCCACTTTGTAGCTATGAATTTGCAAAAGCAAAAACCAGCCAAGTCAAGACTGTTATTTTTTTTTTTTTCTTTTAAGCATTGTGACTAGAGTGGAAATCACAGAACTTGTTCCAGGCAGTGGATCTGGTTTAAGATTAGAAATCTATTGGCATGCAAATAAATTTGATATAAAGTAAGAAATAAGTTCTTGACTTTATTACCCATATCACTCACACCAAAACTCCCCAGCTTTGGACTGCATTTTGGTCAGTGAAAAATCTAGTTGTCGTAATATGTGTGTTTTGGGAATATCACTTTGGCAGATATGGGAAGGATGGATTAGAGAAGGGAGACAGTGAAGATTTGTTGCTGTTTTTATTCAGTTTTGGTCATGTCAGATTCTTCATGGCTCCCTTTGGGGTTTTCTTAACAGATACTGAAGTGGTTTGCCTTTCCCTTTTCTCTCTGATTTTGCAGAGGAGGAAAACTGAGGCAAACAGAGTTAAGGGACTTGCCCAGGGTCACACCTTAGTGAATGTCGAAAACTAGACTCCAAAAGATAAGGCTTCCTGACTCCAGACCCAGATCTCTATCTAAGGTATTACCAGTTAGCTGCCCTTAGGCTATTGCAATAGTGTAGGCCACTGCTTCTTAAACTTTTTCTACTTGCAACTCCTTTTCCCTGGAGAAATTTTTGTGACCCCAAGTATATATGTACTGATCAAATGTACTGATAATAAATCATAAATTTATTTTAAAAGAATCCTTTGGTATACATATAATTTTATTCTTTATTAAAGAAAAAGGTAAATTTACATACTGATGAGATGAATGTGCGTGTTTGTTTTTACATAAAGAATAAAATCTTGGTGGAATATTTGATACCTTTACTTTCTCTCTCTCTCTCTCTCTCTCTCTCTCACACACACACACACACACACACACACACACACACACACACACACACATACCCATTCAGATACACAACCTCATATGGGTTTCTCAACCCACGGTTTAAGAAATTTTGGTCTAAAACCAGGAGGTTATGAGAACTTGAACTAAAGTACAAGCTATATGAATGGAAAGAATGGGATGGATATGAAAGTTATTGTGCAAACAGAACTATTTGCTTATGGGGGATGAGGAATAAGGAAGTGTCAGACAAGACCACAAGTTGTGAACTTGGGTGACTAGAAAACTTGTCTGTTCACCAGCAGGGCATCTCTATCGGGTATTTTTAGTGGTCTCGTGGTCTCGAAGCTGCTACCATCTGTTAGATATTAGCTATTCAGACTGTTCTGTGTCCTTTACCCTTATGAGGCTATCTCATACCATGTACTGAGATGATTCAGTAAATAAAATGTCTCCACCTGGCACAAAAAGTTATAACTCTTTTCATATCAAGCCAAGGACCATGAGCCACCAAGGCAGCCAGCAAAAGACATTGGAATATCCTATACTGATTGTCATCGTTTGTCCTTCTTCCTCAAAGAGGACCCATGGCATCATAATGCTGAGGTTGAGATACGGGGTATTCAACTGTGGCCGATCAGTCAAATACAAATCTACCAGTACCACAGGCAGGGCACAGATAGTCCAGTTGGGTCTACCGTAGATCAGTGCTCTAGTTTGAATATTTGGAATGGAGATGTCTCAAAATTTTTATATCTCACATTTCATTTGTGCTATGGAGATTCTGTTTGGCTAATGGAGCCCAGCAGCTTCTCTGTTATGGATATGCCATGCTGGGGTGGTCCTGTGCCAGCATCTCTTATGTCTTTCAATTAATGCTAAAGTTCTTCACAGACCTCTTGAAAATATCCTTGTACTGCTTCTTCTGACTGCCATGTAAGTACTGTCTTGTACATGTTTTCAGTAAAGTCGTACTTTAGGTAAACATACACTTGCCATTTGGGCATTTGAACCATTGGACTTTCACTTTCTGCAGTGGAGATGGAGTGCTTGGCAGTTCAGCTTAAGAGAAGACTGCAAGATATTTATCTTGCCATAATCTTGCAATTTTTCTTTAAGACAATTCAAGTGGAAATGGTTTAATTTTGTGGCATGGAGCTGGTATACTGTCCAGGTTTCATAGGAATACAAAAATGAAATAGACCAATGAGATGAGGAAAAGATTCCTTTTTTAAATCAGCTTTTTCCTAGTGAGGACTTAAGATCCTTAGTTCCAGATCACGATCTGATTTTGGGTTAGAAAATTTCTCCTAATTCCTCATTGTGATTTTATATGGGGAATGTCTCCATCAAAAAACCCATGGGAGCCATTTGTGGGCACTGAGATGTGATAAGGTTTCCAATTTCTTTGAAGATTCCCCTGGTCAACATGTCAACAAAGCAACAATGACTAAAGGCTAGATAAAATAATCAACATAGTTTTTCCTTCTCCTCCCTTTATTATGCATACCTGCCATGAATTTTTATGCCGTCTTTTGGCACAAACATACAGGGATGTTTCAGAAGCCTTATTAAAGCCCAGTGCCATTAATAAGAATTCCCCTTGGGTCATAAGGTCAATCCAAATTTCTAAATATTCTGAAAAATACTATTTGTCTTACTTCTTTCTTTGATATGGGAACCATCATCCAGTGAAGCAATTTCTATTGAGAAAGGGTTTCCACCACCACTCCCACTACCATCAATATCAACTCAGTCAGTCATTAAATATTTGTAAGCACTTAGTATGCTCCTGGTACTGTAGTAAACACTGGGAATATAAAGGAAAAAAAGACTCAGAAAACCCCTCACATTTCTGATGGGAGAGACAACAGACAACTGTTTACAAACAAAACATGCAGAATAAATTGAAGGTCATCACTAGAGGGTAGGTGCTAGCGTTAAATGGGGAATGAGGAAGGCTTCCTGTACAAGGTGAGACTTTAGCTGAGACTTGAAAGAAGCCAGAAGGTGGAGATGAGAAGGGAGAGCATTCCAGTCATGGAGAGGTAGCCGATGGACAGGCATGAAGTTGGGACATGGAGTATCTTGTTCAAGGAACAAACAGCAAGGAACCTACACCATCACTGAGTTGCAGAATATGTAGTGAGGAATTCTGGGTAGGATAACTGGAAAAGCAGGGAGTGGCCAGGTGATGCAATAGGTTTGCACATCAAATAGAGTATTTGATATTTTATCCTAGAGATGGTAGGGAGCCCCCGTGGTTTATTAAGTCAAACCTGTGTTTTAGGAAGATCACTTGGACAGCTGAAAGGAGAAGGGAATGGAGTAAGAAGGGACTTGAGGCAGAGAGATCAATCCAAGCTATTGCAATAATACAGGCTTGAGGTGACGAGGGTCTGCACCAGAGAGGTGATTATGTCAGAGAGAAGGGAGCGCATAGGAGGCATGTCATAGGCATAAAATCTACAGATTTTGGCAACATGTTGGATATGGATGCTGGAACTCTGTCTTCCCAGAAATCAGCTGGAGTCAGGATCACTAAACGTCTTTATTCTTGATCTTTTACGGTCAAGGTCAGAGGGTTAGGCCTAGCAACCTCACCCACACCTTCCTCCCTCAAACACCCAGAGAGACTGAGTCAGCTTCTGCGTCTCAATTCCTCTTCCTCCTCCTACTCCTCCCACACACGTCACTTCCCCCTCTTAGTCCCACCAATCAAGTCAGCACAGAACAGCTGGGGAGGGTCAACCTTCAAACAAGTTAATAGGGAACTGTCCAATTGGCAATGAGTCTCACGTGCTTCATTATCCAAGTGCATTGCTCAGTTCTAGCCCTTTACATATGGAGGTGAGAGAGTGAGTTGAACATGAAATACAGGTTGCAAGCCTGGGTGACTAGAAGAATGATGATATTCTCCATAATAATAGAGACATTAAAAAATTGGGGGGGGAGAGTTGGGGGAAAGATAATAAATTCAGTTTTGAATATACTGAGTTTAAGATGTCTACAGCAAAGCTTCTTAAACTGTGGATTGTGACCCCATATGAAGTCATGTAACTGAATGTGAGGGTTGTGAAATTCTGATTATCAGGAAATGTTTGATTTGTATACCTATTGTATATCCCAGGGGTGTGTAAAAATTTCTTGAGCAAAAAGGGGTTGCGAGTGGGAAAAGTTTAAGAAGCCCTGGGCTATAGGATATCTGACAACCAATGACCAATTTCAACCAATGACATGAAGAAATCAGCCTACCTGAAGCAACAAGGCACCTTGGCGTTCAGATAGGAGGTACCATATATCAGGTAGTCAAAGCAGCCACAGCAGCAGTTTGCTTGAGATCTCAATGGAAACAATCCAGGATCTATTGCTGAAAAGCCCCAGGAAGAGCAGTGTTTCTTTCCCAGCCCCCAACATACACACACATCTGGTCTATCCCCTCTAGTCATCATCTGGAGTAGCAACCTCTGCAAAGAAGGTGTCTGCCGTCCCTGACCCCACTAACACTAATTGCCACCTGCAGTCAGACAGTCACCTAGCATTTAATGCATGGCCGTTACGTGCTGGCGACCCTGCTGATCACTGGAAACACAAAGAAAGGCAAAAAAAAAAAAAAGCCCATGCCTTCTCTCGGAGAGCTAACAGGGGATAGCACATGCAAACTTCTATGTGCAAACAAGAGAGACGGTAAAATCGGGCACTGGTTCTAGGTGTTACACCCTGGGAATGGAAGCACTGCTCTCTTGAGTCGAGGCCCTGTTCCTAACCTGTCCTCCCTCAGCCATCATCCAGGCGAGCAACACCTATGGAGATGTAGCCCAGCAGACAGCTCCCGTCTCCTCTGCTTCCACAGCTATTGAAGAAAACGAAGTCCTTATCACCAAAGTCCTTGGCACTGTCAAATGGTTCAGTGGAAGTGATTTTATCAATAGAAATGACTCTAAATAAGATGTATTACTATCTGCTTTGCAGCTGTGCCCTAAGGACCAATGGGCCTTTCCATCTGACTAGCAGCTGAAAACTCCTCTATGTGTTGTCTCCCCCTGTTAGAATATAAACTTCTCGAGAACAGAAATGGTTTTCTGTTTTCTCTCTGTATTCCCAGATCTTAGCATGGCATTTTGCACATAGTAAGCACTTAATAAATGATTTTTCCTTTGTTCATTCATTCGTTCACATGTCAGCTCTCTGCGGTACCCCTTTCTTCCTTTAGTTCCTTGAGAAAGGAAAGGCAGGCCATCGGCTTTGGGAAGCAGTGCAGTATTGTGGGAAGGACACTGCATTGGCAGTTAGGAGATGGAGGTTCAAGGGGCAGCTCTATTCTGGACTCATTGTGTGAGCTTTAATGAATCCCTCATTTTCTCTGGGCCTTGGTTTCCCCCTCTGTAAATTGAGGCATTGGATGGGAAGATTTCCAAGGTTCCTTTCAGATCCCACTAATTATCCTATTTGCTGAGAGACAGAAGGCTTGGGCATGGTGAAAAACAGACTCTTCCCCGTGGACCCATGAATCCCTATGTCAGTAGTTCGATGTCACTAAATGGAACCCGAACATCTTTTTCTTTAAGCCAAGGATAGCTGATGGTTCGGGTTTGGGAGTTTAAAGCCAACTGTCTTCCCCAAAAGAGACATCTGGCTGAGAAACTTCTCTCTCCATCTTTAGGCACCATTGAATGTGCTTCTGTATAATCGTAACTCTTGAGTAAGGTCCCAGATGTTGGTGGAATGGCATCCCCTGGACTTAGACAGATTTGCTACATTCAATAGCTACTGAATGGGAAACACGGAGGAAGAAGAGAATATGAAAAAGACAACAGCGGTGACTTTTTGTGGCTCAGAAAACTCAGGTCTTCTATCTTCTCATGGTCAATTTACATGTAAATGAAGAGACCCCTGGAAACTGATGGAGGTGATGGGGAAAATGGTATCTGCATTGTGAATAATAAACATGGGGGAAATGTCGGTATTTCAGCCTACGAGCAAATTTTGTTGCCATGACAACAGAATGCACAGTGTTCTCTTAAAGGGAAACATGAAGGTTTGTTGAGGGGGGAGCTAACCTTACCTAACATGATGCGTTTAAATATAATTTTATATTCATAAAAGCCAGGCATCTGCTGAAAGGGAACCCAAATCTGGCTTTGAGTCTGACATAAGTTCCAGAAGCTTTCTCTTGGGTGGAGAGGGAAAACTTAGGGTGAAACTTTCCTGCCCTTCCAACTCCAATCCGAGCCTCCAGAACCAGAGCCCATCTGGTGTGGAGCCAGAACTTGGCACCGAGCGGAGGTAGAGCCCCTGAGCTCTCAGACATTTAAACAGCCTGTTTTTCACATTCTCACTGCATATATAATTTCTTAAATTCAGCCCAACTGATTTTTTTAAACCATTGAATGTGACTCGAACTCAACTAAACCTAAAATTAAAATTTTCCATTTGACAGAGAGAGCCCTACCTACCCCTAAAAGGACTCGATGCCAAGAGACAATCTTGGTGATTTCCTGTTGGGTACTCTGTGTGAGGTAACTGGGGATTTCTTGAAGGGAAGTGTGATGGGGGTAGGGACAAGGACAACAGCATATCTCAAACTAATGATGAGAGCTCCCATTTCCCTAGTGCTTTAGGGTTCACCAAGTCCTTTCCTCACGCCAACACAAAGATTCCCCATTCCTATTTTCTCTTGGTGATGGGACATGTTATTTCCTTCACATTGAGAACTCCCGTTGTGGAAACCCTTGCTGATGCAAGTTGCCTGGAATTTAGAGTCTTAGACAGTTGGGTGGGGATGCCGAGAGGAGAAATGAGTCCACCCTGTCCAAGACAGGACTGGAACTCGGTTCTTTCTAACGTCAAAATTGGATTTTGCCTTTCTGTGTTCTATTTTATTGAGGAGGAAACTGATTATCATAGTCATAAGAGTTTGAGCTTCTGAAAGATGAATATCATGCTTTTTTAAAAAAAAACTGCTTTATGTTTTTTTCTTGACAGAGTCTAGCAACTGCAAACAAGGACAGTTGCTAGTATTTTTGGACTGAGAAAACTACCCCATGAGTTAATTATTTCATATGACAACCGTTAAGATAGATCTGGTGCGAGTGGGGTCACACAGCTGATAAGTGTCAAACCTGGGATTCAGATGGAGGCTTCTTTACTCCTGGCCTTCTGTTGTTACCCCGATGACATGCTGTCTTTTGAAATAGTAATATCTTATAGTTCTTTAAAGTCCCCAGAACACTTTCACATCTATTATTGCATTCAACCCTCACAGCAGCCTTGTGAAGGAGATAGAGTAGAAATTATCACCCCCATTTTACAGGAAACTGAAGAGACAGGGACCTGCCTGGGAGTGTCCATCACAAAAGACCTTGTTCTCCCTTGGCTCCGATAGCCAGTGACCCTGTCTTGCTCAGCCCCGCAGCAAACCACTAGGGGGTCATTGAGAAGCACCATCTCATGTCTAGCTGACTCCTAATTAGAACTCTGGTGTTGATTTCACTTTGGAGCTTCCCATGCCCCATTGGTAGGGAAATTCCTTCTTCTTTTTCTCTTCTACTTGTTTCTGGCATCCAAAAATACAATCACCCTAGGCAAAGATCCCCATCCCCAGCTGCTACTTCCTGCTCTCTTCACTCCCCAGTTTAGCCTTCCCCTTCCCCAAGGCCTATCCTCCTCCTCGGCCCTCCTGCTATGCCTTCTGGAGCCTTGTGTTATCATTAGCAAACTCCCCTTCATCCTCATTCCCTTCTGCTCACGTTCCTTCCAGCTTCTGATATTAAAGCAATGGTGTCTTACCTGGGTTATTGTAGAGGGTCTGCAAATTTATAGGCGAAGTCATAAAACAATCAAACATACCTTTTGTAGACTGATTAAAGAAAAGTTCCTATTTTCAAATGCATGGAGATGCTGTTATGATTAATACAACTCAGCTTAAGGTAAAAGTATCGATACATCGGGAGAATTTAATGATTTTTATTGATTTTATTCATTCATTCCTAATTTTCTCAAACAATACATACTGATAGAACCACTTATCATGGGATTAAGAGAGAGGCTGTAAATTTTATTTTTTTTCACATTAAAAACATGTTCTACAAATTGAAAAATTCTTCTTTCTGCTCTGATCTTTCTTATTTTCTTTCAGTGTTACTCAGTCCAACTTTTACTTCTTTAGTTGAACCAATACCTGATTTTCCACAGATGGATCTCTTGCTACCTTGTTCTTCTTCCCTTCTTCGTAGTTACTTGTTCTGAATCATGGGTAATTGACATTAACGCCCTTCACTCCTAATGATAGGCAGCTGATCACTGATGGAAGAAGTCATAAAACCACACAGGCTGGATTCCCTATGAATTCATGTCATTTCATCTCAGCAGGACCCTCACAACTGCACAGCAATCCTTTTACGCATCTATGATTGGTTTCCCCATCAATGGTTCCAAAGATGGACATAGGCTGAAATACACCCCAGAATTTGAGAAAGTAGATTTCAAAGAGTCCATAAGAATGATCCGTGGGATCTTGTGATCTCAAATTCTACAGGAGAAATTAGCCCATGAAAGAAACTGATGAATAAAAATTCCTCAGACATAAAGGAAGACTTTCATATGGATAAAACAATGAAAATTGCTTTAAAAGACCAATATAGATGCACAGGGAAGTCACCAAATAATTTAGACTTTAAAGAAGATACATATAAAAGGGCTACCATGGATAAACCTCTTCCTTTGGGAAATCCCAAAGCTCTTTTAATGACCCCCAACTTCCCATAAAAGCAAAACCCCTGCTTTTTTGTGTCAGCAGGTCAGTAGGTGTTGCTGTATAGCAACAAGACTTGGAATATAACAGTCTCTAAGAATAAAAAAAAAGGGACAAAGGGAAAGTACTTAGTGAATGTGAACAATCTGTGGTATATAACCAATGAGGAACTGTGAGGGAAGAGTGCCATCAAAGGAATCGTGATAGAAAGAAAAAAAAAATGGAATGGCCATGTGGCAAGAGTGAAGAATGACAGATGGACAGCCCGAGGGCTCTGCTAGTACCCTAGTGAGGTATGTAGACATCAAGGAAGTCCTCCAGAATGTTAGGTGGCTCTCCCAGAGAGCTTATGGGAAGACATGGACAAGAGTCACACTGGATGGACAGGCATGGAGGTGTTGCTATCTGCAAATCTGCAGCTCATTGTTGGAGGGAATTTCTAAAAGGAGAGGCTCAAAGCTTCATTTGAATATGTGCATAGAAAAGAAACAAGAACATAGCTGGAGACCAAAATATGAAAAGATATCTAAGAATGATGTCCGAGGTGCTAAAAAGCTCAGAATAAGCTTAATAAGTTGAGAGTGAGAAGTTAAGAATGAGGTTGATAAGGAAAGCACCCATATTGAGGAACAAAAAAGAGGATTGAATAAGGGACGGAACTGCTGTTTGAAATGGCTGGAACGATTCTAACGTAACAGAGAAAAAGTAAGATGCCCAGTTTTGATTATGTTTCTGGTTTCTTTGCAATAGAGAGACAGATGGGTAGGAAAGGACAGAACAAACTATAAAAGGCTAACGCAGAGTTAATTTCTAATGTGAGGAAAGACCTTGAGGTCTGGATCAACTACCTCTTCTCGGGTACTAGTGGATTCCATTGTTAAGGAATGGAAGAGATCAAAAGATGATAGGGATTAGGAGAAATTCCAGAAGACATGCACTTGTAATTTTAGAAAAAAAGAAGCTAATCTGAAAATTCTAGGCCATTGAACTTGACTTTGATTCCTGTGAAAATTTAGAAGGGATCATTAAAAAGAAGATTACAGAGACAGAAAAGAAAGCAATGATTGCAACGAGCCAGCCAGACTTTAAAGTAGCAAGACAGTGTACTGCCTGTCAAAATGCTAAGCCCTGCCCACATCCATCCCTCGGATGCAAAAAACCGCCACCACCTTATTTCACTTTATTCATGGAACTTTCAAAACACTTATACATCCCGTTACCTTCTTGTCCCCAAGATAGGGAGCTTGTTTCACAGTGTTCAGTGTTTTCTGCTTTGTTCAGTGTTCAGAAAGGTCACTCTCCCTTCAACTGTATTGCCAAACATCTGGCCTTTTGGGTCACTGTTTTCTCAAAAGAGAATGGAAACTGATGAGGAAATCCCAGTGCCAAATGGATGTTACAAAGAGGCAAATGCGAGCATGATGTAGGGAGTGGAGAAGGACAAAGAAGACAGGAGGAGAAATAGCTTAAGAATTAGAGCCATACCAAATGGCCTTGAGAGCAATGGGTGGCTTTCTTCTCACTGAAGAGACTATAATGATTGCTTGATAGTTACATTAGAAGATCCCATTCAGGTCTTTGTTGGATTGGCTGGACTCTGAGACTCTTTCCAATCCTCAGATACTCTGATTGGATAACTCTGATGAGCCAGACCTTACATTTTGCTGAAAAAAAATGCAATTTATTAAAATTCCAGGATGAAGCATCAGGGTTGGACTTTAGTGGATGACTTCAGCAAGCTTTTAAAAAATGGTGCTCAGAAGCAGTCTTATAAGTTCATATACCAAAGGATGCAGAAAGGTCAAGAAGGATGAAGATTGAGGAAAGGCTATTGGAATCAGCAATTATGAGACCACTGATGACTTTAGAGGCGGCAGCATTAGTTAAATGTGTGGTTATTTGTAGCATGTGTTGTTTGGTATTGGAATATGCTTTTTTTTTCTGAAATCAAACTGTGTTTTGTTTTGATTAGGACTTTGTTTTATGTACGTAAAAGTTCTGGATAGTTTTCTTGCATTATTTTTTATATTATGTATTCAGATTTTTTTACTTGCATGTCTTTCTGAGGAACCTCTGACCTTTAAGTTGTTTCTAAAAATTCTGTCTTCAAGATTTATATATTTCGTTTGTGCAGACATCACACGTTCTTTTAATGCCATTACATTTTGCTCCTCTTCCATTTTGTCCTTCAATTCAGTATATTTGTTTTCCTAATCTCTTTGTTTTCTTTTTTTACTTCTTAAGTGACTCACCCCAGAAAAGTCAAGTTTTTCTATTCTGCTAATTACTCCTGCTTAGAAGACCCTTAACTTTATTTCTATTTCTCTCAGGAACCATTAAGAAATGTCCTACTACTTTTGGTTGCATATTCTCCTGGTCGTCCACAGGGTCCTCTTCTATGTCAGATGTTAGTTCTTCTTTTTTGTCTCATGATATTTACTTAGACATGTTTAGACGCATTATGAAGCCTTCGTGCCACTCTTCCCTTTTATTTTAATATCTTCCTTGTTGCTTTATCTGCTTGTGCTTAAGGTATTTGAACTGCTCTTCCTTCTTCCTGAGATTTTGGGTAATTTCAGTCTTTTTTCCTCATATATTCCTCTATCATTCACTTTCTGACAACCTGCTCATTCCCTTATTCCCTTCCAGCCTGTTGGCACAGCTCTAAAGTCAGTGTTCTCTTGTTCAGGTTTGATTTTGGCATGAAATAAGGCACTTGTAAAGCAATGAGCAAAGAGGAAGTTTACTTTGCCCCAACGCAGTAAGGATATGCAACAAGGATATAGATAGAGCAAAGATACGGCATTGCTTAGTTTCTCTGGCTGTGGTCCCCCTCATCTCCATCTGGAAACATACAGTGACTCGAGTATTCTCAGGCACCCACAAAATCTAAGAGGTGTACAGCTCGCATGACTTGGGTTCTTTATTGGCTCGAGGCCACGAAACTGTGTCAGAGAAACCGGGGCCAATCAGGTTTTGTGAATGGAGGAAACTTCACCAGGGAAACCACTGGGGAAGAAGGAAATTGTGTGGGGGATTGTGTGTGGGGAGAAAGTTTTGTTAGGTAAGGGAAGCTGCTTCAGGAAACATACATCTCAACCCTACTCAACTCTATTGAACTGTTCCAGACCTGCTCTTCCCTTCCACTGTGCTTTTTCAATGTCTGCTCCATTATTAACAGACTTTCTTTTATCCTAAATGTTTTCCTTTCTTATTCCTCCCATCTTCTGGCTCCCTTTTAATGATACTGTATCCCCAGATATTTTTTTCAGGCCAGATTTCATGTTTGCTTATATCCTTGACTCTATGGTTGGAGTCAGGAAATCAGAGTTCTTGCTCACCACTGCCATTTCCAGCTTCTCCCTTCTATCACTTTCATTAAGCAAATCTACTTTCATTTTCACACAATTTCAATTAATTACTCAGTGCAAATTATGGAGGCCATTATCTAACAATTCACTGGACGTGGCCTCTTCTTCAATGAGCTCAGTGCCCCACTTACAGCAAATGTCTCTACCACATTTTCTGCTCTCACACTAGGGAGATTCAATATATATATATATATATATATATATATATATATATATATTGATTATACCTTAAATATTCTAACTTCTATGTGGCTCAATCTTCTCACTTCTTGTGACCATCCTCCTCCATTCCTCTTCAGCTACACACAGAGATGGTCATATCCTTGGTCTTGCCATAATCCACAAATGTTCCATTCTTATTTGAATAAAATTTGATCTCTTTTATCTAATTGTAATTTTTATAATGACAGCTTTCACTCTGTTTTTCAGCCTCGTCATAAAATCCAGTTGTCCTACTTCTCACTTTATTGTCAGGCCATTCAACTCCTTCTTGAACCATCTTGCTTTATCCTCTACTCTTATATCATATATCCTGCCAAACTTCAACTATTCCCACGTTTTCTTTTGCTCCTATTCCTCAGCTGCTGAACAGATCTGGAGAAAATCATGGAACTGTGCTAATTGGATCTATTACAAATTTAAGTAACAGAATCTTAACTGGGTCCTCACTATAGCAAAGCAATACCCTGCCCTAAAAGAGCTCTAAATCATTTCATCTTATGTTAAGCCCCCACAGAGCTTGCTTAATTCTGATGTGCTGGACCTTATGTTCTGTAGCCCTATTAAAAGCGAGCAAAACACTTTAATGCTAGAATTCTATGATCATTTATTTGCTGGGTTCCATGAATCTATGTTCTACATGTCCTTGGTTCCCAATACAGACATTTTTATCAGCTGATCTGAGCATGCTCCTAGGATGCTGATGGTAAGATGGGAAGTACAATATCCTCTGGCTCCTTCAAACTTGCAAGATCCTCCTCTGGACAAAGTAGGGAGTTAGTAGGGACCTGGTCAAAGCTAAAGCTCTCCTCTTTTTTCTGCCTTCACTTACCCAACATGTTCTTCCTCCAGGTTTTCCAGTGGAAAACCATGCTTGCTCTAACTATTTCAAGAGGCCAAGCTTTAAACTAGCTTGATAATTTATAGAAAATCCCTGGAATATGACCAAGTTTCCTTGGCCTATCCAAACATTTCTTTCTGTCTAACATCATTCTAGTTCCAAGTACTTTTAGTATTTAGTCTAAAGCCCATGATTGAGATGGAGATTGATTGATTGGGCATCTTATCACTTATTTTAAGTGGGAGGTGGGATGAATTGATTGATTTGCTCTTCCGTCCCACCCTTACAATTCTAATAGGGGAAGACAACACATACAGAGGAATGGTTGCCAGGTTGACGGTGTTATGGACTAGGAAATCGGAGTTGGTGAGTGGAGTCATAAAGTAATGGATTGACACATCCTTTCCAGGAATGGTAGTGTTGATTTGATTACTGTTCTCAAAGGCAGAGATGGAAAAGGGGGACAGTTCCAAGGGAGGGGGAGAGTGTGCCCTTGTCAAAAGACATGAAGATGTCTCATTAAAGGCAGCATGAGGGGCCTGAATCTGAGCTATAGTGAACATTCAGGAATCAGTAGCACAGGGCCTTAGGGCAGGAACTGGAATGTTGGTTGGAGTTGGAGGCTGTAGCATCATGTTCCACTACTGACTTCTTAGACTTAGAACTCAATAAAACTCACAGATCGTTTTTGGACACATGCCTTCTATATCTTTTTTGTGATGTTGACACTGTTGACAAGTGTAAGACTTTAAACTGTGAGTCTCCATTTCTCCTTTTGTAAAATGAGATTGAAAATAATTGTACTATATATTGTACAATAAGATATCTTGTAAGACATATCTTGTATGCCTTTCATCGTAAGATGTCTTGACAACTCTAAAATGCTATGGAGAAATTATTATCTGGGAGGTAAAGGAAGATGCTTTTCTTTGCTAGCAAGAAGGGCCAGTGAAGTGTGTTCTTGGTACCCTCTACCCCTTCTTTCTGATGTCTTTCTTTCCTATCCTGGACCCATATCCCATAATATGGTACTCAAAGTGGTGATACCCAATGAAGGCTTAATTGAGGAATTATCTGGACTTCTAGGGTATTTACATTTAATAGGGAACATTTGGAAATCAAAAAACTCATCAAAAATCTAAAGAAATGAATGCCTAATGGTACAATTTCAGGCCAAAAAACTGAGGCTATTGGGGGCAGCTAGGTGGCGCAGTGGATAGAGCACCAGCCTTGAATTCAGGAGGACCCGAGTTCAAATTTGGTCTCAGACACTTAACACTTCCTAGCTGTGTGACCCTGGGCAAGTCACTTAACCCCAGCCTCAGGGGGGAAAAACAAACAAACAAAAAAAAACAAAAAAAAAAAAAACTGAGGCTATTTTGGTATAGGTAAGTATTTCAACTTCCTTGCCACTCATTGCCCATTCTATACTTTTTTATGGCTATTATTGATTATTGATGGCAGGAACAGCAAACTTTTTGTGGACATCAGATGGGATCCTTATGGGAATTCAAACACAAGACCCTTTATTTGTGATTTAAATGAGGGCATAAAACATTAAACAGATGATTACCACTGCCAACAAATGTAAAAAAGGACCTTCCCGGATTAACTAATTGTACTTTCCTCATTGCAGACATCAGCTAGCTTTCTGTCTTTGGTTATGATATCTATACGGCACAAAGCGAAGGGGAGATTGGGCAATTTTCTGCCTTCTATTACCTGCTGCATAGAGAGGAAAATTGGGTTCCTACTGACTTCATTTATAACTTTACAAATTATAATCATAGTGTGGAAGATGAGAGCTGGAAGGGGCCTAAGATATCATACAATTCCCTGAATCAAATTGGTCCCTTAGTTAGGGTCAGGAGTGAGTCAGTACATAATTGGTCCCATTTGACTGAATTGAGCAGAGGGGAGATTGTAGAAATAGGAACAAGGCTAGTCCTTTAAAAATTGGGATGGTGGATTTTTGGAGTCCTTTTTATCTTCTTTTTAGTGTTTTCCCTCTCCGGCTTGAGATTTCTAGCCCCTAGCTATGCTCAGCATCACTATGGACTCTCAGTGAAATGCCGTACCCAATCCTTGTTTCCTTGGATAGGATGCTCTTCTTGAACAAGGTTGCTCATGCTAAAGTAAAACCGTGGTTTAACTTCTCAGTGAAGCAAGGCTTAATTTTAACAGTTAAAATTTAGTGAGAGAACTATGGAATTATACCTATAATTTATTTTTAATTTGTGTTAAATCCCGAAGAAGGAGACTATATACCAGATCAAAGAAGATAATAGATTGATGGAACAGGGCTGTTGCTAACACTAGGCAATTGCCTGTTGGCCTAGGTTATAGATGCAGGACAGCCCACTATATATATGGAGTAGTGAACAGAAGGCTTTGAATGAATATTAAGCTTTTTGCTGAATATATAGCATGCTTTGCAGTCCAAAGAAACTGGTTCACAGGAGAGTTGAGGGTTAAATCAGAAGTTCAGAGCATGAATAAATTTTTGTTCTCTTATTCTTTGTATAACTTCATGACAACTTGCCCAGGGAGTTTCCAAAAATCCCATCAAGGCCTAGAGCCAAACCTTCTTATAGAGATGGAAGGCTTGGCTCTAGGCCTTGATGGGATTTTTGAGATCCATAATTAGCCCTCAGTGAATCAGACCCATCTCTTTTTCCCCCCTTTTCCATCTTTTGACCTATCAATCAATCACTATGCTCAAATGACCCAGAGAGTAGATTAGGGAGTACAATTTTCCACCAATCACTGTCCCAGCACCCCTAGGAAATAAAGACAACTGACCAACATAAGTAAGAAATGCAATTGTTTTCTGTGCCGAAAGGGAAAGCTGGGAAGCCATTTTAGAACTACTATCCCCTACTGTTTAGACCCCACCTACTCAGATCTCAGGCTTGTGCTGAATGCATGCTAGGAGATTTGCAGCACCCCAGTCCCCAGCCTTTCTAAGGCCTCAGGCAACCATAAAGCATATCCTTCAATCAGTCTTCTTTGTGGGCTCTCTCCATCCTTTCCCCTCCCTAGTGTGGATGCTGATTTATCGCAGAATCACTCATTTGGAGAAGTGTCTGCCATCAAATGTAGGAATGAAAATGAGGAGAAAAACCTAACCAATCCTCCTTTTCATTTCAAGGCAAAAATGCTACAAACTTAGACAAATAACACTAACAGAGTTGGGAATGAGTATAGTCAACCAGTGCTGTTTATTGATTTGCTGATCACTGTTCAGCATTAATTAGTGGACAGTTAAGGTAGGGTCATATGCATATATAAGCATACTCCTCCAAATATATAAATATATATATATATGTTAGAGCATTTAAAGGTATAATTAGGATTTATAGATTGTCTAGACCAGAGATTCTTAACCTTTTTTTGTGTCTTGAATTTCTTTGACAGATTAGCCTCAGGTTAAGAATCCTTGATCTAAACCCATGCTTTCATTTTGAAGAAAAGGAAACAGATGCAGAGTGGTTAAATCTCATAAAACTCTACAATGCTTGGCAATACACTTCAAATTATAACCCAGTTCTTCTGTCTCCAAGTCCAGTTTGTTTGCTCATAAGCCAATGATTTTCTTGAAAAAGCATTTGTTTTTTGATCCAACATTTATAAAAAAGAAAATCTAGTTGGAAACCAAATAAACTATGGTTGTACATTTTCTCTACCAAAATCACTTCTCCAAAGTCCACTGAAAACCAAGCCATGAAAGAGAAGACAAACACTGCTGTCTAAATATTAGTAAAGGAAGAGATTTACCCAGCTGTCACTTTTTCAGAGAGGACAGGACCTTTTAAATATCATGTTGGCCTTTGCCTCAAAACCCAAGTATTATGGAATTCCTTAAGAATAAATTAATCTTTGATCAGTTCATCTATGGAAATCTGACATTAATGGCTACTTTGACTTTCAGAGAGGTGCCTTGAAATAAAACCTCATGGTGATCTTAGCAATTAGCATTAAAATAGAATGGAATCCTAAAGCTGAAAGACTTTAGAGCATGCTCTGCCCCATTTTCCCCAACACACACCATTTTTTCAAGAAGCAAATGGAGGAACATAAGGAAGTGACTTGTCCAAGGTCACAGAGTTAAAAGAAATCTTAAAAAAAATCTTAAAAATAGTTTGAGGGCTTGTCATTTTCCCATTATTCTTGTAAAAAAGGAATCTGCAAATCTCTACTCTGATGACTCATCGGGACATAGAAGGAACTATCCCAATGTATTCCATTGGGCTATCCCAATGTATTCCAAGCTTTGGGAGTTTCTAATATTCTGGAAAGACTCTGCATATGATCCTGGTGATACTATTCTGTTTTTGAGAACCAGCATGGAGAGGCTTCTGACCACTAGGTTTTGTTGTTTAGTTGTTTTCAGTCATCTTCAGTTCTTTGTGACCCCAGTTGGGCTTTTCTTGACAGAGATACTAGAGCAGTCTGCCAATTTCTTCTCCAGTTCATTTTGTAGATAAGGAAACTGAGGCAAACAGGATTAAGTGACTTGTCTAGGGTCACACAGCTAGCAAATGACTAAGGTTAGATTTGCACTCAGGAAGACTTGTCTTCCTGACTCCAGGCCACTATGTTGGTCATTAGTAAATAAAACCTTCATGAAAATCCTTAAAAAAAAAAAACCAACAACAACATAAAATGCCCTGAGTCCTGTGTAGCCCCCTCCTTTTTCTATGCTTATTGTGGTAGAGTGATAGGAAGGCAGGGGCAGATGGTGCTAAGAATTGCCTTTTAGATAGTAAATATTAACTTAATCATAGCTATTCTAAATGTGAAATCTTTGTCCAGTGATCAAAGAATTGGCAAACTTATAAAAGGACTGAATCACACAAGTACTCAGTCTCATAACAGACCAAATCAGAAGACAGAAGTAAGTGGTAGCTCAATGAAGGGAAGGCTGGGAAGTTGTTCCTGGAAAGCAGAATAAATGACATGATATAGTTGGTTTATCATGTGTCCAAAGGCTATCAAAGCCATCGTTTCATGGGACACTTGGTTATCTCATTTTGTCATGTTCATGGTAAACTCGAGCAAGAAGACCAATGTTAATGTGATGACAGCTTCTGCAGCCGCAAATACTGCAGAGGATTTAGTGGTAGAGAAATTCTGTGGAGAACTTGACAAGATGCTCCAAATGTATACTTTGACACTTGATGACTTGACTGTGAAGGTGAGCATCAAGGAGGATGGTGAAAAATATGTTGGAAACTATGGCACAGGTTCGCCTTGGACATGACAAGCATCAAACGGCCTCAGAAAAATGAAACTGACTACAAAATGATTGGTTCTTGTTGTGGAAGTCATAGCAAAATCTGATGTCTCTGTGCAGCCATACTATTAAAGTCAAGAAGAATGGCGGAACCAGACAAAATACATCCCAAGTAAATCGGTGCTGTTGGCGTCACAGATGTCAAAGCACGAGAGCTGGCTTTAGAAGATAGGGAGGAGATGGAAAAAAAAATTATGGATGACATGAATAGTGCCAAAATGGCAGCCAAGTGACCATCAATAAATGGCAAGCTAAATATTTGTAAAATTGTTATGAATATGACCTACATGTCTATCAAGGGTATCCTTAAAGGAAATGAGAAAAAAAGCAGGTGATCTGTTACCAATGATTCTTTTTTTTTTAAATAGTTTTTATTTACCAGATATATGCATGGGTAATTTTACAACATTGACAATTGCCAAACCTTTTGTTCTAATTTTTCCTTTCCTTTCCTTCCCCCATCCCCAGATGGCAGGTTGACCGATACATGTTCAATATGTTAAAGTACAAATTAAATACAATATATGTATACATGACCAAACAGTTGTTTTGCTGTCCAAAAAGAATTGGACTTTGACATAGTGTATAATTAGCCTGTGAAGGAAATCCAAAATGCAGGCAGACAAAAATAGAGGGATTGGGAATTTTATGTAGTGGTTCATAGTCATTTCCCAGAGTTCTTTTGCTGGGTGTAGCTGGTCCAGTTCATTACTGCTCTATTTTACCAATGATTCTTTACAGCTGACCACATCTTCATAGTCACAATTGACTGAAAGGTACAAAAATATAATTGTTTGTGTTATTTTGTAAAAGGACTTGGTATAGCAAACTACAAGGCTCTCTTCCAAGAAGAAATCTTGTATAGACTTTCTGATTATGTGAGATTCCTTAATCCATGTAACCAGATAGGTTCTATTCTTTTTGATCAAGCAAGGCATGGAACCAGGAAGAAGCATGCCCTCCATAGTTGTTTGTCGTGGAATAGATCTTATGTGTGGGAGAGGGACTGTGAGATCTTTTAGAGGCTCTTGTTTTCAAATGATGTTATAAGGACAGCATTCTGGGTCATCTTCATGAGATCGATAAATACAATAAAACCAGTCTGTCAATTCACACCGGGAAAACTAAATGGATAAAAGTGTTTCTTGTTCGGCTTGTAACATGCAGTAGGATGGCTAGTATATTGAATTCATAGAGGAAAAAAAAAAGGATAGACATTGGATCTGTGATTTCATTGGCAGGGGGTAGGTCTAAAAGAGGAGATTCTCTTTGTTAAGGCATATTAACACCTTCTCTGCAACTTCATAGATTTAGAAAGCTTCCCAGACTACTCAAAAAAATTAAATGATTTACCCTGGATTACACAGCCACTATTTATTAGAAGTGGTCTAGAATACAGGACTATTGGTTCTGAGGAGAGTTCTTTATCCATCATGCCATGCTGCCTCTCATATAGCTGGGACAGTCGATGTAGGTGAATGGACGATGGGTTGGTCTCATATTTGAACAGGAGAAAGAGAATGAGCTGTATTGCCTTTGGAACACTGAAAACTACTTTTCAAAATCTCAAGATGTTCCGTGGTGCAGTTCTCTCTTGAATATAAAACCTTTCATTTGTGCTTTATTGTGGTGAATTTTCGATTACCCACAGCTCTAAGGAATCAACATCATGGGAGACCTAAAAGACGATGGAAAGACACATGGAGTATACAAGGAGGTTACAATACATTTCCATAAGTGATCTAAAAAAAAAATTGTGCAGAAGGGTTATATGGAAAAGGAGGTGGGTTGGTCATGTGGTAAGAAGGAATAGCTGAGTGCTTCATTGGTATCTCCCAAGAGGAACACGGCCTTGATCCTCTGTGGAGGATCTATAGGTGAACAGGATTGTACAGGATGACAAGGGATGAATAAGATACAAGTTGTCCTGATGATGGGCAGCCCAAATTAAGGATTCATTCAAGTATTTTATTAACATTCTTACTTGTAGTGTGTATTGTTCAATCAGTAACCATTTCTTAAGCATTGACTCTGTGTTAGCTCTGTGTTAGACATTAGGAATACAAAGATAAAAGATTATGCCAAGGAGATACAAAATAACTATGGACAGGGAGACATTAGTCATTTGGGGATTAGAAAGTGAATTTTTTTTTTATAATGGAATATTATTTTTCTACAGGAAATGATCAGCAGAATGATTTCAGAAAGACCTGGAGAGCCTGATTATGAACTGACACTGAGTAAAGTGAGTAGAACCAAGAGAACAATGTACATGGGAACAACAAGGCTATCCAATGATCAATTCTGATGGACGTGGCACTTTTCAACAGTGAGATGATTCAGGCCAGTTCCAATGATCTTGTGATGAAGAGAGCTATTTACATTGTGTAGATCACAACATAGCAATTTCACCTTTTTTGTTGTTCTCGTTTATTTGCTTATTTTTGTTTTCTTTTCTTTTTTCCCCTTTGATCTGATTTTTCTTGCATAGCATGATGAATATGAAAATATTTTTTAGAAGAAGTGCACAAGGTAAACCTATATCAGATTGCTTGCTATCTTAGGGAGTGGGAGAAGGGAGAAAAATTTGGAGCACAAGGTTTTGCAAAGGGGAATGTTGGAAAATATCTTTGTATATATCTGGAAAATAAAATAACTATAAAAAGAAAGTAGGTTCTTGAGCTAAAACTTGAAGGAAATCAGAAATCATAAGAGGCAGAGGTGGGAAGGAAGTGCAGTCCAGACATGGCAGACATCCATGCAATGGCTCTGCAACAGGAGATGAGGAGATGTGTATAAGGAACCTAAAGAAGACCGGTTGAGGTCACAGTATTTCTATAATACTTTAAGGTTGGCAAATCACTTTACAAGTAGTGTCTTATTTGATCCTCATAACAACCCTAAGGGGGTAGGTGCTACTATTATCTCCATTTTACAGAGGAGGACAATGAAGCAGTAAGAGGCTAAGTGACTTACCCAAGGTCACACAGCTAGCATGGGTCTGAAATGAGATTTGAATTTGAATATTCCTGACTTCAGGTATAGCTCTTTATTCACCACACCACTTAGCTCTAGGAGGAGGATTAATCTATGATAAGGCTGAAAACATGAGCTGGCTGGATTGTGAAATGCCAAATAGAAGAGTTTATAATGCAGGTATTGAGCAGGGAAGTAGAATGGTTAGACCCATACTTTGACAATTAAGCAGAGGATGGTGTGCAGAGAGACTTGAGGCACAGAGACCAATTAGGCTACTTCACTAGTCCGGGTGAGAGGTGATGAGGGTCGACCTGGGGTGGTGGCAGTAGAAGTCAAAAGAAGGGATTATCTACAAGAGATACCTCAAAGGTAGAAACAAGAAGACTTGGCAACTGATTGGCCATATATAAGAAAATGTAGTTTACCATGATGACGATGTCACATTTATATGGCCCCTTGTATATTTAGTATACAGTTTCATTTGATTTTTCCATCAAACTTATATTGGGTGGCAAGTTGGCTCAGCTTAATTATGTGCTGGGGGAAGATATGTTGAAATTGTGCACATCTTATGCATTTCCAGTTCTAATTATTGTAACAAAAAGCATATACTGTACAGATGAAGCTGATACTCTCCTGACCCAAAGTCTTTCATGCTCTGACTCCGTAGCACAGTAAGCCGGAAGACAGGGTGACATTCCCTGGAGAACCTTTATAACTTGCCAACTTTGACCCTTTTGATATTACAATATTACATACTACTCCCACCCCCTGAATGTTTCCCTGATACTGTGCTCTCATAAATCCTCTTTAAAATCAGTTGTGGGGGCAGCTAAGTGGTGCAGTGTGATAGAGGACCGGAGTTCAAATCTGGTCTCAGACACTTAACACTTCCTAGCTGTGTGACCCTGGGAAAATCACTTAACCCCAGCCTCAGGGGGAAAAAAATCAATTGTGAGGGTGGAGTGGGACAGGGAAGGAAGAAAGGGAGAAGAAACGAGGTAGGTACATGGGACAGCTTGATGGCTCAGTGGATGGAGCAGCAGCTCTGGAGTCAGGGAGACTTGAGTGCACATTCAGACTTAGACATTTAACACTTAACTAGGTATGTAAATCCAATTGCCTCAAAAGCAAAAAAAAAAGAAAGAAAAGAAACATGATACAGTAGAGAAGATACATGACTGGGAATGAGAGGACCTGAATTCAAATCCCATCTCTGATTTGTGTGTCCTATGTGACCCTGGGCAAATCACTTGATCTTCTTGGGCTTTAGTTTCTGCCGGTAGAATGAGGAGTGGGTGGCCCAGATTGATTCTGTGATTCCTCCTCAACAGAACAAGACCTAGAGGAAAGTTTTCAGTGTACTGATTGGTTGTATGCTCTGGAGGCTCTATGGATGAACAGGGATAAAAATGAAGTCACCTGACCTTCCCAGGGCCTTAGTTTCCTCTTTTATAAAATAAGAGGGTTGGATTAAATGGCCTCTGAGGTGTTTTTGAGCTCTAGATTGTGAGAACCCAATGATTCCCCACATAATCCCCAGGTCACCTATGACACTGGACACTAAAAGAACGAGGGCAAGGGTGTGTGTGTGTGTGTGTGTTGTGTGTGTGTGTATGACCAGTTTTCATCAAACCAAGCCCTGAGGCTGGCCATTTTAAAAGAAAAGCGACTCCTTGAGTGAGTGGGTCTCTAGGAGCTTACAGAATTTCTTCAGGCCCAGGCCAAGAGAGGAGAAACTGACGCTCCGAGAATGGAAGAGGTCCAGTCACGTCCCAATGAGCAGGGCATCTAGCATTTGAATGCATCCAGCCCCATTACATTCTGTGTCCTCTTTTTGAGAATGTTTTCGTTCTAATCTAGTCCATGGAAAAACTATTTTTCTAATTTCATACTTCTCACTTATTTCTTTTGCCTTTTGATGTCTCATAAATAAGAAAGATGGGCACCACATTGCATTCTTAATGTGCCATTTAGGCTTAATTAATGGGAAAGGATCCATCATTTTCTTCTGCTGAGATTTATGATAAGCATGAATTGGGTGCAGGGCCTGCCCAGGAGAGACGCATCCTAGGGCCGTCTGTGGGGATGTTGCCCAGTGAGCCCAGAGTATCACTCACATCATTCATGGTTGAGATCTCCTAGGAATCCTTGGCAAGAGGAGATTTTATGAGAGATTCCCAAGGGCTATTTTAAAAAGGAGTCCAGCCCTCCTAGATTAATCATGAGGAAAATACTGCTCTTTGGGAGCTGCTTCTCACTTCCCAAATCCATCTGAGTCACCCTATCCTCATATTTATTCTCGAAAGAAGAAATAGTTACTCCTGATAAGGATACCTCTCATTTTGGTAGCTCTTTCATATTTACCTAGGGAGCCTTGGGAGGATGGGGAGTGCAAGTGTCACTAATCCCATTTTACAGATGAAGAAACTGAGGCTGAAAGAGGGGAAGGGACAAACTAAAGTCACAACTTATAAAGATCAGGGCTAGGATTTATAGGATATACGATTCAAAGCTCTCAGCTCCCATAGTAAACCTTCAGCCATCCACTGTTGTTCCATTGATGTTAAAGGGCAACTCTAGGTTTCTGGATCTTTTAAAATCCACAAGGAAATCACCTGAGGCCAGGCAATTCCATCTCAGGAGACCTTCACCCCTAAATTCAACCACTGCTTCCATAATCTGAACTGGTTTGTTATGGTCTGTGGAAGCCCAAAGGCATGACTGGTTGTTTAAGCCAATGGCTAGACATTTCTCCAATTGTATCAGCTGTAATCCTCAGAAGATCAAAGCACTTCAGTCTTGCTAAATTGATGAAAATTTGCACCTAGTTTACACTTTTGATTGAGTGATTGACTTCTGGGGGACATGATGGCAGCTGTCAAGTATTTGAAGGGCTGTCATGTTGGAAAGAGATTAAGCTTGTTCTACTTGGCCCTAAAGAGAAAAATCAGGCCCGATGGGAAGTGAGACAGATTTCACGTCTACATAAACACGACCTTCTAGTCAAAGAAAACTGTTCCAAACCGGAATTGACTGCCTTTTTCAGATAGCCAATAGCCTCTCAGAGTGACTTCAAGCAATCAAAATAAAGAATTCAGGGCAACATTTATTAAACACCTATGTAGTTCAGGGCACCTGGTTAGGCACTTGGAATACAAAGACAAAACTAAATACTCCTTGCCCTCGAGGAGCCTTTCTTCTGTTGGAAGGCTAAGTCCTGATTTGAGTGAATAATGAATCTCCTGAAGTGGTTACATGTATTCGAATTTGTACCATTTGATATTGTAATTATGTAAAATATGGTAATTGGTTTCAGCCCAATGGAAATATGCAGTGTGAATTCAAAGAATGTATGTAAACATAGAAAGCCATATGTGACTGGAGAAGGGAGACAGAGCACTAACAAACTGAAGGATGAGTACAGTACAGTGGGGCAGCCTGTGAAAACGCCTGGAGGTGGTCCAAGCAGGGTGGCTCATATCTGTAGTCTGTTTTTGATCAGAATGAGGATGAACGAGTTCTGAGAAACAATGGACTAAGCTGATTGGGTGTCCCCATGGAATCCCAGCACCAGTATGGACTGCCTAAGGAGTGAAGGACGAGAAGGGATCAGATCAGAGCTCAGCAATAGGATCAGCTCGTGAGAGACTACTGTACCTCTGGCCTGGGTGACACAGGGAGACCTAATTTCAAAAATAAATAAATAAATAAATAAAAAAGCATGGAGATGGGTGGTTCATGTGGAGTTAAGCAAGGAGTCCTATTTGCCTGACAGAGTTGTGGAGAAAAGTGAAGTGAACCTGGGTGGCCAGAAGGATGGAGATGTTTTCATCAGAGATAAGGAAACTTGGAAAAGGGAAGACTAATGATAATAACTGACACTTCAATCACTTCTCAAGTTCCCGGAGCTCTTTACATACATTATCTCATTTGAAGCTCACAACCATAGTTATTGTAATCCCCATTTGGTCGTCTCTTAGACATACATGCTGAGTTTGCAATGCTTCCAGGACATTTCGGTGGAGAGGACATCGGTGATGTGGGATACCAATTTAGGGTCAAACACATAGATTTGAGAGTCATCTGCATAGAGGTGATGATTAAATCCGTGGAAGTGAAGGAAATAACAAGCTAGGGTGCAAAAAGAGAAGATAGCTTCCCAGATATTGCTTCATCATCAGGTATTGTCACCAATTTGGGACATCATAAGAATGAGGATTAAAAAAAGAAAGAATTGCATGCATCCCACAAGCTGTTTCCGATTTTTCAGGGTTATCTTAGAGAATCAAAAAATAGCCTTGGAGTGCCTGCTGGGAGATGTAGAGACTGAAGGACTAGCAGATAAGTCTCGAGAAAAGTGAATTACTTAAGGCAGGGATTCTCCTTTTTTGTCTATCTCCAGCATCTAGTACAGCTCCTGACTCACTGTGGGTTCATGAAAAATACTTGTTGATGAATGGATTGTTTAATTAAGCATGGCAAGAGGACTAATGATCGTGGTGAGCTTACCTCTAGTTGTGTAACTTCTAGTGCTAAGATGAGTATTGGATTTGGGGTCAGGATTCCTAGGTTCAAATCCTACCTCAGACCAGATGATCTTGGACAAAATTGTAATGTTCTGTTGTCTCCAGAAACTGCCAATGGCTCTCTAGAACTAGAACTAGAGAATTGTTAAGTACCAACTTAGCACTTAGTAAGAACCTAACACAAAATGTTTAAAAATCTCAAAGCTTTGTATTCTCCATATTGAAAGGGGGCATCTGTCAGGTCACTTCCAATGGGCTTATAGTGAAGAGAGCCATCTGCACTCAGAGAGAGGATTGCGGATCACAACACAGTATTTTCACTCTTTTTGTGGTTGTTTGCCTACATTTTGTTTTCTTTCTATTTTTTCCCTTTTTGATCTGATTTTTCTTGTGCAGCATAATAACTGTGGAAATGTATATACAAGAATTTCACATGTTTGACATATATTGGATTACTTGCCATCTAGGGAAGGAGAGGAGGGGAAGGGAGGGAGGAAAAAAAAACAACAAGGTTTTACAAGAGGGAATGTTGAAAACTATCTAGGCATATGTTTTTAAAATAAAAAGCTTTTTTAAAAAAAAGAAAATAGGCATCTATTCTTCAACTTATAGCCTTACCCAATTGCCTGAGAAATCACCAGATCAGCAGAGAGGTGTCATGATGAAGGGAGCTCTGGGAGTGATTTCTGGTGGTCATTGGACCTTATGATTCCACAGGTTAGAGGAAAAAGTCAAAGAAAAGTCAAGAAGAAAGGCATGGGGATAGGAGTTGTCTTGGGGAGGAATCTCTGAGGGGTAAACTCTGTGTCCCAGGCAACTTGCTTGTAACGCTAAGTTGCAGAATAGGTTCCAACTTGCATCTCTAGAGGGAATCTTCTCACTAAGAGAGCTAGAAGGAATCTTGGAGCTATCTAATATAACCCATATCCAAAAGAAATCTCTTACCCCACTTTCCAGATTTCTCTTTGTTTTCCCTCATTAGAATGTAAGTACAGAGGCAGCTAGGTGGAGCAGCGGATAGAGCACCAGCCTTGAATTCAGGAGGACCTGAGTTCAAATCTGATCTCAGACATTTAACACTTCCTAGCTGTGTGACCCTGGGCAAGTCACTTAATCCCAGCCTCAGGGGGGGAAAAATTAAAAAAAAAAATAAATATTAAAAAAAAAAAAAAGAATGTAAGCGCCTTGAAGAAAGGTACTGTTTTGTTTGTATTTATATTTCTGCATTGTCTGTCCTTTCTCAAAGCCTTCACAGATATGAACGCCTTGGGGTCCACCTCTTCCCCTACCATGTTATTTACTGTCATGGATCCAGTGCAAGCCTGAATCACTTGGTCTTCCTTTTTTTTCCTCCAGAGCCATCTGGGTCCAATGGCAATTGACTAGGATTCACTTTCTTTCCGAGTTTAAGATTCAGTCTGAGACCATGGAATAAAACTTGGTCAAGAGTAAGATTCTAGCTTTAGAATTGGAAACTGTGTTAAAAGTCACTGAGTGCAAGTGCCAAATGAAATTTGACAGATGAAATAACTGAGGCTCATAGAAGTGAAATGACTTGATCAAAGTCACTCAACTAATATATATATAAAAGGCAGTTTTTGAATCCAGACCGATCCATCTCCAAGTTCAGTGCTCTATTGACTCCACCACAATGAACTCAAGGACCACACCCTCCTGTTCCATAGCCTACCCAGAGAACATTTGCCAGCTATTGCCATTCTGCTTCCCCAGTACTAGCATGTAGCTGGTTATTGCTTTATGTTTTGAAAGGGGTTCTCATAGAGAATAGAAAATCAGGTTTTTTTTTTTTTAAATTCTAGAATTCACTTGAATCAGTGGCCCCCTGAGCTGATCTAGTCCAACTATGAGAAACAATTGTCTGTCTTACTCAGGGAGCTGAGAACCCCTATGTTTTTCTGATTCCGTGTTCCCTCCAGGTTATTCAATGTGGGATTATCAAGGCTGTTCAGTAATCAATCCTAAAGATGTATAAAACTTCCGAGTGCTCTTTGGTTCCCTGTGTGGGGAGAGGCTTAGGGGAGGAAAGCACTCACAGTTCTTGATCCCTTCCAGATTATTTGATCTGCATTCTTAGGGGGGAACTCCCAGCTCAATTTTTTTTTAAATTAAAGTTTCTCTACCTTTCTTCTCCCTCCCTTTCCTAAATGTCATCCCTTAGCTCCAGAGCTAAGAAGATTAGAGCTGGGCTGATTGGACTCTCCCGGGATAAACATTTCCTACAATCGCTTTGTCTTCACTTTTTTTTTTCCTCCAGAGCCATCTGGGTCCAGCGGCCAGAGATAGATCAGGACGAACTAGAGATGTCCCTGGATGCATCCAGAGACCTTGGCCTTTTTAAACTAAGGACAAGTCTGTTTGACTGATGTAACGCCCATCAATGATCAAGGCTGGCTAAAAATTGAGGTAAGGAATGACCTCTTTTACCTAGTCAAAAAAAAATTCCCCAAATTTTCTTGCAACTGTAAGTTTCAGAATTGCATCTCCAGAGGGAATTTTCTCACTAAGAGAACTGGAAGGAATCTTTGTAGCCATTTAATCCAACACATATAAAGGAAATCTCTTATTCTACTTTTCAGATCTCTTTTTGTCTTCCTTCATTAGAATTTTTTTTCTTTTTCTTTTTTTTTTATAATTTTATTTTTATTTTATTTTATAATTATAACATTTTTTGACAGTACATATGCATGGGTAATTTTTTACAACATTATCCCTTGCACTTACTTCTTTTCAGATTTTTTTCCCTTCCTCCCCCAACCCCCTCCCCCAGATGGCAGGCAGTCATACATGTTAAATATATTACAGTATATTCTAGATACAATATATGTGTGTAGCACCGAATTTTTTGTTGCACAGGAAGAATTGGATTCAGAAGGTAAAAATAACAGTTTACACTCATTTCCCATTGTTCTTCATTAGAATTTAAGCTCTGTCTTCATTAGAATTTAAGGACTGTCTAGCTTGGTTGTATAGGTATCCCAACACTTAGTATGCTGTCTGGAACATAGAAAGTGGTTAATAAGTGTTCTGTCTGTCCATCCATCCATTTATCCATCATCTCTCCAGCCATTTCTCTGACATCCCGGTCCAGTTTGCTTTGCTAGAGGGACTCCTAAACATGGAGCGGGAGAATCCCGCCTCAGGATTCTGCAGAGCTTGCTGCTTGGCCTGTAGTAGGGGCAAGGGAGGCCTGGTGACTGGTTAGTTATTCGAGCTTCACCATTTCAATAAAACATGTTAGTTCCCCATGGGAAAATGTAAAGAATGTGAAGAGAATTGCTTTAGACTTCTCACTGTTTTGCTGGAAAAAAATAATATGTTTCCTTGAATTTCTTCCAGTGCCCCTTTAGAAACTTCTGCTCGATGTACAAATTCCATTTATGCGCCTCCATTGAAGGCTGCATTGCGGAGCCATTTGATATTCACGACAAATTTAGGGGCTTTGCTTGAATATACATGCAAGTGGAAGAGGCTGTTTAGGGGGAGGCAGAACATTGCATCAGAGGGAATTGAAAGGGGAGGGGTCAGGATCCTGGCCAAGCATGGATTGCCCTGGTCCCCAATGGCAGTCCCCTTTACTTTTAGAGGCTGGGGGATGGCTTGGGAGGGTATACTTGGAGCTTTTGCTAGGGCAAAAAAAAACTAATCTCAGAACACCCCCAAAAACCATTATTAGGGAAAAGAAACTCTGCTCTTTCTTCTCTTAAAACAATGCTTCCCAGCTGCCAGGACCAGCCCCTCGAAGGCTCACTCACTCTGTCTCCTCTGTAGCTTGCATATTTCTATTTTTCTATATTGCTGTTGTCTCCCTCATTAGGATGTGTGGCCCATAATAGGTGCTTAATAAATGTTGACTGGTTGATTGATCCTTTACATTGGTGATAGATTGATCTTAGAGAGGGCAGCAGATAGAACACGGACTTGGGAGTTTGAATCCACCACAGACACTCATTAGTGGGCCACTAGCCTCTGTCTCAGTTTCCTCATCTGCAAAATGGGGATAGCCTCTCCCTCCCAGGATTTTTGTGAGGACAAACAAACTCATATTTGTAAAGTGCCTTAAAAACTTGAAATTCCTATCTAAATGTTAGCAAGGGAGGCTGAATTCAAATTCTGTCTCTCATGCATGTTGGCTTTGTGATCCTAGGAAAATTATGTAACCTCTAAATGTCCTAGATCCATGAGTCGAGGTAACACTCGAAGACTAGAAGTTGCACTGTGTATTTATTTATAGAAAGAGTTTCCTCACCTGGAAGTTTCCTGTATCAATTAAATCACAGAGCTAGTCCTTTTCCCTATTCTTCCTCATGGGTAGATCTGGTCACTAGCCAGTCGATACATATTCCTTAAGCACTCACTAAGCATCAGGCACAACACCAAGAACCGGGTATACCAGGGAAGATAAGCCCAATCTTTCCCTCAAGAAGTTCAAGGGAGACAAGATGTAGGTAGATACATTTATACTGGAAGGTAATCTTGAAGGGAAGGTATTAGAAGATTGGATCAGGAACGGATTCTTATGGAAGATAGGGTTTGAGATGATTCTTGTTGGAAGACAAGAAAATTACAAGTAAAATACATT